>NC_041400.2:43157199-43476199 GCF_900747795.2 Erpetoichthys calabaricus | reverse complement strand
GGATAAAGAGATACCATTAATAAGGTATGGAATATACAAACAGAAAGAGAATTACATAGAGGACAAGTTAAACTTCCATACTAGAAGGCCATTACTTGGTATCAAATCACTAAAACAATTGTGTTCTGATTCAAAATAGAAGGGAAACTCTTGGAAGGTTTAAAGCTTAAAAAGCAAAGTTGTAATGAGGAAAACAACTGAAGAATGTTGCATTTCTTTCTCCATCTGTATTGATTTGGTGTTTAAACAGGATTCTGTTTATAGTATAGGAGAACTGCTGTTTATTACATCACCTTTGCTTTACATTGAAATTACTCTTAATTAATTATTAAGACAAAACATAACATTGGATAAAACTTAAGAAACAAAACAACCCAATTCTGCACGCTCTAAGGAAAAAATAAATAAAAGAGCAGATTTAGCCTTATTTAATCCTGGTAACCACAGTCTGTGCCTATGACTGCCCAGTTATATCAAAGTAGGTGTGTGTAGTGTTCGGCACAAAAATAGACTCTCTAGACATTTTACTATATTCGTGAACTCATGGGCTAACTCTTAAGAATTACTCAGTGCAGAGGATGTGCACCTACCTATGCTTGCTGCCCTACTGACATTCGTAAGAAGACACTGGTTATACCATATTTTAGCCGTATTGCTGGCATGTGAGTCCTATTAATCTTTGTCTTAAGAAAATACCTCCAGATAGACAATGTTTTTAGTGAAAACTTCAAGCCTTGCCCTCCATTGCCGAGGTGTTTCATTTGCACTTTGTTAAGCCAGACATTTGCTTCGTTGAGACATTGTATCTTTTCATCTGTGTCATTAGCACAACATCATTGTTGCACGGTGGTCTTTCGTAATGAGAAATGTGAGCTGCATGCAATCACCGAAAAAATGTAAAAGTGCATGCATGTGCCACTGAATGGCTGTGATTGAGCAGAGCAGACTGCTCCATACACACACACAGGACTTTCGTTTATATATGTCTAATGTTTATTCATGCTTAATAGGAAAGAATATTTAGAAATTTGTTCAGAATGACAATCATCATGAACAAAAAGACTGGAAAAGTGGTGCTTAAGGGGAGGCGTGATAACAGTGAACTGAATAAAGGAATTATGTCAACCACTGTGTTATGCCCAGTTTATTAGCTGGGAATATCTCCCAAGAGCACTGCACTGCTACCACCTTCAATATAAAAAAGATGATCTACTGTTAGATCCTTTTTTGATTTTGATTATGTCAAATTTCAGCTGTTCTCTAATTAAAACTTAATTTTAGTTTAGTTGAGCAAAGAGTCCACTTCTGCTGGAGTAGGTGTTTGTGTTAATTAGACTTCTCAAGGTTTTCAGGCATGTCTGCATTAATAGAGAACTTGGGATAAGACTTTGAGAGGAGCAGATGTTTAAGAAGAAGCTGATGAGAGTCAGTATGATTACAGGTAGTCTAACAGCATAACAGGCAAGAAGGACCAAGCTAGAGGACCTTGGAGTGCAAGGGGGAGAAAACAGGTCACCACAAGAATACTAAAAGGTGCCATGCTGACTTTAGGAAGCAAAGCTTAATATAGTTTTATACTAAATTTCTCAGGTGGTAAACAAAGGTAACAACAACTCCAGCATGCAGATTTCAAACACCAATAGACCATCAGGCCTGAAGAGGGAACTCTATGCACTGTAGCACTAAACACCAATCACACCGTTAGATATGCTGATATCACAGTGATTCAAATTGGTTAGAACTGCTACTTCATTCTTCCTGTGTCCTTAAGGTCAGTTTCTCTTAGTACTCTACTTTTCTGTCCTAACTCATAATGATGTGTGGAATATTTGCTTGGCTTCTCTAATGTAGCCTTATATGAGTCAGTAAGAGTATATTTTAAATTTGCCCTGCAATGGAATGGTCATGCCAACTCAGTCTGGTTCCAAGCTGAGATAAACTCTGCTCTCAGTACTAAAACCATAAAATTATTTAGACAAGTTCGATGATTGATGGATGGATAGGCCACAATTATTGACCTTATCAGCATCATCAATCAAATGACATAGAGGAATAATGTGTAAAACTGACATCATAACAATAACCTGATTCTGAATCTTACCAACCTACAGCAACTCATTGCAGAGTTTAGGAGCCACAGAGACAACCACATCTGCTGCATCTAACAACCTGAGTTAAACACAAAACTGGGTGTAACAGCAGGAAAAAGCTCCCTCAATTTATGAGAAGCTCTAAGAATAGAAGGAAAATCAAGACGACAAACTTTAACTTTTGTCGCTACATAACAGAAAGTGATCTGACTGGTAGTAATACCGTGTGAGAAGGTGGCTGAACTGCAGAAGAGAGGGGTAGAGATCCACTTTAGACTCTGCTTGTGGCATTTTGAAGGATTCTAAACATACCCAGCACAGACTGTTCTTATTGTCATAGTCTAGTAGAAGGTCAGCTTTAAAATTCAGACAAGCAGGTTCAGAAATAGTCTTTTTTTTCCCAGGTGATATGTGACATGAACACCTGGGGCACTTTGATTGAATGAATGCGATCCCATAATCCAAGGACTGCACCATGTCATGCCACATTCAGTACTTTGTGCAGAGTCACAGAAAATAATGATGATGGGTCAGTTGTACTTATCCATTGTGCTTGCTTTTCAAGATTAAGGTAACGTTTATTGTTTTGCTTTTCTTCTAACTGTCATTAAATTTTGTGCTATTACCAATTCAATATTTTGTCAAAAATAATATTTAGAACACACAGATACCATCAAATATTTGGCAACATTAAAGACTATAATAAGGCTTTCCCTGCTGTCATACTGAACCACACTACTTACTATATTTGTCACTATCTCAATAAATTTTTCCATTTCCGAAACATATTCTGAAAAGCCTTAATTAAAAATAAAGAATATTAATAAATACATTAAAATGCATTTAATATCTTTAGCTTTGCTTTTGCTCCAAGAATTGTATTGCCTAAAAAGATAGGCAGAATACTTATCTTTTCAACTTACATGTATTTAATCATTTGAGAAGTTTTACTTTGTAGTAATTATAGCTATTATTTTAATCAGTATGTAAAAATTCAAGGATGTGTACTGTATATGCAAATACATGTCATCCTATAGTAAGTCCTGCCAAAAAACACTATTAAATAAAATACACTGATGCAAAAAAAATTGCATAGAGCAGCACTTTTAGTCACTACTCATATACAATAAAACCGCATTTCTCAAATCTTCAAAAATTCTTTTTCAATAACATTTTATCCTCATGCAATATACATTAACATTCTCAAGCCTGCTTAACCCAATTCAAGGTCATGGGCAGCCAGGCATAAGGGAGCAACTAATCCTGGACAGGGTTACCAGTACATTACATGGCTCACTCATATAAAAACTCACACAATGCCAATTTAGTATCACCAATTAACTTAACACACATGTTTAGGATATGGTGACATGGGGAGAACATGCAAGCTTCTATGGATTATGGGCAGGTTTGGGATTCAAAGTGAGATTGTTTGATCCATGAGACAGCAGCACTAACTGTAATTGTGTTGCAACACCATCCATTTAATACAGTGTATTAAAATTAAGCTTTATTTAGACAGGGCAATCATATTTAAGAAACATAAAAAGCGCAACCCCAAGCATTTTATTTAAATTTCAGAAAGATCAGTAAAAATATAAAAATTCTCCTTATATATTTTCAGGTTATGACTGTAATAAATGTAAAACAGAGTGCAATAAAGTCAGTCCTTTACAGGTAATGAAAGTAATTCAGAAGCATGGCATGGTGACATAAAGTTTATCATTACTCTCTCTCATCACCAGCAGGCTAGCTTGTTCTGCCACTCTAAATTGGGCTGGTGTGGGTGAGGCGGCCCTACAATAGACAGGCAACTTATTGAGAATTAGTTCAGGCTTTGAATCTGATGACAGATAACACGTTCTTTTGTATAGGTCTATCTTGAAAGTATAGGGGAAACCGATTCTATGGGGCAGCAATCCATTGCTGAGATAAAGCACAGAATGGTCATATATCTCATGATATTCCTTTTTGAACCACTGTATTTTCAGAATGGCTTCATAAGTGTAGGTAACGCAAAAAAATAGTGAAAAATAGGCAGTAAGTGCATTGATAACATAAGCTGTTGAAACACTGTAATAACGTTCATATAACATGGATAGTCTGACTATGAAGAACTAAGCTGAAGGCAGTTCTTTATATTCCCGGCTACCAAAATCGCTTTCTGTAGAGAATCTAATTCATCTTACATACCCAGATGCATTGCAGGTCAAGTGTTTTTTAGTAAGTATACATAGAATTTTCGATGACAGCTAATATTTCATTTGATTGCCCTGATTTGCATTCAGCTTGATAACACTGCTCAGTGTATTGTTGCCAAAATGCAGTTTGAATGGGTAAACAGTTTTTGAGCATTGCGACTTTCAGCTCAGAACTGGGATTGTTGTGGGTCAAAGATCATTGCTGAATTGCGTTATTAAGCTTAACAGTACACACACATTTGCCTCTCAAATCCAGCTGCTTTGGCTTTTTTTTAGCACATTGCCAGTAGTTCCTTTGTGTGATGTGGTGTATTATATATTACTAGGATAAATCTGTTCAGCTTTATGAGGAAATGTTCAGCTAGTAATATTTCTTTCTGTATGCTAAGACACTTAGACAAACAGACATTTATAGTAAAAAGCTTCACTCTGACTCAGTGTACAGGGACACTGACGACTGACGAGATGCCATTTTCTCTAAAGAAATCTTTTAAATTACATTTCATACACTCTAATCAAGCACTATTCACCACTACATGATTAAGTCTGTCATCAACAAGACCATATTAAAGGAGAGAAAAGGATCACAAGATAACAGAAATCTATACAACTTAACCCTGTCAAAATTACTTTTCAGTTTGTGGAGAATGTTGACTTGAAATGAGGATAGAAGGCAAGTGGGTATGCTGTGTGCAGGTCTATATCACACAGTTTCCTAACTCAGTTTATACGGACCTTTTTTTACAAGTATTGAATAAGAAGAAATAAGGAAGATCAGGTAAAATAGTATTTCTAGAATTCTATTTAGAGCAGCTTGTCTTATTACAAAAAGAAAGCTGTATAACTCAGTAGAGTTGTTCAATTTCATAAAGTATTCTTAAACCCTTCTAGTCCAGTTGAGGCTGGTAGGGAGTTATATCCAATGCTGGAAGCATCAAGATCCAGGTAGGAACTAATCATAGAAAATTCATACAGAGAAGAAGAACATGCAAACAGCACAGAACACAGATAATACCTGAGGAGGGATTCAACCTCAGTCTCTTGGAGCTGTCAGGCAGTTTCATCACTCACTAGATCTCCATACTGCCATTCAATATAAAAAGCATTTGGTAACATATTTATGTGTGCTCTATGAAGCGTACCCTACTTGCTAGGGTGTTTTACTATAAACTACAAGGCGTTTAGTTGAATGTCTATAGCTAATTCATTTTACAGCTTTCAGCAAGTCACATAATCACACTATATACTACTATTAACCTCATTGCAGAAAACAGCTTATTGGTAGTACTGTGTTTGTGAACTGCTTTGAATAAAAACATCAGACAGATCAATCATTATCATCATAATATAAAGTTCATTTCTACCCCTCTTTAATCATGCCTTCATGTCCTCCAGTAAGCATTACTGTAACTTTCTTCAATGGTCTTCCTTCACAATCAAAAAATTTTTTGCATTCCTGACTGGCACTGAATAATTATCATTAAAGAACATTAAAACATAAGAAATATGATAAACCAGAGGAGACCATTCATTCAGTCATGACCATTAGTTTAGTTAATATCTAAGCTGTCCGAATACCTCATCCAGAGGGTTTTTAAAGGTTGCTAAGGTTTCTGCTTCAAGTACATAGCTTGGTAGTTTGTTCCAGAGTCCTACAACTAAAGAAACATACTTTCTGGCTTCAGTGCCTTTCTCTTTAATTTCCACTGGTGTTCTCAAGGCCTGGTAGGCCCAAACGTGTTGTGAGGGTCTTCTTGGAACGTCCGGCAGAGTCTCCTGTCAGAAGTAGCTTCAACTCCCACCTCCAGCAGAACTTCGACCACATCCCGAGGGAGGTGGGGGACATTGAGTTCGAATGGGCCATGTTCCATGCCACTGTTGTTGAGGCGGCTGACCGGAGCTGTGGCCGTAAAGTGGTCGGTGCCTGTTGTGGCGGTAATCCCCGAACCTGTTGGTGGACACCGGCCTTGAGGGATGCCGTCAAGATGAAGAAGGAGTCCTACAGGACTGGTTCTCAGCCAGGACATTCACAACTTTAAAGTAAAGTAGATTTTGATCGATCCACCCATCTGTTTGTATGTGGTTTAAAAGATCATGTGCTAATTTTTAGGTCAACAGAATTCAAATTCTGAATGGCCATTGTTGGGACAGCGTCAAGATGGGTCAGATTAGGGGTTTGAAGCATAAGGTCTGCTACCATTGATGTTCAAAGAGTTCTCAATTTGTTTATTACCTGACCACTTTGTATTGCTTTTTGTGAAATTTGTTGCAATACTACTACATTTTGCTGAAATTTCCTTCTTGGTTCAAATGTAGAGTAAATTTCTCGGCTAAATATACCTGTGTAAGGCTCATGTTGTTTTTATTATCTGCATTCTTCTTTAGAAGCTCAGGAATATTTTTAATTTTGTATACTATAAGCAGGTACACAGTGGTGCACTACAGCAGTCAGTCCCTGGGCTGAAATCCTGGGCCTATCTGTGTGGTCTCTGAATGTTTTCCCATGTCTAAAAAGGTCATCTGTCAGTATATTCTTTTGTCCCAAAGATGAGCATGCTAGATTAATTGGTGACTCTAAATTCTCTCATTGTGATTTTTTTGTCCTTTAATCTACTAGCACCCTATCCAGGCCTGTGCCTTATCCTTCTGGAACTCACATTGGCTATCTGTGACCCTAAACTTGATAAGCAGGTTAAAAAATTGAGGAATAAAAGGATATGATATTGTGAAGGGGTGTTTACTGTTTGTTACATCAACTATGTATTACATCTACTTTATATATTATATATCTTGATCGATATCTGTTTCTAATACAAGGAACACATTTGTCAGAATGCTTTTTTAGTGTTAGGTTTACAGAGAATGGAATAATACTAAAAAAACAAACATTATCAGGCTCACTACAAAGACTGAAGTATACAAAGCAGTTGTACTAATTAGTCTTCTTTATGACTATGAAACCTGGACAGTGTAAAAAGCTTGTTTCCACATGAGGTCCCAGAGTTGAATCATGGGCATCAAATAGCAGGACAGAGTAACAAATCTAAAAGTCTTTGACAGAGTAGACTTAGTCAGCATTGAGGCCTTAATCCCATAGGCACAGTTAAGGAGGACAGGTCACTTCATGAGGATGAAACTTCTTATGAGATCAAAGACTACCTGAAGCAGAGTGGTATCCCTCCTGGATAACTGGTGCAACCTGACAAAAAGTCTACTCTATCTTCAATAACAGGAGATGTAAAAATTTTAAGACCACTAGTGAATGCAGGAAAGCAGCAACAATAGCATCATTCTTCCACCATACCCATTGCCATCAGTGTATGCAGCTCCAGGATAGGACTTATTAGCCACCAACAGACCCATAGGAAATGACACATTGGACATCATTGGCTGCAATGGTCTACTGAAGATAAACCCCACTACCTTGATGTTTGTTAACCTATACAATACAATTTATTTTTGTATATCCCAAAATCACACAAGAAGTGCTGCAATGGGCTTTAACAGGCCTGCATCTTGACAGCCCCCCAGACTTGACTCTCTAAGAAGACAAGGAAAACTCACAAAAAAAACCAGTATAGGGAAAAAAATGGAAGAAACCTTGGAAAAGGCAGTTCAAAGACAGACCCCTTTCGAGGTAGGTTGGGTGTGCAGTGGGTGCCAAAAAGAAGGGGGTCAATGCAATACAATACATAGAACAGAACACAAGTAATCCTCAATACAGTAAAAAATAAAAATATTACAAGTATGGAGCAGAATTTAACAGTAGATAATATCACATAATATGATTTGGATTTGTTTAGAGTCCTGGAGTCCTCAGCCATCAAGCTCCCTCCCCCAATTGGCTCCCACAGCTGAGACAGCACTGGGCCAGCCAATCTGATAAAAAGACCCATCTACCCAATGATGCCTGCGATTCTCCATCACAGATGACTTTACCTTAGGCAGGCAAAAACACTTGGCAGGTGGGCTGTGGCACCAAGTGCCACATCTGAGTACCAAGAAGAGAAACAGAATAGGTAAGGGTTAGTAACAAATTATAACTATCATGTCACTTATGTTTTAGTGCTAATGACTAACGACAGAGATGCAGTCTGTACAGTTAATCAGCAGCTCTAGTTAGGATATGCTAAACTGAAATAGCGAGTCTTCAGCCGGGATTTGAAAGCTGAGACCAAAGGGGCATCTCTTATAGTAGCAGGCAGACCATTCCACAGTTTAGGGGCCCTGTAACTAAAGGCTCAACCTCCCACTTTTATTTTATTAATCCTTGGAATCATAAGCAGACTGGCATCTTGAGATCTTAATGTGCGCACTGGTTTGTAAGTCATGATAAGTTCAGACAAGTAAACCGGACTTTGGCCATTTAATGCTTTATATGTTAAAAGGAGGATTTTTAAATCTGTCCTAAACTTAACCGGGAGCCAGTGTAAGGATTTAAGAATTGGAGTTATGTGTTCGTATTTTCTTGTTCTTGTAATAATTCTTGCAGCAGCATTTTGGATTAACTGGAGGATGTATAAAGAAACCTATGCTAGTGTGTTTGGTGCTTACTGCCATGTCTGTGTCCTTGAACTGAACTCCACACACAAGAGTCATTGGTAGCCGACTATGTGTACAAAAATAGCATTAACAACATATATATTATGATGCCATTAGATTACATTGGACGGCGTATCTAATATAGTGGCTAATTAGGTGTAAGGTATACCATACCTATCATATTGAGATTTTGGTCACTATTTTCTAAATGAAGCATAGAGAAGGCTTTAAGTTGTTATGAACATTTTATCTGTTATATTTAAAAGTGTGAACAGTTGATTCATTTGGTAGCAATGAAACTTACAAAAATATACATCTAAAAGCATGTCAGTTTGAAAATGCTTAACTAGAATCGAGAATTAGCATGACAACATAACCATACAAAAACAAATTGTATGATCGCTAAACATTACTTTATGTGTCTTCATTTGTAATTGAGCTGTCGTGTAAATTTACAACATTTTTACATTTATTTAACACAGTAAAATAAAGCAGAGAAACTTTTTCTCGTGATGATTTGCAGATGTATAACTAATTAGGTCTGCCAATGCATCACTACTGCAATATTTCACTCTTTTTAGCAGGTTTATGAACCTGGAGTTTATGACCCATGGTTTATGAGATCATCAGACCTCATTATAATTATTGTGTGATTTCAAGGTTTTCCAAGGTTTAGCTGTTATATAATACCACTAGAGTCAAATTTACCTTCAGTAAAATGTTAAAAGATTAACTGAAAAGAAAACAAAGCATAAAATATATCATAATGAGTAGCTGCTACTTGTTAATAAGAAAGAACTGCTACTTCTGTGTCCCTTAAGTATAGTTTTCACATGTTTGACCCTGTCAGACACGTGTTGCATTGCTTCTTCTGAGTTATCGAAGCTGTTAAATGACCCTAATAGTCTGATATATCGACACGGTCAGCGCAGCCATCTGCTTCATAGGTCATTCTCACATAAACTGCAATAAATTGTCAATAAAAGAGCACCTTCTGCCATGGAAAGGCAGTTTACTTATAGCTCCTGTTAAGAAGTGAGACCTCTTTATTTATTATTGGCTTTCATTGGAAAAACTAACATTTAACCTAATTTAACACTGTTTGTGCATTGTGCTGATTTTGGTTTTTCCAGCTTATTACCATTGCTGCTTGTTAGAAATTGAGATTGCCTTAGGAAATGTTATTTTTTTTTCTCTCCATGTCTTCTCTTTTTTCTGACTTTTAGCCTAAACCAAAAACATGACAAAACTGTAGGAAACATTATGGAGATGGCAAAAATTATTCTTTTCTCAGTAATTATTTTTAAAACATGCTGGGATTGAGGTCTCTTAGGGATTGGATGCAAGAAACAACTACACAGTTGCCAGTTCATTCACCCATTGCTATGACTTTGAACAAGTTATTTAAACTGGCAGTGCCCCAACTGTAAAAATATGTGATCAATTGCACTATACACTTGGATAAAAGCATGGGCTAAATCAGGGGTGCCAAACTCAGATCCTGGAGACCCACAGTGACAAAAGGTTTTCATTCCAGCCATTTTCTTAACTATTAACCAGTTCCTGCTGCTAATGGATCATACTTATTTTGCTTTAATTTTAAGTAACTTGCTTTTTAGGGTTCAAAAACCCTTATTTCTTTATCCTGAAATACCTGCCACACAATAATGAAATGCAAAGTGAGCCAACAGATAAAGCTAAAAGAATGACTGAATTACATGGAAATGTAATTTCAAATAAGAAAGTCTCATGGAATATGCTGTAAAACAAACATAACCTTAAACTTTTTGTCTTATAGCTGTTATGCTTGTAATTATAATACTGGTACAAAGTTCAATAATGAAACTGATGTTACTTTAATTTTACAAAAGTCTTTATCTAAGGCATATTATAATATCTGGATACATTACAGTTATTTACAGATACATTCTATAGCTGGAGTACAGGACATTTAGTGACTTGCTCAGGGTCACACAGTGAGTCACGGGCTTAAACTAATCTGGCAACCCTGATGTTTACAGTATGTTCAATGTTTTCACCAATAGTTCTCAAACTCAGTCCTGATGGACTGAGCAGAGGTCTTTTTTTTTCCATCAACTTAAAAAGTTTAACCTGTCCCAATCCATGCTGATACAGTTTTGTAGAACTGTAATTGAAAGCATGTTCACTTTCTATATACAGTAACAGTCTTGTATGGCAATGTATCTGCTCACTCCAAACATATACCGCAGAATGTTACTAGAACAGTACAAAGGATTGTAGGACTGAAACTGGACTGCATCAAGGTTCTGTAAACATCACAGGTCAGAAAACGAGCCAGAAATATAACCAAAGACTACACCATCTCTTTCAGATATTATCATCAAGCAAATGTTACCAGTCACTAAAGGCAAGAACTACTAGACATAGAAACAATTTCTTTTCTACTAAAGTCACTCTGGTTAAACACAGTCTGTGATTCATCTTTGTCTCATCCTGTCTTGTTTTAATATCGTTTATTTTATTTAGGACTTACCTAGTATATCACTGGGTTGGAGTGAAATTCTACTTTACTATATTGTTTTAAATATGTGTTTACTGTATATAATGTTTTTTTGTTGTTTAATTTTATGTACCTTGTAATGTGTATGGATGTAACACCAAGAAAAATACCTAGCAACTATGTTAAAGATCAAGAAATAATTTTATTAGATGGTACCAATAATTTATATATATTGTCATACATGTGCACATGGGAGCCAGCCACATGCACCAAAAGAAAGGAATTCCATGCCCAGCCGGAGGGTGGTGGGGTGCATTCAACCTTCTTATTTTGTCCCCGCAGACCAGACACGGGAAATTCCACCAGAATATGAAGACATCACTTCCTGTTCCAGCCCAGAGGACCACATCACTTCCTGTCCCGGCCCCGAGGACAACATCACTTCCTGTCCCGGCCCCGAGGACCACATCACTTCTGCCAACCTCCCTATAAAAACCCACTCCCTTCCTCTGTTGATCAGTTCAGTTTTGGACTCCGTTCTGTACACTATTGTGTTGAATATTTTGCTTATTTTGCAGCCAAGGTCAAGTACACGGGTGGCTGCCCCAAACCTTTGTCTTGTGTCAAGGCGTCTTATTTTACAGTGACGTAGTCAGCAGGATGGCCTCCGTAACAAGACCAGAGAAGAACCTCAAAAAAGCCTCGACACAACATCCAAACCTCCAGCCATTAAGGACTCAGGTGGGAAAGTACCATCCCTGCATTGCCGGGTTGGAGGCAGTTGGTGTGGGTAGTTGGGAACTGAGGGGTGCTTCGACCCAGGGCTGTAATCTGAAGTCCTGGTCAGGTGGACGAAGGGACCACAGACTAGAGCCAGGCTCAAAAAGGGGATCATTGGGGACTGAGTATGGGCTCTCAGGAGGAGGGACCGCTCAGTGGAGCCACATAGGGGGAAAATCCCTGTATAAATGTGGGGGTGCCCCAGGTTGGCAGGCAAGGAGGGTGATTCAGTGGATATATAAACCCCACCTGCCGACTGCTCCGCAGGCCATAAGGTTATGGACTAAAGTTGGCTGCTGGTTACGGCGAGGTCACAATAGCCCGTGGCAAATCGTGGAGCAGGTAGCCTGTGCATTACTGCTCAGAACACTTCCCAGCGAGCTCACCCAGCCGGCCTGGGGACAGCCAATTAAAAACATGGCCTCCGTCATTGAAATAATAGAGACATCACGAGCGGTTACCTACCCGGGAGTACCAGAAAAAAATCTGTGTGAACCTGGACGTGCTAGTGTCTCTATACCGGAGCTCCATAACCACACGACTTAGCAGACCTCGCAACCTCCTGATACGCAGCAGCTGCCTCTGTGTGGTTACAAGGGGGTCTGTGGTAAGACAGAGAGAGATTTTGTGTGTGTGTGTGTGTGTGTGTGCTCTTGCTAATCCTCTGGCATTCTCACATACGGGAGAGGTGATTGTAAACGGCTTCAAAACACCAGCCCTTTTTGATTCAGGCAGTAACATCTCCATCGTTGCTTGCCATTTGGTTTTACCACAACAATGGCTTAAACTGATAGCTATATCAGCCATGAGGGGACGGTAAAAAAGTTGGCGGTTGCGATTATGAAAAATCCTCCATCCCCGGTTATACTTGGTCGAGACTGGTCAGATAGTAAAAGCAGTATAACCCTCACCACGCCTAGTAATGGACGCAGAAACTGCGTCTTTGGCTGGCTCCACACCGGAAATCCCTGGGCCATCACGTGCTAATACGTCATCTCCAAACGCCACGGCGGCACTGGGGGAGACCACGTCCTTTGAGGTCACCTCTGACTCTCTCACAGCTCTGCATTTTCAATTCAGACAGATGCCGGCCTAATTTAAAAGGGAACAGTGGAATGATGACTCCCGTAAATTCGCTAAAAATGCAGTAGTCCTGATAGACGGCCATCACACAGAGTATCCTATGCCACAAGGTCCTCACTTTGTGCTAAATAATGATCTTTTATATCGGGTAGTTGAACACGACGGGGAGGAATGGGTCCTGTTGCTAATCCCCAAGACCTACCGGCGTTAGGTCTGTGAATTGGCACATACCCACCTCCTGGGAGCCCATCTGGGCTCCGAAAAGACACTTGAGCATATCAAGCTCAGATTCTTTTAGCCGGGAATCAATGAGGAGGTCTGCCATTTTTGCACATCCTGCCCAGAATACCAACTACAACAGATTCCTTGGAGGGACCGTGCTGCTCTCATTCCCCTACCCCTGATTGACGTCCCTTTCAAACGTATTGGGGTTGACCTGGAGGAACCCTTGAGGCCCACAGATATAAATATATAATCGTTCTAGTGGATTGTGCGAACCGATATCCTGAGGCTGTACCATTGAGCTCAGCTAATTCCAAAACTATCGCACGGGAATTGGTAGGGGTCTTTTCGCGGGTGGCATCCTAACGGACCAAGGGACGCCATTCACCTCAGAAACATTCAGGGAAACTGCTAAGTTACTAAAAATCAAACATTTGAAAACCATGGTGTATCATTCTCAAACCGATGGTTTAGTAGAGAAGTTTAACCAGACCCTAAAATAGATGCTATGCAAGGTGGTCAGTTAGGATAGGACGAACTGGGATCAGCTCCTCCCACTCATCCTTTTTGCCTATTGAGAAGTCCCACAAGCCTCTACGGGGTTTTCACCCTTTGAATTACTATATGGATGACAACCTCGGGGCATATTGGACATCCTAAAGGAAGGTTGGGAGGAAGAGGCCCTCCCTTCAACTAACATATTTTAGTATATTGCGCAGTTACGTGATAGGATCGCTAAAATCCGGCCTATATTAAAAGGTCACTTGGAAAAGGCGCAAGCAGCCCAGGCCCGTTGTTACGACCGCTAAACATCTCTTCGGGAGTTCCAGCCGGGAGACCGTGTCATGGTACTGGTTCCTACCTCACATTCTAAATTGTTGGCACATTGGCAACGCCCTTACGACATTAAGGAGAGGAAAGAGCTTGTTGATTATTTGGTAAAACAACCAAATCGTCGGCCAAGCAAATAGGTATACCATGTCAACTTGCTGAAACCATGGAAGGACAGGGATCCTGATCCCTTCTCCGGCCAGCCCCGCTCTTTCTTTGCTCATAAAGTAGACCTTAACTTTGGCCCTAATTTGACCACCAGTCAAAGACGAGAACTGGAATCGGTTGTCTTGTCTATCCCTGAGGTAGTGAGTGAACACCCGGGACGGACCTCCCTGATTGCACATGACATAGTGACGGAACCTGGGGTAATCGTCCGAGAACGCCCGTACCGGATTCCTGAGGCAAAATGTGCAGAAGTGGAGCTAGAGATCAAATGGATGCTGGAACTAGGTGTAATGGAGGAAAGTCATAGCCCCTGGTTCAGTCCCATCGTATTGGTCGATAAGCCTGACAGGAGTTGGAGGTTCTGCAATGACTTCCGTAGGCTTAACCAGGTCTCCCAATTTGACGCATATCCAATGCCATGAATGGACGACTTCCTCGAGCTGCTAGGACAGGCTAAATTTCTGACCACTCTTGACATGATTAAGGGGTACTGGCAGGTTCCCTTAACGGATTCAGCGAAGGAAAAGACCGTGTTTAGCATCCCTAGTGGACACTGGTAGTATTGTGTCCTTCCATTTGGGTTACATGGGGCACCTGCAACTTTCCAACGTCTGGTGGACAAAATGCTCCGTCCCCATAGTGCATACAGTGCTGCCTACCTGGATGACGTTGTCATTTATTCCAGCACCTGGAAGGACCACCTACAGCAGGTACGAGTGGTATTGCGGGCACTAGGAGAAGCCGTTCTATGGATTAACCCAAAAAAGTGTTTCTTTGAGTTGGTTGAAGCCAAGTATTTGGGTTACCTGGTGGGCTGGGGTACTGTAAGGCCACAGTGTTCCAAAGTCAATGACATTTTAAATTGGCCCCGTCCGAAAACCAAGAGGCAGGTCCAAGCCTTTCTCGGATTGGCGGGGTACTATCGCCGGTTCGTTCCCTGTTTCTCAGAGAGAGCGGAATAATTCGGAATCCGAATTATGTGGTATGGGATGATAAATCGGAAACTGCATTTTGTGACCTAAAACAAGCCCTTACGTCAACTCCGGTATTGAATGCTCCTAACTTTTCCTTACCTTTCATCCTCCAGACCGACGCTTCGGACACAGTCCTGGGTGCCATGCTGAACCAGAGTGTCGACGGAGTTGAACACCCCGTCATGTATCTAAGTTGGAAACTATTGGACCGAGAATGTGGGAGACTTTAAAAAAAGTTAAGGACTGAATATGTTGCCTTCTGCAGTATCATGAAGTCAATAACCTGCGTTGAAGAAGAGTAGATGTAAACTTGTAGGGCTTTGGAAATGTTCCTTTGGCTCAGTAGGCTAATTTCTCAGCCTCATTGTGGATTGACCATTGTAAGGTCTTAAGTCAAAGGGGGACCGCCATTTGTAAGCCTACTACAGTATATAGTGACAATACTGTGTTACCCTGTGTTAAAAACAATAAAACACAAAAAATTTAGACTCAACATTATTTATGTGACAGAGCAGAATAACAGTAGTGACAAGAGATCTAAATATTCATGGATCAGTAAAGCTAAATCTGACAACTTTTATGTATGTCTTAATAGTAACCCATTGTGTAGATCTATACCGTACATAAGAGCCTTGGGGCTTAAAATGTTAAAGTAAACCACAAGGTGCTGTCTAATCATAAAGCATCCTTTTTGACTAAGGGTTAATCCAATTTTTTTAACAGAAGAAGAATTTCTATAATGTGAGATTGCAGGTATGGATTTAAATTTTAATAAAAGATAACCATGTGTCCCACAATAGCAAGTCACTTGCCAGGGTTATATTGGACCAAACAATGTTGATAGAAACTATGTTTTAACTCGTATTTTAGGCTTTAATTAATGCCATCCTCAGATGAGAGAACAGCTTACACTTTCAGAATCC
The DNA here is from genome assembly GCF_900747795.2 of Erpetoichthys calabaricus. Classification (NCBI taxonomy): domain Eukaryota; kingdom Metazoa; phylum Chordata; class Cladistia; order Polypteriformes; family Polypteridae; genus Erpetoichthys; species Erpetoichthys calabaricus. The sequence continues at coordinate 43,459,903 of NC_041400.2, read as the reverse complement.
AGTAAAAAAATTCAGTTTCTGAGCTTGCTTTTTCCACCTTTGGAGAGTCCATCCAGGAACCAGGACAAGACTCTAGAGAAACAGGACAGTACTCTAGTGCATCGCAAAGCACACTTTAGCACTCACTCTTACTCATCTCTACCACATAAACATACAGTTTTAATATGACCTAACATACACAACATTGGGATATGGTGAAAAGATACAGCACTCAAAGAAAAAGCAAAAGGACATGCAGGAACTATGCAATCTCCACAATGACAAAGACTAGACTGGAAATGAAACACAGCATCCTAGAGCTGACATAGTGTGTTAAGACTTTGGCAACAGGACATGATGCATGGTAGAGATGTCTCAGAACAAAACAATGCACAAGTAGAACTGGCAAGTATATTGGGAGTACCTTTTCAATCCAGTATACTGGTCTAATGTGAACTAGAAAAACTTCCTGAAGAAATGCCAGTATGAAAGACTCTATACCAGTAGCTTTACAACCTGGCAATGGAAGGATCTCTCCAAGTAATTTGTTCTGCATTTATTGTGTCAATTCTGAAATTTCCAACCTGTTTCATTGACTTATTTTAGAACAGTAGGAAGTATTTAGTGTTGAATATGCCAGGAAAAGGTAGTTTTTTATCTTGCTTGTGAATGATTTTGCTTTCATATTAATTTAGCTTTAGGTATTTTTAGTTATTATAGCATGAGCACTTAAGAAAATGGAGCAAGCTTCATGGAAAAAAGAACAAAAACCAACATAAAAGCATTGAGCATTAAAAGCTGTGGCAAAAATGCAAGTAATTCTAATTTATTACAAAAGTACCGTAAATATCACACTGTGGTTTTCTGACTTGAGGTGCAGCTAAATAAATAAATAGTTCAGGAAGTCACTGATGGGTTGGATTGAAAACCTACAGCCCAAAGTGAGTGTTGAAAACCACTGCTGCAAACCAAAAACCAGAAAATTTAGGATGGAAATAAAACATTAAGGTTGAGTCAGTTCACTAAGTTATATTAATGATTTGCCTGTCCTTTTCTGAACTAGGAGAATTTAAGGCTCTTAAATGAACACACAATAACTACTTCTATGATGTTAGTATTCACAGTTTAAAAAAATACAATATTATCTTCATTTAGCAGATTGGTGGAAACCTTTTTGCACTTGTGAAAGGCAGCAAAATCCAAAACAACAGGCTTGAAAAAACAGAGTTATTCAGTGCTGATAACAATCATTGCCTTTTTAACAACAAAATATTCTTTTTGTATTTGATTATTGTAGAATGGCATATACAGAGGTATTTTAACATAAGAAAGGGAGACAGAGAACGAGGCAGAACAATGAATGGAAATGCTTCAATTCCAGCTACTCCAAATGCATTCATCGGTGCCAATATATGTGCTAAAGCACTATAAATATGAAGAAAAGATTACTCTAATATTGAAAACATGTAGCACCTCACAATCTGAAAGTCAGATAAGCAGAATTTCGTCAGCTTTCAGCCTACACAAAAATAACAGTTGATTGCAGTTCTATGGCATCAGTGAGCATTTAGAAGCTGTCTTTGGGAGCTGAAGTCATAATACTAGGTGATTTCAAGGTAGTTAAAGGAGGAGGATTCAATCTGATTGCTACCTGCTGCTGCAGTAATGTTGCAAAATGGTAAGCGGTGAGGTTCTTTTCCTGTTTGTTCTAGAAGCCATTTCAAATACAAAAGAATTCTTTCAGAAATGTTTTCCCTATTTCAAATCTCTTACAGTTTGAAGAGAGAAAAGGTGAATTGATAGTCCCAGCCTTTCTGAAAAGTATACTTGCTATGCATGTTTCTGCTGCTTGTAAATATATGAATAAAATAAAATGGTGCTTACATTTTTAGAATCACTGAAGAAGGATTTTGTAATTTTCTTTTCCACAGCAATTCAACCATAATTACGTAAAACAGCAGGGGCTACTTATCTAAGGGCAGGAGTATGAGGACACACTTCCTACAGAAAATGATGTGCTGATGCTATTATGCAATGAAGGTGCTAAATTGTCAAGTACAGCTGAATATAGCAGTTCTGTGGGTCCATTATAGATAAGGTGAATATTTCGACAAGCACTTGTATGGTGTGTCAGAATATACAAAACCTTAATTTCATTTTGCTTTGTTTTCTCTTGTTGAAGAGCACATAATGCAAAAGGTTAAATTGAAGACTGCGTTCCATTAAACATTACACTTAAGAATATGCTAAGAAACGCCTTCTTTGTAAAACTCTTGGGAGTATTATGTCATGTGTTGTTTGCATGGTGCTACATGCAACCGAAAAGCATTGATCAACAGATTATAAGACAGGATTCACTTATTTGAACTGAAGGCTGATGACCAGTAAAAGAAGATCTCTGGCCTTATAGTAGCAGCACAAAACTGTAATATAATATTCTACCTTACTACTTCTAATACAGTATACTTTACATAAACTCAGACTGTGATTTCTTAAACTAGGGGGTTGGCATTCTGACTTTAATGTCTGACTTAAAGCACCTTAAATCACATCAGCATGGCTGATGTCATCTCACATATTTTTGATTAAATTATAAAGTGTGGCTGAGAGTATATGGAATGCAGAAGAGGTTACTTAAGGACATCATTTATAATAAAGGAGGAAATAAAACCCAGAGCTCAGCTAGCCATTCGCTGCCTGTGACTTCTTTTGTGCATATTAAAAGAAATAGTTTGCCTTTATAAAGAAAGAACAATCAGCTTTGTCACTTTTACATAAATACCCTCACCCTTGCACTTAATTTCAATGGAGCTTTGAATGTCACAGCCACTTAAATCAGTATGGTTGGTGTCAGCAGCAGCTAAATGACCCCGAAAAATCAAGAGGCTAATAATGCTGACAATGCAAATCACTTTTTTTTACTAAGATGGAAAGTCACTGCATGCATACTATTGAAATATGATGCAACAAAAGCAAACTAAAAATACTGAGGCTAAATATGTGATATTCCCAAAGAAATGCACTATCTATGAAATGAATATGGGTATATACACCCATGCTCTACATACTATAGTTATAGGTGGCTGTGTTTATAGTAGTGTGGTCCTAAATGGAGTATGTAGATCCTCAGAATGAGTGGGTGGATCTTGTGCTTTGTTTTTTAAAGACCCCTAAAGGATGTGAAGAATAGAAAAATCAATAGAAGGGTAAGATCCAGAGTGGCAGACTTTATCAAGTGACTCAATGTAGGAAAAGGACCTAACTGGCTCAAAAATCTCAGAGTGACACACATTTGGCCCTACTCTTAGCAGCAGGAGTAATAGCAATTTTTCTCATTTAGGAAACTACTCCTAACTTCACCAGGAGTTGCCAGAAGATGGCGAAAAGGCAGAGTTCAGTATCTAAACACTGGACTACAATGAAATCAAAAAAAGACATCAATTTGACAGAGATGGAATAAAATGCATAACAAATCTGTACATCATCATACTGCTCCACCTACACAGAGAAGCCATGCACTGCAAGCTGAAATGAATGTGTTGATAACATTACATTTTTTGGCCACGGGGACAATGCAGTGTCATAGTAGCGATGATATGGGTATGTCACGACCAACCATTTCTTGAATTTTGCACCAAACTTGAACTCCCTTACAAAATGTGAGGTAATACACAAATTTTACACCTTTCTCCACCTCTCCTTGTGAGGTAATATTAAACCAAGGACAAATTTCTAACCCAGTCAGACTTTTAGTGCAGAGTCCTAGGAGTAATTCTGAGATGCCTAATAAACACAAACACAGAGCTCCATAAACAATATAGATGGGCAGTCTGATTGGAACAAAGAGAATCAGTCATATGTGCATAGTGACAACCATAGAAGTCATTTTTCCTGGAGCACAGATTCATCAGAGTGGAATTAAGGGACACAGTAAAAAATCTATAAAGGTCGGCTAGCCCAATTGGTGGAAGCAAGCAGAAGTGTTATATTATGCATGAACCACTGCTAAGTATTGCTTTGGATAGGTTATCTGGGGTTTGTCTGGCCTTTTAAATTTAAAAGCTGCAGAAACATGTGGGAATTAACAGAGAAGAGGACATTATGGGTAGTTAAACTAGAAGTGGATGCCAATTGGGGGGGAAGAGTTGTCATGTCAGGGGCACTTAACTGTTCTTTTAAATCTAGCCATTGGTAATCTTGATCTTTGACAAGGGTCTACTGAAGAAAGGAAGGATGAAATGAAGCTAAAGGTTTTAAGTAAAATCTATGGGAAGTGAAAGACAGGGGTCCTTATGGGATAATTAAATGAAAAATATATATTACTCCATAGTCAGGAAAGTAATCCACTGTGCTAAAAATCCTAATTAGGTAATAGAATTATTGCTTTCAATTTGATTTGTCGACATATCATGAGAAGAGGAGATACCAACAAATGTTAGGCAATCAGGAAGTCTGCCAACTAGCCAGGACTCTGGAAGCTGCAGCAGAAAGAAGGATGTCAGTTTTAATAAACAATACTCTATGCCTTCTTTATGACACTGTGGCCAACCTGCAGTACAAGGCTAATTCTGCTGTTTTGCTCTAAGATGCTTATTAGCTGCCATTTGATATAACAACAAACCATCAGGCTAGTGTATACTTTTTGAACATTAACCTTTTCATCTATCTATCTATCTATCTATCTATCTATCTATCTATCTATCTATCTATCTATCTATCTATCTATCTATCTATCTATCTATCTATCTATCTATCTATCTATCCAACACATTGATATAACACATCTTTATTCAAACATATAAATACTCTCACAGAAAGACAAATAAATCCAAATGTACTGCATTTGTACTTCACGTTTATTTTTCATTGTTGTCCAGATTAACAACATAGCACATGATGATCTGTATCAGCTTGATTTTTTGCATCAGTAATATTTAATTTTCCTTGACAGGTTTAACACAATCCTCTTTGGCAACAAAATGATAGGTATGATAACATTGCCAATGGCTAATGCAGTCTCATCACCGACATGACACTTGATTCTGACCAGTCTTTTTACTGGGGCATAGAGACAGTGGTAAATAAAAAGCAGAAGGTGTCACTAACAATAAGACAATATTTAGCTTTTTATTATTCTAGCAATTGTGCACTGGTCAGTAATTAGACAGACTAATTAACACCGCCAAACTGATTCATGCCATGCCAGTTTATATTCACCAGTTTTATTTAAGGAGTGGGAGAGTCCCTCAGAGTAAAAGCCTCCCATCAGATAACCAGCCTGATATTCAAGCAAAGTGCACATTTATGCTTCTCATTTCAGACACAGTTCTCATTTCAGATAAATAGATAGATTTAGCTTTTTACAAAACTTCAATAAATAAATAAATAAATATAATAAACATCAATAACCCCCATCAAATACACAACCCGAATTAACAAAAAGTAAGAAAACTTCTGACTTGGTTAAAGATAAAAGTTGCAAGAAATAGTTTTTGAGAATATTTTTCTATAATAATTCCCAATGATGATACTTTGTATAGAAAACTGTGATTAAAAAGTTCAAAAGTTTTACCTTCCTCCAAGGTACATCCTGTTGTTGCCGTCTCAGGACAGGGAACTGTGGGGGAAAATATATAATAAACATATTTAAACAGCATGAAGGATTAAAGAAAAAAATCATAACTGCATTTGAGCTCAATGCAATGATTCCTAGAAAATGAGGATCACTAAAGTTCTAAATTACTCTTCAAATCGACTGAAGAAGAAGGTCAATGATTTGCACCCCTTTGTGGTAATGGGATGCAGACAAGAAGGAGGTTTATATGTACCAATGTCAAATGTTTGCATTTTAAAGAACACTTTCACAGGTGAACAACATAAAATAAAACATGTAAAGATGTACCTATAGGCAATAAGAAAAATGTAAACATGTAAAGCTTTCTGATAGCTAACACAGCAGATACACTTTGTATTTATTTTTTCTTCATTCTATTTCCCGAAGCGTAGAGTATAAGACAGATAGATGCACACTTCCCTTCTATTTCAGTACGTTTTTGTTTGGAAAACATGTCTTCTATAGTTCTTCATCACTTAGACTAGGAATTTCTGTTTCCAGTCTGCTCACGTTAAATACTAAAAGACATAAAGAAAAAGTCTTCGGAGATGATAAAAATAAATCAAAATGAGGCTTGAATTGTAAGGGATTTACTTTCATTTGTTTCTGATCCATTTGTGGCCTGTGGCAAGGAACATATAGTCCTGTAGTTAGGACTTAATTGGAAAACATTCTGGATTTTAAATGACAGTATTGAGATTTGGTTATAAATGAACAGTTTAAGTCTGTTTGAGAAAAACTCTCTACAATATTATGACTTTGAAAAGAAGTTTACTGATTAATTATACAAGTGATATGATATTTTGCTATTTGTATTTTATCAATATCAATATGGTTTGTAATTTGGGGTGCCACTCTCCCACCAAATATTTTAAAAACTCTACTTAAATTAATTAGGTAATGTGAAATAATCATAAAATAAATGTGTTTATTTGCACAATATGCCTGGTGTCAGCACATGTCAACATCCATTAAAAATTGGTTCTGACTTGTATTTGTTTCATTTCTGTGTGAATATCCTTGGAGAACTATGTAATGTGTTATGTGCATTTCCTGAGTGAAGGGTGCCATCCTAATGAGAGCACATGTAAGTCCTTGATACTCTGGCAAGCAGGTGACCTGAGGCTGCCCTTTAATTGGTTGCTTTTAGAATTTTCCAGGTATTGTTTTCATATTTTTTAATCTAATATGATCGGACAATCATCAATGTACTATGTCTTGTTGACTTTAATGGTTCACGGTTCTCACCCGCCATTAATGCAACTACAGATGACCGGGCTCAACTTTAGGGAGATTACAACTTCAACTGGATGTTAAGAAATTAAAGAAAATTCAGTGATTTCTTTAATGAAATACCCCTTCATAAATTGTTTAATTGAAGAAAAAAAGAAGATAAAGGAGCTTTGACCGAACCGACCTGACTTAAGAATTCAGCAGCTGACAAGTGATAGAGGACAAGCTTACACACAGGTCTACCTGGAGAAGCTGGCATTTAAGCAGTTCTGCGATGTTAGAGCACTTTGGACTGGTCCATCTACACCTGAGTGTGTGATCACCAGCAAGCCTCACAAGGATGGTGGATAGTGGGCATACTAGTTGCCTCTGAGGCAGAGAGACACGGACTAAGGGACGAAACAGCTTGGCGATGCCACCAAAGTGCTCACTAAGTGGCATGTCTGCGAAAGCTGATCTCTGAGATCATTTTTGAAGTGGCTTCTCTAGTGATCTCGCCCTTTCAGGCAGTTGAGCAAGAGTACAAGTGTATGAGATATATATGTGTTTGTGGTTAGTAAGATAGTGGTGTGCATTGGGATGGGTTTGATTACAAAGTGTGTGCCACTACAGAAAAAAAGGCTGAGAAACATTCCTCTAGACAATATGAGTGAGGATAATTTTTTGGCAGGCTTAGTAAAATGACTCAGTTTACTCAGAAAATAATTGAGAGATTTTCAGGTCTGAAGGAAAGCAAGGCATGATTTATGTTCAAGAAAGTATAGGTATCCTGAGGTTGGGGGTGAGTTATATTATAAGATGTAGGGCTGGGCAGAGTGGCAGCAAGTGTAGAATAAAATTAGCATGGGAATTCTCTGTAGGAGTGGCAAATGATAAACCAGAGGACTAGTGATTGTATGATGTGGATTTATGGGTTACAGTGGGAATGGCCAAGGACTTGGTACTCTATTAGCAGAGGGAGAATATGATTGGGATTAGACTTATGCTATAGATTTGTTATAGGAAAGATGGAAACCTAAGTTAATGGAAGATTACGGAGGTGGGGTGTGGGCATTATGGTATGGGTTATGGCAGCATGGGGAAATAGGCAAGTTGGCAGAGGACTGGGCAATTTAGAGAAAGGTGTAATATAACATTTGGGTGGCAGGTGCACCTTTTCCTTTCCATATCTATAGTGCAAGTTATGGGAAGAATAAGGGGACCATGGATGTCAATGACTAAAGTTTTGGAGCACAGTAGAAATGGGAAAGCTGGCTTTCACATTAGGCAGCATGGTGGAAAAGATGTAATACATTTTACCCTGGATTTGTCCTATGGGTCTGGTACTGGACAGGCCAAGATGTGCATTGACAGTATTATGAAGACCACAAGAGCATGAAGAATGATCAGATATATAGATGTGAACTGTACTGTATAATAAACAGATGTGAAAGGCACTATTATATAATAGATAGATAGATAGACAGACAGACAGACAGACAGACAGACAGACAGACAGACAGACAGACAGACAGACAGACAGACAGACAGACAGATAGATAGATAGATAGATAGATAGATAGATAGATAGATAGATAGATAGATAGATATTATATATACCTATATATATATAATTTATATCTGAATAGTGCTTCTTCTAATGTCTCCTTGTACAAAAACTATGTTGTGGTTGCAAAGCAACCTCTCTGTTTTTTAGTTATTAGTTTAGTTCTTCTACTGTTAAACAAAAATAATGTTACAAACAAGTCCTAGAAATCAACATCCATCCACCCATTATCCAACCCGCTATATCCCAACCACAGGGTCACGGGGGAGAAATCAACATTTTAAATATAATTTTAAGATTGTTACAGTTCAGAATAGGACATAAAACCTTAAAGTGACAATAAAAAATAACAAAAAGCTGCTTTACTTTCTGAACTGATTATGGAAATGCACAATGTGTATACACTAAATTTTACTAATATAATATACTAACCATCCCTCATGACTCTGCCCACGTAATAGTGAAACAGGTCAGTGAGGAAGGGCCCCGCCTGGCTCCCTACTCCTGACGTCATGCTTCCTCCTCCCATCGGCTCGCAGCCTCCGTCTCAGATTAGCACAGATATATCTCTCCTGCAAGCGAACTATGATTCTTAGCACGATGAGAGAAGTCGCAAAAACCCAATCTAAATCCATTAAGTAGTTCTCTCGTTTGCAAGCTAAGCGGAGGTAAAGTACATGCCCCGTGGCTGGTGCATGAATGGTGCATGTCTCTCGGATTCGCCCAAAAAAATCGGTACCACAAGCAAAGTATGATCCATCCATCCATTTTCCAACCCGCTGAATCCGAACACAGGGTCAGGGGGTTCTGCTGGAGCCAATCCCAACCAACACAGGGCACAAGGCAGGAACCAATCCCGGGCAGGGTGCCAACCCACCGCAGGCAAAGTATGATACATAGCGTAATGAGAGAGGTCTCAAAATCAACCGGAATGTTCAAGCAAATTATAGAAAAAAACTTGACCTAAATCCATTAAGTAGTTCTCTTATGAAAAACAAACAGACATACAGACAGACAGATGTTGGATTTTATATATATAGAGATGTAATATACTAAATTTTTACCATGGAACTAAAACATTTTCCCACTTGATCTCATCAGTGTATGGTGTGGTAACATAACCTAACAAAAATTAGAAGTCTTTTTCAGGGTTCTAAAATTTGCTCGGTGAATTACTGTATCTGACTTATTCTGAACTAAATAGATTTAAACTGTATGCACATAGTACGGCAGCATCCAAACTGAAGTCAGTTGATTTAAAATCAGTTTTCACCCCATGCTGTACATACCATAATCAGCTAGAGCACACCAACTACCTGAATTCTTTTTATTAATTATAAAAATTTAATTTATTATTCCTTTTATTATTACTGAGGCTGTTGAATGTCAGTCTTTTTGTAGTACATTCTCACTTCAGCTATTGACTATTGATTGTTGCTTTTTTTTTGGATAAGAATTTATTTTAAATATTTATAAATTGCACTGAAAAACTGAATGTCAAAATGTTATTATTAGAAAATAGTCCTCAGCATGTCCAAAGATTTTATAATGCTTATAAGTACTACTTTTCTGATCCTTTAACTGATTATTCATTTACTTAGGGTGTTTTGCCTGATTCCTATTTAGATGTTTTGACTTAATTTTGACTTTGTCTTCCCCTATTCATTTTATGCTTACTCTTGCCAATATGGATTATATTTCCCTGTGTCCTTTAACAACAAACTGTATATAATGAGATTTATAATGGACTCATTTTGTTAGATAGTGTACAGAAGCTATGAAAAATAAAATGTCATACTCTGGCTACATTCTGGCTTCTAGTAGCTATGATTATAAAAGTAAAGGCATCAGTATTGGTCACAACTTGGACATACTCAGTTTGTGGCATCATATAAATCATTAATGTTACGTATATCATTAATGAAAAACAGAGTTTTCAGAGATAACTATCTGTTATATAGTACCTGCCAAATAAAACAAAGAATACACAACACGTATTTTGCCCTAATTGGGGCTCATCAGGTGTATGCACATTTGCTTCCCCTTTCAGGGATCGAACCTGCTTCACTTAATTGACAGGGTGTAGATCGGAGTAGTACATTGATAGATTTAATCTCAATCTGATTATATGGGCTGTAACCTAGCAGGTAATGCTGGTGGGTAGTCTGCAAACATCTGCCACACCCTCTCAGTTGTGAGAAGCAGATCATAGACATGTTATATAGTATCTGCCAAATAATACAAATAAAGAGTACACAACACGTGTTTCACCCTAATTGGGGCTCATCAGACGTATGCACCTTTGCTTCCCCTTGTGGAGATTGAACATAGGATGTCAGTGACTGAGGCAAAGACATTGCACCACGGCGGTCGGTTCGCTTAAGCATTACCTGTTAGGTAACCACCCAAATCAGACTTATGGATTATACAGTATATATAGTTGCACAGTGGATCTGAATTGTTTTACCTGCATATCCCACAGATACTCGATTAAATTGAGATGTGGGGAATTTGGAGGCTAAGCCAACAGATTTAACTTTTTGTCATGTTCCTTAAACCATTCTTGAACAATTTTTGCAGAGACAGGGTTAAAAATAGGCTGTGAGGTTTTTAAATTCTTTTAAATCTGAACAGGACTCTTTTAAATCCGAACAAGACAACACAGTGAAGAGTGTACCAAAGCACGATTGATGCGTCTGTGGAAGACAACTTATCCATCACTGGGGCAACCGCAGGCTCCCAGTGCTACAGCGGCTCGCCGCAAAATCAGATCCGAGTCAGTTGTCAGTCGCTCTATAAATACTTGTTTTCGATGGGTGATGCAAGGAACATTATAAATGCAGGGAACAGTATTACTTGGCCACTAACCTGGCCACGATCCTGCCTGATTGCTGTGTGTGTGTATAGAAGGGTGGTAGATCCCGATAAAATAAATAACCGTGCTGTTCCTGTTTCAAGCAGAATAAAGTACTGAGACTCAGCCTCGTGTTTTGGGGTGCAAGAAAGGGACTCACATGCCACAAGGAAAAAACCACAAAACAGCAAAACACAGTGCATGCCAATGTATCCAAAAATTTCAAGAAAAACAGAATCCAAGAAAAAGGTAAAAAAACAGTATATTGTAAGCAGCAAACATAATATAGAATTCAGTTGAAGGCCTTCACAAGTCACAGAGCAAAATGGTAGAGCAAATCACATCAGTTAGACAACATTTTTTTCCCTTGACCTCTCCAGGATATGATTAAAGCTCAATTAGTGCTTTAATTATACGGCTACAAATAATGATAAGGGGGCTTAAAGACCATTTTCTTTTGATTTGGAATTATTGTTTTATTTATTTTTTCCTTTGGAATGTTTGTGTGCTAAATTTTCTCATTGAAACTTTAATCCGGAAGTGGATTACATGTTCTGTAAGTTAGTGTTTTAAACACAGTTGTGTCATGTATGTTGGCCAGCTAACGAGGTGGTTATGTGCATTGGTGTATGTATACCATCATGATTGCCATACTCCCCTAGAAAAGGGTAAATAGGGAGATGATTGTCAGCTTGTCTATGTATTTCTGGAAAGATTACTATATTACAGTTTTTTGTGCCATGGCACATTACCATATTCTTAGTTTTGGAGCTATCAGGTGCTAACACATATTCTTGCATCAAGTGTAAGAGAGGAGTCAACCACAGGTGGGATGTAAGTTTTTTCCACAACTGATATAACATACATTTATTTCTAACAGTTATTAGCACAGCTAACTTATATAACTTAAGCTTAGACTTTGGTTCTAAGTTGCAATGCTAGTTGTGCTGAATTTGTGCTTTTGGCATGGATATATTAATATGTGCCCTATATTAAACTTTTATTCCACCTGGGGCTTTTTTGACTATGGAAAATGCCAAAAGAGCACCCTAAACTATCTGTAAATGTACTGAATGGCTGTGGTGAGTACAGTTAACTGTAACTTTACACTAATGTCTCTCATATGTCCCAAGCTTGGTTGAATTGGCTAATATATCTCCCATTTGTGCTACTTTGATAACTTATATACCAACATGACTTCACGTGCCAATTGCAAATCCAGATAACCATCACTATAATGGGGATGACCAACGCCAAAGTCAAAAAAAAGAGATCTTGCCTATCATACACCAATACCAAATCACAAATCAAAGGGTCAGAGTAAAGAGTCAGGAACCAGGGAAATTAAAGCATAAGAACTAAACACACACAAACACAAAAGTGTTTTTTTAGGATATCTGAAAACTCAGATAATAACTGTAATTTTGTTATTTCCAGAGATGTGCTCTGTAACAACCGGCACTGCAACTCAAGCAGCAGCTCAACACTGTGGCACACATAAAAAATAAAATGGTGACAGAAACAGCAGAATTATTTCATTAATAACTAAAAATAATGTTAATAATAAAAAAATACAAAATACAAACCCATATGATACCACACTTCTCAAAACCCAAAACAGAAACCGCTATGTACAACAAGAATTTTTAAATGAGTACTCAGGAATTTTTAAAAATACACAGAGTCATAATACTTTCTTATAGAATTGCAGATGTTACAACTAAAATCATCATACTTAATGCTCAACCTGGTGTTGATACTACATATTAAAAGATGTTGTAATATAACCTATTTTCTTTAGAAAATGTATAATGATCATAAAGTCTGTTGTTAGAAAGAAGAATGTTAGTAACTAATTAAGAATATCTGTCATCATGAAAAGACAATGAAAATCAAAATCTGTTCTTTTTTATTTTTTTTTTAATTTTTATCCATTCTTCCCTTTATTGCTGGAATGTGGACCCAGAGGTTGCGGGCTACCAAAGCCTATCCTGGTGGCATTGGACTCAAAGAAGGAACCATCCCTGGATGGATCACTAATGTATTGTGGCATATGCTCAGATGCACACGTTTATTATTATTATTATTATTATTATTATTTTATTATTATTATAGTTGTCATTATTGTTGATGTTGCTGTTCTCAGGCAAGTATACGTATACAAAATCTTGGTAGGCCTTCAAATGTAAAGAGACCAGGGATGCCCTATGCAACCGGAAGCTGTTGGCATACGTTCCATTCAGCACTCAAAGCATTTGCTGCTGACATCCATTTGACTAATGTGAAAGTTGCATGTACTGCCAGTTTTCAGAAAACACCTGCAGCTGCCAAAGAATTACTCCCAGACCATTTTTTTAGTTAATTGGTCTCCTCTCTGATGGTTTGGGAAAATTCCAACAAATTCATAAAATCATTATAAGGATTTGTCATTCACCTACACAGTCCAATTACACATGAATGACAAAAGCATGAAAATGTTGAACTCTATTGTAGCATCATGCTTGATATTTAAGGGTCTGATTTTGGGAAATGACTGAAGACTTTACCATGTCTCATATCTCTCAAGTCAACATCTGCTGCTGGCGGCTTTCTATGTAACACAGTGTCACACGCATTTCTCCTCATGTGGTCCCTGTGTAACTCAAACACAATTCTACTTTGACAACTTTAAGCTGAAAGTGTGACCATGTGTCTTTTTACAGTTCTGTAAGATGAATTTATTTGGTTTATTACAAAAAAACTTACAGGTGAATAAGTCAAGCAAGTGTGCCTACAATTTTTAAACAGATGACCATCCTCTGGGGATAAAACAGCAAGTTAAAATAAGTGATGCAATATATTTACACCATATTTACTGTCACAATGGTTGTAATAAGGGAAAATGTTGATGATCATACAAATATTGGCACATATGCACACTCCCACACAACTACAAAGAACAAAGAAAGCCAAACCTGTTATACATTCAATGCAGAATGCATGGAAAGTGCCAGCAAATCTGCTGCTAAAAATTTCACAGGAGACCCTCACAGCAAGCTCCTGTATCTGACCCATTTCCCTAGTCCTCAATCCAATTATGTCAAGAGAATGTTGGCGGACAAGTGTTACAAATTCAAAGAGATGATAAGAGTGCTTGACACATTCCAGTAATGAAGGCTATGTGGCAAGAAGGTCATCTTTCCTCCAGATTCACTCTTTCTCTTAAATGGGACAACAAAGGTATGTAATGTTAATCGGCATTCCATGGATGTCAACAATTAAAGTACTGTAACAGTATTTTTTTCAAAAGCATTTTCAGTTTTTGGCAGCTAGGTGATATTAAAAATTGTACATTACATCGGACACATAATTGTTTACAGTTTCAAAATGATGTTTAATATTTATTTCTTAGTGAATTGTGTTACATGCTATAGAGAGATGATAGTATTCAGTGCATCTTCTCCACTAGATCATTGTTACACTTTAGTAAATAGCTTAGCCTTGATGTTAGAATCAGATTCTAGAGTACTCCAGTAGCTACTAGGTGTTCACTTCAGCCAGGATTACTGTCTAACAACATGGAGTGTCTTTAAACATCATTCAACTAGACTTCTTTTTTCTTGTTTCTAAAACCAACTCTGTTTACTTAAAATTCACGTCTTGTTCATTCATTTTAGTACCTGTAATGTTTAAGTACAATAACTTGTTACACAGCAACCATTTTGTTGCACACAGAGGCAGGGACACGTGACATGGCATGTTGATTAGCAGCAAAATGACTTTGCCCTTCATTAAATGGTTACCTTTCCAGAACAAATGCTAAAACGAGTACAGCCTCTTTTTTATAAGCATTCATGAATGCTTGACAGACATTTACAAATTTAACAAGAATGCAAAGATGATGGGTATTTTTGTATCCACTGGGCAGTGAATAGACACAAACATAATTAATTCAAGTAAAAGCTTGAAACTGATGCCTCCTCAGAATGTTATTGGTGTGTTCCTTGAGAAACGGTTTGGTGGTCCTGCTTTGACCATTGCAACAGCTGAATTCAGATTTCTTCTAGAAGAAGGGAAAATGTTTAGTACACAGCTTCAAACCGGTTTCTCCAGATAGTTTCTTGTGATTAATTTTAACCACTTTTTTGAGATGGGGGTCAGCTGGCAAGTGGTTAGCAGGGACGTGTGCATTACTAGGGCAAAATAAAGTTCCACAGGCAGCTTTCAGATAAACAAAAGGCAGAGGGAGAAAGAAAGAGAGTGATTGAAAAAGACAGGCACCATGTGTGAAAATGCAGGGGTTGCTGGAGATTGTTACCACAAGTGCATGTCTAGTGAAATGGAAAGAATCATGCAATGCTCCCCAGGATGCTAAGGAACAGGCAACCCAGCTTCTGGTAGGGACATTCACTCTCTACTTTGAGTTCAACCTTGGAAGAGGCACCAGAGAATGAAGCTAGTTGGACTGCTGTTATGGGGACAGATGATTTGGGGTGCAGCAACACTTGGAACTTCTAGATGGAGTTCTGGCCTGGGTTCTCTAGAGCAAATGGATGTCCACCCCAGACACCTGGGACCGATACTGTAACTTGTATGGAAGTGAATCCATGGCAGACATTAAAACCACCTCCTTGCTAGAGGACATTTGAGTGCCAAGCTGTGGGAAGACAGGACCAAAGAGAGGTCCAAGAGAGGGCCATTTGGTATAAGGTTACAACATCAAGATCTGGAGAGAGCTGAGAGTGAAGGAGAGAGACAGGAGGGGAGTCACCCTGCCTTGCAGGTTGTCATTATGAACCTTATTAATGTAGAATAATAATTCTGAACCCTATTTATGTTATTGTTACCATTCCAACCTAAAGCAATTTTTAAAAGAAAAAATACTTCAAATATTTAAACAATAATATGAAAAGAAAAAATAGTGTTATGTGTTATTCAAGAATTGCTATTTAATATGCAATGAAAGATTTTTTCTCAGGCTGTTTCTTGCTAAATACATTACCAGATGCTGCTATGCCCATGCAAGCATGTAGACTAATATTAGTGTAAACGATTAGGCAGTTATTGAACCAACAATAAGAAATGTGCTATGGGTTGTGAGAATGATAAACATTTTATGTTTGATGGTGTGTATTTGTAAATTTCTCCTAATCTATTTAATCAAAAAGGCAGGTAGCTTTTTTGTCATCAAATGTTTATAGAAGTTTAGCCATTAGAAAAGAACAAAACCAAGAAAATCAGTCTTTGAACAATTAAAAAGTCCTTATCCCCTACTTCACTAGCCCAATTCAACCTGGTAAAACAATCATCAGGAGACTCAGACACGGAAAGGTTTGAGCAATTCAAATAGAAAGGTGTAAAAACAGGAACAAAAGTAAAGGCATGAACACCGTAGACAAGAGAATAAGAAATTAAGAATCAAGATCATATCACTGACTACCAAATGACAGATTACCATTTCTCATTTATCTGTTTAGGTCAGATAATCCATTGATCTATGCTACTGAAAGTTTAAGCAGTGCTAAATTAAAAGATTTCCAATGAGAGGCCAATGCTGATTTAGTGTTAATCGTTCTCCTATATTGTATAATAGCCTCTGTTGGACAGGAGTGAAGTAAAAAGTAGAGAGACGCAGAAAGGAACGTATAGAAAGGTCCTGAAGAAGAAATAAATGTGTTAATAAGGAAATGTAAGAAAAGAAAATGGAAAGCTACGATTTCAGAGTAGGAAGTAAATATGGTTAGGGTGAATGAATCAATCAATCTCAGATTAATTAATGTGCCTGGAGCTGTGGATGGACAGAGACAGCAGTTGGAATCTGCAGCCAGACCCAAGGAATCCATTTGGTGGGGTATAACCAACGTAACAAAATGAACTGGATGTTCTGGCCACTTCTGTTTTGTACAAGATGAGGAGATGTTTTTGAGAATAGATTTCCATTTCATAGGGGCAACTGAAGGAAGGCCATACTGAGAATAGTGCTAAAGAAAGGCCTTCAGTGTGACTTACACAGAATGAGGTTACCAGAGACATAAATGTTGAAAAATTATACAGGGAATAGGAAGAAAGAAGAGAAGATACTGGCTTTAAGAACAGACATGTGCTGAATGTAAAACTGAAAAGAGAATGAAGGGACAAAGGAACTGAACCTCAGAGAAAGGAACATTTGGAACCGTACCTTATTATTACCCAAGTGTTATTACTCAGGGTGGAAAGGAAATGGGGTTACAACCAATATAAAAAGTCAGATTATGGAAAAATGTGAACCCGGATGCCTTTTAACTTTGCACCAAGTTTCCAGAGAATATAAAATTAATAGATCCAGATTCAAAAATCAAGCCTTTAATTTTAAAACAGTGAAAGAAAAAACACCAAGTATCTAGGGACATATTACTGAATTCAATAGAAAATCAGGATGGGGTATTGAGTTGGGAGTTTAAAGCTTTTTCAAATTCACACTAAAAGTAAATGTCCAATGGTATAATTCTAAGTCCAGTAAAGACGCCTAACCATCAGATCTGTACACGGTCTTTGTACAGTGCTTCATTAATGATCATTAATATATTTTTGCAAGAAGCCAGAGACCAGAGATCTAGCATCAAACCTGGATTTAGAAGGGCAGGGGGAAAGGATAAAATTGCAATTCTGTAGCAATGCAACAAAGGGAAACTCTTAAAGATCCATTAGTAATTAGAGGATATGATGTACTGCAGTAAAGCAGACATTTGCCTACTGTAAGTACAGTACATATCAGAGATGCCAAGTGGAATGGAAAGAAGGTATAACACATTGACAATACAGGGGATTTAATAGAAGATGAGCAGACTTTTGACTAGTTGACTATATAACTTGATAAATTCTCCAAAGGGCTGAATAAGCTAAGAATATATTGGATATTATAAGGGGCATTGCTGTGAAATAGAAAGATATCAGCATAGAGGAGTATTTATGATGGGAGCCATAATAGGTAATAGGTGTGATGAAACAATGAGAATGAAGAGTGATGGCAAGGTGCTCAAGAGAGACATTAAAATGTAAAGGGGACAAAAGACAGCCTTGCCTGTTGATTTAAGAATTTGAAATAGTCAAAAAATAGTCAAATTGGTCAGGAGTATGATCATAGGGGAGGGGCGTTATGTTTTAATCATATTAGTATAAGCTTCACTCACAACTCATTAAGTAAATATCCTTGGAGAGAAAATTCTGGCTGATGGGGCCAAAGACATTTTCTGCAAGTGTTAAAAGAAGCTACTGAGCAGGTGAGAGTATAAGTTGCATATGAAATGTAAAAGATGTCAGACACTACCTATAAAACCAACCCTATCCCCAACAACAACAACAACAATAATAATAATAATAATAATAATATATTTTATTTATATATCTCCTTTCCCATGCTCAAGGTGTTTCACAGAGTCTCAGAAAGAACTGCAGGGTATACATAACACTGGATACAAATATTTTCTGCATAGGTCACTAAAACAGATAAATACGGGATATACAAAGCATTAAAAAGAATGAAAGACAATAAACCAGAGTAAAATACTAAATTCAATACTAAAAGAAAAGCCTGAGACAAACAACATGATTTGTGATATGACACACACACAAATTATCCTGAATCTGAAGAAGAGAGGCAAAGTGAAAAAAGGGCAGAATGTTAGGTTAAGTTAAACACCTTCTTGAACGGATGAGTTTTAAGTTGTTTTTTAAAAGAATTAATTGAGTTGGCTGATCTAATTAATTTAGGTAGGTCATTCCAAAGCCTGGACACTGTAGAGCAGAAGGCCATGTCACCCACAGGGTGCAGGTTAGTGTGGGACACAACAAGACTGCCAGAATCAGACGGCCATATTGGGTGAACAAGAGCATAGTGATGGAGTAGGTAACGGATGTAGTCTGGTGAAAGGCCGTTTAATAGAATTTTAAATTTGATTCTGCAAGACACACAGAGCCAGTGAAGATGAAGGAGGATGGGTGTTATGTGCTCACTGTTGCTGGTTCGTGTAAGGATTCTTGCAGCAGAGTTTTGAATCAACTGGAACCTTAATATAAGATTAGAATGGCACCTGCCTGTAGGAAGTTAAAATAATCAATGGGATAAAAGCACAGACAAGAAGAGGAATGAGCACACATGGAATATGCTTTGGAGGCAGAAGTAAGAAAATTTCTTAATGTGGTTTATGAAGGTGGAATAAGAAAGGGAGAAATCAAAAATGACACCAAGTCAAAAATGACACCAAGAACAACTCTAAGAACTCTAAGAACAATCAGTAACCCATAATCCCTAAACCCCAAGGCCTCAACCTGGTCCTTTACCAATTATATCTGTTTACAATGGTGACTCAAACTCCAAATAATTATTCCTTTGCATCAAACTTGAACTAAAAACTCTGCTGAATGGAGTCACTCACAGCACAAAGTTATTCTCCTATGAATTGCTTCATTCTGTTGTATAATGCATCTGACATCTGACCACTGTATATGAGGGGTGTCTGAGGGGTTTTCTGCCATATCACAAAGAACAGCATGTTTGATTAATTAGTGACTCTAAATTAGCCTGGTATGAGAGAGTGTAGGTGTGTGGATGGGAGATTATGCCTGCTAGATAGATGAATGTATTTGTTTATGACAGAATGAATGTGTAAATGTGTGTACCTAATTATGGACTTGGGTCCTGCTCAAAGTTTTTCCTTGTGCTGTTCACAGTGACCCTGTAGTACACATATACTAAATTTGGGCAGTTTTAGGACAAAGCTATAAAATTGCATGACTAATATTTATTTGTTTCAATTCATCCATTTTTGAGTCACTTATCTAATTCCAGATAACAGCAAGCAGGAGCCGGCCCTATAAATAATGTGTTCCATGAATTTTCTTATAATATTTGAAATTAAACAGATATATAACTAAAAAGCTTTATACTTTCCTTTCTTCAGGATTAATTTCATTTTGAAATACACTCCTGCTTTTGCCAGTATTGCATTTTATGTAACACTTTTCAGCTGTGTTCTTAAATCAATGGGTTGAATTATCTCACACAACAAAACCATTTTTTTTACCTTTATTTACATTTTTCATTTTTGCAAATTTTGCCTTTTCCTTAATCATTTACATACAGATGTCAAACATCAGCCACAATTGTAAGGCTCGAGAGAAATTGCAGCAGAGCTAATTTCAATTGCAGGTGAAATGGCTTCAGAGCTTACAAATGATCTTGACAATATACCATCAAGGAGAATATGTACCGTGTAATCAATCATTCACCTCGAATACGCCAAGGGCTGCTTGAAAATAGGTGTCATGAATCCACCTCCTTTTATTATGTTTAAAGTTGTAAGCTGGCTGGAACAGCACATCATATTTTCTGCATGCAACCCATGGTACTTTTAGAAGGTGCTTTTTGGAATATATTTGCTCTTTCATTTCTATGCTGACATTTATAGATAATCATTATCTTTTTTAGACGTCTACTGCAACGTAAAGAAATTTTTAATTCAGATGCGTTTTTGTATTGCATAAACTATACATGAATACCTTTGCAAATAAACTGAAGTTGGGGCTTTTAGTCAAGGCATTTCTTTTTATAAATAGTGTATATGATTTTCCCAATAATTTTATTTTCTGTGTTTGTTGTGTTTTATAAACAAACCACAGCATACTGTAGCATTTTCACTTTTCATGAAAATAATAAAAACAACTGTTAATTATCTATTGTTAAAGCACACCAAGCCTCTTTGGTAAATTGTTTCTTTGGACAGGAACATAGTCACTAAAAAGGGAAAAACAAAAACATTATTCACCATGCACTGAATAGTAATTTTGTATCCTTTTGACACTGGTTGCCTACTCGATTCTGGTGCTTTGCCATAAGCGAATGGTTATTTTTTTTCTTGCTTGCATAATACAGTATCCAGCAGTACTCAGAATGCACTGCCCTACAAATATTTATTGAGAAACACTGAAAATGAAAAAGAAGCACCCTTAAAGGATAGGTTTGGAATTTTTCAAGTTGAAGGTCACAGTCGCATTATATATTATTTTACCAAATGAAGTTATATTATAAAGTGAATTACTGCTTATAAATTTTTAAAAATATCATGCCTGTTCTCAGTTTAAAAAGAGTTTCAAGGGGCATGAGTCTAAACGTGAAAACAAAAGCCTTCAAACATACCAATTACATCCACATTTCAAGCCAAGATTATTAATGAGCATTGCTACATGTCATGAGGTTGCACACCTTGTGTAAGACGAGGTATCCAAGTGATTTAGGAAGGAAAAAAAAGCAAAAAAACTTTTATAAGACTTTTATAAGGCATTTTAAAGAAAGACTGCTTCGCGCTGCTTATCTCTCCCTGTGGCAACCTTTTAGCTCCAGGAGCATGGTTTCACTCCAGAAAGTCATCTCCAAACACCGTTATTGACATTACTGAATGTGGATGCCCAGGTGTGAATTGCTGTCACTGTTCTGTCAACAACTGGACAATAATCACTGAAAAAAACGTCAAGCTTAACTATCACTCACAGTCTTTCACGACATGTAAGGAAGAAGATCTCAAATAAATCTGTGGTGTTCAGCAAAGCTATAATGATTTTTTAAAATAATTCAAAGGTGATTTGAAATTGATACGAATCACAACTTAGAACTACCTCATCTTATTATGAGTTTGAGTAAAAGAATACCAAGATAAAACAGTGAAAGTTACTATTTATTTTTACTCACACAAAAATGTTGCCCTTAGTTATTCTTTTATTATCATATGCCCAGAACTCTTATGTGCACCTCAACAAACATGCAGCACACTGCCAATCGACACAAATCTTACTCCATAAGTAAGTAAAATATAACAGCTTAGAATGTAATAGGTGAAAAACAACCCTTAGTAGAGGGGTCCCCAACTCCAGTCCTGGAGGGCCCCAGTGGCTGCAGTTTTTCATTCTAACTTTTTTCATAATTAGTGCCCTGTTTTTGCTGCTAATTAACTTCTTTGAATTAATTTTAATTGACTTGTTTTTTAAGATCTGTTCCCTTGAATGTCTTTATCGTTCCTCTGAATTGGTTCATTTCTTTCCTTAAATAGCAGCCAAACAGAAATGAAATGTGAAGGGAGTGAGCCAACAGAAGACCAAATAAGTCAGGGCCTGAAACTTCAACCAGTTTCACTCCAACCAGTTGCTTAATTAGGCACTGATTCTTGTCATCAATTAAACCCGTTCTTTATTTCCATGGATTGTTGCTGCCTTCATTGTGCAATAACATACATTTCCGAAACTGTTGATTTTCTCTTTTCTAAGAGCACTGTTAAAATGTTTTGGGGACCTGAGCAGATCAGTATTCCTGACACCTTCACCTTTCTTTATTTTCAGATATTGTATGATCGACCGTGTTGGTCATGTTTTGCTGGTCATGTTTTGGTTCATTTTGTATCTCATTATTGTTTGGCTTCTAATTAAGGAAAAAGAAACAATTAAGGGGTCCGAGTCTTCAAGAGCAAGTCAAATAAAATTAATTCAAAATAAGTTAATTAGTAGCAAAAACAAGTCACTAATTAAGAAAAGGGTTAGAATGAAAACCTGCAGCCACTGGGGCCCTCCAGGACTGGAGCTGGGGACCCCTGCACTAGTACAATCACTCCACACTGCAGGTTCTGCAGTTCACAAATTTAGTTCGGTAAAGCCCAACGTGGTGTATCAGCCACTACCCGCACTTTTATGCAGAACATCAATTGTCGCAAGCCATGAAGTTATATGACTATTAATGAAACAGTATGACAGAGAGAAAAGCAGAAAAAGTTGCACCCTTAAGCTATGGAGAGGCTAGATACACCTGTGGAAGATGTGCAACTCTACCAAGAATGGCCGCTGTGAGAAAAAAAGTGAACAGGAAATGTATCCCTATATCAAGAACATTGTACTAGCAATCTTTGATAAACTGTATTACTCCTAGTTTGCTTTTGTTGTCACAAGCATGCCTCGAAAACATGGGTGTTCACACTAAGCAGTACAAAACAGATTAATTAAAGGGGTCAGGTGATAAAGTGAAGTTAAAAATACATGTGGGGTCTTTACCAGAGAGATAAACCAATCTTTCAACAAGCCATAAAATGTTTAGCAAAAATTAAAAATCGTTACCCAGAAGAAAAGTCAGAAAACTATTAATGAAATTTATATAGAGAATCACACATCAAATGTTAAATCGATCCAAACTCAGAAAAGGAAATAATGCCCGTGATGACGCTTTATCTAGTCATGCTGATGACATCAAATGTCATGAATTCCTGGGTAATCCTAGGAAAATTAAACAGGCAATGGCCAAGGCAAAAGTCACAAAATGGCAGCGTCCTCAAGAACCAAAAAAGGATGGTGTGGGAAGATACAAAAAAAATTATTCATTTTTCAGGAATAAAACTAGCAAAAATCTAATTCCTTGAGTTAAAAAATCTCAATATACTGTAGATACACAGAAGTCCAAAAAACATCATAGAAAAGGTAGAGAAAAATAATAAAATATACCAGTTATAACAGTGTGAGGTACATTGTTATGGTTCACAATCTTGTGTCTCTTCAAAGACGATATATTTGGTAGGTTTTAAGGCTTTTGTTTTCAATTTTGGACCCTTGCCCCTGGAGATCCATTATAAAATGTGAGAATAGGCTAGGCATTTTTAACAATTTACAAATAATACTTCACATGAGTACACGATTTGATGTGGCAAATTAGTATAAACCATATTTGCTAAGAAAAATATTAAACTTCTTCTCATCTAAGGCAGACAGACCATCTACAATGCAGACAACATCAGTAAAAGATCATTTCATCCATTTTCTCAATGTATCCATTTCACTAGAGAGTGGTAAGGAGTGGTAAAGAACCTGTTCAAGTAACATTACCTGCAAGTCAGAAACAAATCCTGGTCTGGACTGCAGTACATCACAGGAGACACACACTCATAGGGCAATTTTTTTTTCTGTGTCTGCTATCAACTTAAAATATATGTCCTTGGGATACAAAGGAAACTGGAAAGTACATTGGTGTCACATACAAACTCCACACAGTGACCACAGAGGGCTCTTGGTACTTTAAGAAAGCAACTCTAAACGCTACATCCTCAGTTATGCTTCAGCTGGGGTCCATATTCATGATTTTTATAGTCTTTGCCTTTTTTAAATTCTTTGGTATGTATTCATTTTATTTGTGTTAATTTTTGTCATTGCTTGTTTTTATGTTTCAGTGTCTTGGTTATGTTCCATGTGTTTTGTGGGTAGTCCACCAAGGACTGCCTATAAATCTGGATGGTCTTCCACAGTTCTTAGTGGTTCATTGTGAATGCACTCTGAACTGGGTGAGTTATTGTCTTGTGCTGTGCCTTTCTGGATTTCTGACCTTCTTTTACTGTTTTGTGACCATTTTTTTGGGACTTTGTTAGCTTGGATTGCTTTGAGTTTCAGGCAACTCCATTTTGCCATTGTGTTCTTTGGAGTATCACTGTATTACACAGCATCGTTTGTGGAAATAAAACCTTTTTATTTTTATGAAGTTTCTGTTTTTGCCTATTTATCTAGCCAGGGTTTGGCAGCATAGCCCCCTCTATTGGGCATTTTTTGAAAGTGCTTTTTTGGGATTCTGATTCATAACATCATCATGGTTCCAATCATGAAAATATTTATTTTATTTATTTATTTATTTACTAGTCATTAAGCCCATTACAACAACGGGCGCTAGAACAGTAGTGCATAAACATTAGTAGGAACAGTCTGTATTAAATGGCAAGGGACTTTGACCTCATTCTTTTTGTTGGTCGTATTTTTCTTTGTCTTTCAGCCTTTCTTTTGTTGATGTTTACTTGCTGAGCTGACCGTTCTTCGTGGGCTGCCGCCGTGTATTGTGTGTCTTTAATTTTCTGTGACAGTAATACTGTCTTGTACGTCCGCTGGCTTGTACGTCCATAATATATGTTTAATTTTCTCTGGCGGTAATACAGGCGTGTGCATCGGTAATATGCCTTTAATCTCCTCTGACAGTAATACTGGCTTGTATGTGGCTGTAATATGCGTCACTGTATTGTGTACCTTTAATTTCCTCTCGCAGTAATACTGGTTTGTATTTCCGTAAAACGCCTGTAACTTTCTCTGACAGTAATATCGCGCATTGCACCGTGCCCCGCACATGCGCACTTCACCAGAAGACACATACACACGGACACCTGGACGCACACAGGGATTTTATTAAAGAGGATTTATTTATTTATTTATAAAACACTTTAAAAACAACATCAAGGCTGACCAAAGTGCTATACAATAAAAAAAAAGAAAATCCAACATATCAGACACACAGAACCAAAGGGTAAATGAAACAGAAACACATAAGAACTGAAGAGATTCTTAATAAAAAGTATACAGATAGCCAACATATCATACTGGGTTAAAAGCCAGAGAGTAAAAATGTGTTTTTAAATAGGATTTAAAGGCAGCTAGCGAAGGAGCCTGCCTAACGTGCAACGGCAAATCATTCCAGAGTTTTGGGGCTGCAACTGAAGAAGCTCGATCACCTCGGAGTTTTCATCGTGCACGTACATGCATCTGGTCTGCTGACCTGCAGCAGTTCCAACAAATAAAGAGGGGTACAACCATTAAAAGATTTAAAAACAAATACAAGGATCTTAAAATGGATTCGAAAACGAACTGGAAGCCAGTGAAGGGAAGCCAAAATCGGGGTAACATGCTCATGCTTTCTTGTGCCAATTAAAAATCAAGCAGCAGCATTTTGCACCAGCTGTAAGCGAGCAATGGAGGCCTGGCTAATTCCAAAAAGAAGTGCATTGCAGTAATCTAGACGAGATGTTATAAAAGCATGTATCACTGTTTCAAGGTTGCACTTAGACAAAACAGGCTTGATTTTTGACAGCCACCTCAACTGGAAAAAGCAAGATTTTACCACTGCATTCACATGGCTATCAAGTTTTAAAACGGAATCCATTTTCACACCTAAATTTGCGATCATGGATTTCTCAAATTGAGCCACAGTGGAAAGGTTGATGCAGGGGGTCCCGCTGGTGCTATTGGGTCTAAATAGCATGACTTCTGTTTTGTTCTCATTAAAATTTAGAAAATTTAATGCCATCCAACTCCTTATGTCAATAAGGCAATCAAGCAGGGGATGGACAGAACATGGACCTTGGCGCTTAATAGGGAAATAAACCTGACAGTCATCTGCATAAAGTGTTTCTGAAAAATAGCGCGAGTGGCAGCAGGTACAAGGAGAACAGAGGAGGTCCCAGGATGGAGCCCTGTGGTACCCCCCAGGGGAGGGCAACAGAGGTGGAATTAAAATCATCAATGCTGACACAAAAACTTCTATCTGAGAGACAGGACCTAAACCACTGGAGAGCTAAACCTGTGATGTCCACCCACTGTTCCAGCCTGGAGATGAGGATCTCATGATCTATCGTGTCAAAGGCAGCTGTTAAATCCAAAAGCATAAGTAGTACACAGTCACCA
This sequence comes from Erpetoichthys calabaricus, assembly GCF_900747795.2. NCBI lineage: Eukaryota > Metazoa > Chordata > Cladistia > Polypteriformes > Polypteridae > Erpetoichthys > Erpetoichthys calabaricus. The sequence continues at coordinate 43,433,200 of NC_041400.2, read as the reverse complement.
GAGTCCACTGTTAAAAGAATATCATTAAAAACCCTTAACAGAGAGGACTCAGTGCTGTGGTGAGTTTTAAACCCAGACTGGAACACTTCCAGAATTGCATGTTTGTCCAGAAAGGACTTCAGTTGGGTATAGATGACTTTTTCCAAGAGTTTGGACAAAAAAGGTAGCTTGGAAATAGGCCTAAAGTTAGACATAACAGAGTGGTCCAGACCCATTTTTTTTCAGCAGTGGTTGCACAACAGCATGTTTAAAATTTTTAGGCACCACACTAGAGGTTAAACTACTATTAATAATTGTAAGAATAGAAGGACCCAAGGTAGAAAAGACCTCCTTAAGAAGTTGAGGAGCGACAACATCAAGTGGGGGGGCTAGACGGCTTCATACTGGAGACCAGCTGCTTCAAAAAAAATAATAACAAAATAACATCAGCTATTAAATGTATTTGCTTCAGGTGCAAATTACTCACACGAGACATGCTCCAAACTTTATCAAGATTGAGATCACCTCTTCTTCAATAAATAAAAGAAACACAGAACAAGGGATAGATGTATTTATCTGCTTAATAACTTTGTTAGAAAGGAAGTTTTCTTCTACTGGCAGCCAAGGGAGTTTTTCATCTAGTTCAACTAAATTTGTCAATAACCTAACAGGGCAAGAGAGCTACTGAGTGGTGTATGAGTTACTGAGGCAGCACGAAGCTCGCCTCTGTTGTTTCATGCATTAATAATGTCTATTTGCTGTTTTATAACTAGAGAGAGAGAGAGAAACAAACAGTAAGTTTTCTTCTCATTCTGTTGTCGTGTAGTTGCTGTGCAAACAGGCTGTGTCAGTGAGTGCTCCCAACCTCTCCTCGCTCTCTTTATTAGCATGTGGTATATTGTAATTGTGGCACTGAACAAATCTAGAAAATGGATGGTGTTGCAGATAGTCTAAAAGGTTCTTCAGAATGCATAGAAGCCCTGGAGCTCTTGTTGTATTGTGCTTTATGGATAAAACTATTTTAATATTATTCTACAATACTTGTATCTTGGTGTGATAAGTGATGATGGTGTTTTAATAGGAATGGATGTCACAGCATCGGTCTTGAAGACCTTGGATCGTGCATTAACTCCTTATAACAGCTTAATATTTTTTAAAAAGGCTCTATTAGGAAGATGGTGGATGGGAGAGTGAGCAAAGCCTCGGGTTCACATATTGGTTAGGGGTAGCACTAAACCCTCCAGGTAACAGTCCGCTAACACCCAAATGACTCCAAGTTCCTGGCTGCTAACAAGCTAAAACTGTAGCAGATCCTTTAAGGTACTTCCACGTCGTGTTTGTAATTCAAAACATCGCAATGTAACTAATCATGTGACCAAATGTGCAACATTATTTTAACAATTGTTTCAGTTTAATAAGCTAATCTCTTTTTACTGCCCAGATGTCCTTTGACAATATGTCCTTATATTGTTATCAAATGATTATTTGCTCCCCATGTACTGTAACAAAACAGTAATATTTCTTCCGTCCAGCCACTCTTCATTTTTGTAATTAATAACTATTTACATAAATTAAATGTCATAATTAGTAATTATGATCACTTTTTTCCCCCAAATGTTTTAATGCTAGCTCTTGTTTTCAAAAGTGTAGTGTCATTTCACATCTTCTGCTTTAGGCTAGAAAGAATCCTTGCACAAAATCCGTACTTCCTGAGGATTTTGTCAGTTTTGATGTTAGGCAATCACATCAAACATTTCGTAGTAAATCCAGGGTTTTATTAGCTAGGATCTACCTAGTGAATCCAAGGAATCCACACATAAAACTTTTTGCTTTTGCCTGGTTTTGATGTTCTACACTCAGCTGTTCAAATTACCTTTAGGCCTAATCTCCTGAAGTCTTGTTACATTTATTTAGGCTGTAATAATTGTTTATCTATTTCGTTCTTCAGTTCCCTCAGAGGACAGTTGTTCACATTACGCATGAATACTTAAGAGAAAAGCTACAAATGAAAACTATTTTAAAAATATTTACATTCAAGTGGATGGTTTTTAACTTGATGAGCAATGCTCAAGACTAGAAAGTGAAATTAGATGGCTCTTTATCTGCTCAAGTTGCAATATAATGAGCATCTTGTTTTAAAGTCTTTCCTTTATTGAAGAGTACATTAATGCTGCATGCTGTCATCTAGATACAAGTATATAAAATAACTAACTAACTCCATACCGGGCACCAAGTGAAAATTAAAGAAACCAGCAACCTGCTACAGTTGAGCACTGTGAAAGATGAATGTTCTCTTCGTTCCCTTGTACTAATCCTTGTCTAAGAAGTTAAGCAGAAGTAAGCTTTAAAAACATGCTTTGCTGAGCAAACAGAAAAATATTTGTCCAAAGGACTCAAGGTCTAAGCATTCCACACATGAGACTGCCTTATCACGTTTTCCCTTAGTTTACATCTGAACGCCATAACAAAGGGGCCAAGAAATCAAGTTGCACAGGGGGCGTTGAAGGGGCTCAAGGATTGTGTATAATAAAAGTGTCGACTGTTGAATTTTATAATGATATTAAAATCACGCATTCTAGGGGTATAAAAACTTTGCCCCACCCAACAGACAGGGTTCAGAAGAGCCCTGATGCTGTCATGTAATATTGATTGCCTGCTTTTCTGAAACTCTGCTCACTGTGATGCTGCAAAATAAAGCTGCTATATAACCACACTTGCTGTCTTTGTCTGAAATCTTCGTCCACAGCACACATTTAATTTTGTGAAATAATTTGTGTTGGTGAGTATGTGGCCTGTTTATGAATACATATGGATTGTGTTGTCACTTCTGTTCTACTCTTGATGTTATTTGTAACTTTAAGCCTGCTTAACTTATAATATAACAAAATCAAAGAGCTTAAATGTTATAATAAATGATAGCAACCAGACAATACACATTTAAAGAAAGCTAAGTTAGCTGCCAGAGAATCAGTCCTACTTTTGTTTAAGTTCAAAATGCTAACACTAAATTGAAGTTCAGTACACTACTAGCCTGAGGTTGAATATCAAAAGTCTTTCCATGAAAATAAACATACCAATGCAGAGGTTTAGTCTGAAATATCCAAAACTCAGACACCAAGAAGTCTAAGTTAAGCTGAGTTACGTTACACCATTGCACAGCCAATGTACCTGAACCTAGCAACACCACAGAAACAACAACAAGGCTATGACCATAATAAAAAACAATATGCGTTATGCAAGACATTAATTATATTCAGTAATATATTTACTTCATGCATAACAAATTACTTAATGCCAATAGATTTATCAAAAACATAAAACTGACAAGAAACAACTCCAAAATGATGATGCAAATACTTAAAATAAATAAAACAAAGAACATAATCATAACACAACACACATATCCTTTGATTGAGTAGTATTATGTCATTTGTATGACATCATTTAAAAAGAAAATGAAACTGTTAGGAAATTTACATTCAATAGCACAGCCAAGAGGCAAATTAACCAGCAGTGGCCCAATAGAACTTAAGCATTATAAGCACAAACAATTCTTTTCTTCTCATCTTCAGAACATTTCAATATAACAATTGTATATTTAGAGTATTTTCAAAATAATAGTGGCTTCATATAACACATCCATCCATCCATCCATCCATCATCCAACCCACTATATTCTAACTACAGGGTTACGGGGGTCTGCTGGAGCCAATCCCAGCCAACACAGGGCACAAGGCAGGAAACAAACCCCGGGCACGCCAACAGCCCACTGCAGGGCACGCACACACACACACACACACACACACCAAGCACACACTAGGGACAATTTAGAATCGCCAATGCACCTAACCTGCATGTCTTTGGACTGTGGGAGGAAACCCACGCAGACACGGGGAGAACATGCATACTCCACGCAGGGAGGACCCGGGAAGCGAACCCGGGTCTCCTTACTGCGAGGCAGCAGCGAAACCGTGCTGCCCTCAAATAATACAGTAAAAGAGAATACACCGCAAAGCTGATATAAATGTCTTTGCATACATACAGATTTCAACATGTGGTTATTCATCTTAGTGGAAAGTTATACATATCAGGCCTGGCCTGGAGCTTGGATTTCTAGGCAGCCTTAATAGTATATAAACTGGACAAAACAACCAAAAAGAATTACAGATATACAATTTGGCTTACTTGTCTTTTTGTAGATTCTGTTTGTAATAGTCTATCATACTGGGCAGAAAAATTCACTAACCATTGAAAACAGGGTTAAGTATTTCTAAAATGTTTAAAACTGATTAACCATATGCAATGTCTAAGAGCTATGTTCACCACCTACGTAATCTATATCTTTGACTTAGGAAGAATTAAACTCCCTTTCTTTTTCTTTAGCTCTCTACACTTGTTCTGAGTCATTAAAAGAGCAGATTGCATACAACTGATTTTTGTAGAGAAGGTTTTTTTTTTTTTTGCCAAGGTACGAAGCCCTTTTTTATCAATAAAACCAAAGGGACAAAGCACTTTAAAGTGATTGTGTATAATGTGACTCCTGCTATGTAGAATAAAGGCTGATGGCAGCATTGATTCACATGTTGGTAAGTCAAAAGTTAGTCCTTTAGAGAGAATGGCAGTTAGTCTTCCTTTTCACATCAATAATGTGCTGTCAGTTGTCTTTTACTGGCCTTGGGTTAAAGAGATGTTCTCTTTAAAATTAAGCTTTTAGAATTCCCCTGAAAATTAAATTATAAATTTTAACACCAATGGCAACAAAAAGAGCTAAAATATAATACTATTCATTTTTTTTTTGATCGAGAAACCAACACAGGCTTAAATACACATGTTTTTTATGTGAGGTAGTATGACACCACAGTTTTGTTTTTATGCCCCTGGTTATTGATCTGTATAAAACACATTTTTTTAATTTTTATTTTAGCACAGTATGCAGAAAAATGTTAACATATCAAAGAGATTTTACAGAGAAAAACATTTTTTTTTTTGGGTTGCACAGTAATCACACTTATGACTACATATCAGAATCCCATGTTGAAATGATTCCGTGTCTGCAAATCTTTTCATTTCTATGGACTGTAAAGGTTCCGTCAAATTACTAAAGACATCCAGACTAGTTTGAATGGCAATGCAAATGTGGCCTAGTCGAACTGTGAGTATCTTGCAATGGACATTTAATCTGTACTAGCTTAGTTTCTGGCTTGCTCTATCCCGGGATAGGAACAGGTTACATTAAACCCTGAAATACAGCAGTAGTTCTGAAAATGAAGAGATGCATTTTATTAATGTCATACTTTTGCACAACTACTGCACCCTTAAATATAGTATAGTAAATATATACAGCCTCTTATATGCCAGTCAGCATTTGTTCCCTGGTTTATTTGTGTTTATGTCATTTCTCTTAAAATATTATTTTTCATGTATTTCTGGTCAATTACATAGTTTTTGATAATATTGTTTTATTTAAATATTATTTAACAGTTTATGTTCTGTGTATTTGTGCCTTTCAGCTCTGTGGTTTGACTCCCTAAGAAGCAGGGCCGCAGCGACATTGCTGCTGCTAGGATTGTCCAGTACCCATTATATATATAGGGGAAGAGCAGATGATGCCAGCAGAAGAGTGCATATTTATTTATGAAGATTCTTTGGTTGCTTGTATTTATCAAGCCAGAGGTTTACGGTATTCCTTTCCAGGGCATTTTTGTGTATGTACAACATTTTAAGTATATATTTTTGAACTTTCAAAGTCATTCCCCCTTTATGGGCTTGTGCAGGATGAAGCCTGCACGTTGAGTTGTGTTTTAGGTTGTCTGGAATGAGACGTGCTTCTAGACAAGCCAGTGAAGGTCTTGGGCTGGTTTGTGGGTCTTTTTGAAGGCTTTTTTCACCACGTTTATGTCACCATTTCACAACACTGTGAAGTAAGGCTGGACTTTTCTTATCACGTTCCCTTCATATTTGTTGTCAGTCACACCCATTTCACCATGTTATGTCACCATTTCACAACACTGTCAGGTAAAGCTGGACACTTCTTATCATATTTCCTTTATATTTGTTGTCAGTCAGAAAAGGCTGCTCTCAAAATGCAGGACCCAAAGAAATTTTGAAATACTGAAGTTGTATTTACTGCCATAAATAAAATCTAGTAGCTTTCAATATCCCCATTATGTCTCTGATTCTGTAATAAATTTAGCAATTATACCTATATAAAAACTGTTTTTAATGTTAAAGTTCAGTGTAAACATCAGTAACTTAAACCGTCTAAAGCCTTAACTACACGGCTGCTCCTAGCAGGGTCAACATTGTAACAGTATTGGCTGCAGTATATTCTCTGCTCTCCAAATGACGCTGTCTCTTCATTGATTACCGTGTTTGTTAAGCCAGTTTCACACTTTCATGTTCAATTCCCAGTTTAAACATTTTTGCATATCTTGTGATACTGCATAATGTTGATATTATTAACATATCAGTGGGGTAGAGCACTGTTGTGTTTCATTTTAAAATGGCAGTCAAGAAAAAAACAAAGCCTTCATCCAGATTCCTTTAGTAAATACTGAGCTGGCTGAACATTCCAGTCAGGGTTAAGGCCTGTGTGAAAGACTAAATGGAGTTTTCTTTGTAACAGAAAACGGAAAAATGCCCATTACATATATTACATGACCTCATGGCTGCTTTTGAAGAAGTTTTCAACTCTTCTGTTCTTATTCAATGACTTATAGTTTGGATTTCAAAGTTGCACATATTGCTGTGTTTAGACATCTGTCTCCCTCTGGTAAATGGTGTCTTTTGGCAAGCAAAAATGCATTCTTGTTCTGAATGTTTTTCCTGTGGTATTCCACAAGTACCAGTGTTTGCTTCTTCTTTATTTATTATTTATCTTATTACAGTAAATGTGATCATTTGACACTATGGCCTATTGCTTGAAGTGAAACCAAATCACTGGTGGCACTCTGTTTGAGGTGATACACTAGTATTCATTCAAAAAGTGGGTGGGGGGTTTGGTTGACCCCCATTAAAGTTCAAGTGCTATAGCACAATAACATTCTCTGGGATATAATAACATATGCACCAGTATGTTAAGAAATGTTGCTGGTACTCTAAGTACAAATTGGAAGAGGTACTGGTACTGTGTACTGGTGAATACAGGCCCACTTATTTCTATGCTGAAGATAGTATGTGCACACAACGCCTGCCTCTGAATTATCCCCCATCACCACTGAGTTATTGTTTACACTTCTTATTGCCTGGCTGAACTGCAAAGACATGAGACATGAAAGAAGAGTTACTAATAAGTATTAAAGCACCACTTGAATCTGGGGACACTTGCAGCACATAAATTGACTATCGTACTATTTTTCTCTCTTTTGAAGTTAGAAATGTGGCCATCACATTTGGCACAGTCTTGTTTAAAATGCATATAAAATGTAACTATATCTTTCTTCTTTTAGTAAAAAATGTTTCTCATTCCAACTTCCTTTTTCAACTACATACTTTTTAGGCCCATTTAACAAATTAAAAAAAAAGGTTAATATATTTTAAACAATTACATTACATTTACATCATTTAGCAGACGCTCTTATCCAGAGCGACTTACAACAGTGTTTGTTAGTTTTTTTCGCATACCCCTTGGGGTCAGAGCGCAGGGTCAGCCATTGTACAGCGCCCCCTGGAGCAGTTACAGGTTAAGGGCCTTGCTCAAGGGCCCAGCAGAGTAGGATCTCTTTTTGGCAGTGACGGGGATTCGAACCGGCAACCTTCGGGATACCAGCGCAGACCCTTAGCCTCAGAGCCACCACTCCGCCCACAATTGGTACTGAGTACCTTGGGAGCACATTACTGCCTCACTCATTTGGTTGCACTTCTTTCAGAATGCTTATACCCTTCATCTTGTTGGTACCAATTATCTTTCAGACATGCAACAACATTATGCTCTGTAATTTAAAAGTTTCTGTCTGTCTAATGAACAATTTCTCATTGTTCTCCACATAAATAAAAGTTATCTAATGAATTCACTGCATATTTTGTTACTCTTCTGCCATTTTTATAATCAGGAATTAGGAATTAACTCTTCAAATGGGGTATTTTCTTAATTTTTTATTTATGTTTTGTCTTTTAATTATGTCCTTTAATATATAGTATGCTTCCACAATGTGGATGCATCCATCAATGTTTTGGCTCACTTAATTCAATTTTGTGCTGTGGGGAATGCTTCCAGGAAGCATTTAGAGTATTAAGGGAAGCAAAAACTGATGGGACCATTACAAAGTAAACCCAATTACTCTCCCTAATGCACTCTCACTGTAGCAGTTCTATGACACCAATCAACTTATAACCGAGGAAAATGTAAATGGGTAAGGGGAGAACATGTAATCTCCACATAACACAGTGACTAAGCAGGAATTCTAACCTAATCTACTTCTAGCAGCATTTGTCAGTATATACTGCAGTGTATATTTCCTTTAAACATTATGTTTAATAACAAATAATGTACATAAAATAATTAATATTTTATGTATCCTAAGCCGTGGAACTGATCATAATAACAAGATCAGAGACAATTAGTCAGACGATGTTAATAGTGTTGGCAAGTATGACCTTTGGTGTAGAATGTAGTTCAAAATGGAGAAGATAGAGAAGGTGTTTCAAAAATAATATAAAAAAGTATAAGTATTTCTAAATGAACTAGGGGGCTCCTCCACCTGCTCGCTTCGCTCGCCAACCCCTGGTGTTGGGTAACCCGAAATACATTGATGTATGTATGAGATATATTGGAGTGTAAAGGTGTAGATGACGAACAAAGGAAGTAAAGAACCCATAGCATGGCACATTAGAAAGATTTATTGGAATATTTCTTTATACACAACATTTGTAGTAAAGATGGTGTGTTGTACTTGAATGAGTTTTCCTTGGTATGGAGTATCTACAACTTTAACTTTAATGTCAGATGAACGCCGAACTCTTGAGAAGGCTACATAAAGTTGTCCATGTCCAAGTACAGGCTCAGAGAGGTATATGCCAACTCTGTCCATGGTTTGTCCTTGGGATTTGTTGATTGTCATGGCAAATGCAGGTTTAATGGGAAATTGGCGTCGTTTAAGTGTAAAAGGTAATTCCAGGTCAGAACTTGTAAGGTCAACTCTAGGAATCAAAACAGTATTGTTAGAATGTGATCCTGTAAGTACTTTTGTAGACTTAGCTAATGGGTGACTCTTTATGACTTCAGCGACGTTTCTCATTATCAGCTCTGTGTATTGCTTGTTTTCAGGAAGGGTCATTCATTGATAGATTGCGTCATCTGGATCTAACACGTAGATTTGTGCATATTTGCGTTCGTGATTTGGTTCAGGGTGCACTGTTCCAATCCGATGTAATATTTGTCCACATACGCGAAAGCAGTATGGGCCATTGCCAGCTGTTGGCCTGATATTTACCCCGGTAGATGCAAAAGCAAATGAACTATTGTAGGATCCAATGCAGTCCATAAAGTTTTTACTTTCGGGTACATTGTTAGTTAGAAGCTTCCGTAGATATTCATGAAAGTCATCTAAAGGAGGCAGTCTAACCTGACCCTTTTGACAACAACGTGTAAACTCATTAGTTGTATTGCCAGTTGTTTCTTGAGGGAAGTTAAGTGAATGACAATGACAGCAAATGATATTCATTAATCCTAATGAATGTTCATTAATAGTGGACTCATTACAGAATGTGTTGTCAGCTAATTGGCGGAATTGTTTAACGGCTGTTTGTCGTTCCTTTCTTTGCCGTTTATCTATTGCCTCTGCTGTTTGAGAGGGCCGTTGTAGGCGCCTGCCTTCATTAATTGTATTCAGGCGGGCTCGTTTCTGTATGTCCGTCAGTTGAGATGTTTCGTTTTGGAGCCGTGACTCCTTTGGTTGTGTTGTTTGAGAAGCGCATTGTAGGCGCCTGCATTCATTGTTTTTATCCAGGCGGGCTCATTTTTGTAGCCCCGTTAGTCGAGCTCTTTCTGTTTGGAGCGTTGCCTGCTTTGCTTGCGGCATTTCAGACGTGCGTTGTAGGCACCTGCGTTCATTGATTTTATCCAGGCGGGCTCGTTTGTGTATCTCCGTCAGTTGTGGTCTTTCGTTTTGAACCCGTGCCTGCTTTGCTTCCGCAGTTTCAGATGCGAGTTGTAGGCGTCTATGTTCATTGTATTTGTCCATGCGGGCTCGTTTTTGTAGCTCCGTTAGTCGAGCTGTTTGGTTTTGAAGCTGAGACAGTTTTGTCTTTGACTTTACTGCACTGTCAAGTTTTCAACCATCTGTAGATGTGTAGTCTTTATTCTTGTAGCTATACAAATAAATGCAAAGTTGTGATATCCACTTTTTAGTATTTTTGTTATTCCTTTTACTTCATAAATCCATCTACATCAAACCACTAATCCAAAAGTGTGGCTGTCCTTTATATATATATATAGATAACTCCAAAATATATTGTTATACAGTAAATATAATGTTTTCTCTCCTAGGCTTATCAGAATAAATGGTTCTTCAATCAAGAATAAATTATCATAATACCTCAATGTCTCAGAAAAACATTGAAAAAATTAAAGTCAGTAGTAAGATATGTCCTTAAATGCAAAAAGTGTGTTCTGTCTTATAAATAGTACTGTATTATTTATTATTTTATCATTTATGGATACTGTCCCCATTAATAAATGTACAAAAGAAGAAGCAAAATGGAAAATGTGGCATTTTGCATATTTGGGAAAACCCCTTTGATGTGGAGAGGAGTTCATAATTAGATAAGGATGTGACATTTAATTATAACATCATCATTTCAAAAACTGTGCTGAATTGGAAAAAAAAAATCTTTAAAGGATTTAGCAGGACTGCAGTATAAAAAAGACAAGAAAGCTGTCACACACTTGCTTCCTTCCCCAGCCATATTTCATTACATTGCGTTGAAGCTTAGAAAGCAATCAAGCATATTTAGCCATCCTCATCTCAGGCTCAAGCAATTATTACTCTGGAGTTTTTACTGTGCTCGGCCAAGAGGAAAATGAACCACAGTACTTATCAGCTCAATGCATACACAAGTGACTCTGAAGGCATCTGACCAAGACTGGAGCCATAGGTTACCTCTGAATCCATTAACACTGTAACATCGGCACATTTAGACTTGGATTGAGTGATAAACAGAAAAAAATGTCACTGGAAAGACAGCATTGTTGCTCACATTAAAATCTGACAGGACTAATGTATAAAAGGTTAATTACAAGGTTTAAGTTTTTTACACAGTTTCTATGCCTTACATTTAAAATACCATTATAATGACTTTACACTTGTGTGAAATATCTATCAAAATTCCATACTAATTGTGTAAGCAAAATAAATGGGAGCTAGCCAAGAGGGCCACTTACAGCAGATCTTCTTTTGGACGTTGTGAAAGAAATATTTCACTTACATTTTGCAGACACATCTCATGTTTTATACATCTTCAGGAATTAATTTCTTGTGTCTCACAGGAAGTAAAACACTAATACTCAGAATTGCCAGTGGCCAGATAAGCCAAAGAGCAAGATGTAAAACTACAAGGAGTGAAAATTATTAGTCAGCAAGTGAGATTTGTGGGTCATTTATACACTCAAGTGTCCAGTTTATTAGGCTAATCTAATCAAATGCTATTTGGTCATTCATTTTCCACAATAATTGCCTTGGTTGTGTACTCAGAACCTGTTGAAATTTCAGCATAAGGATGCAGGTCCTCATGTAGTTTAGTTTTCTTTTTCACTGCTGCTGCAAAACTAACTACTGATGAATCACCAAATAGTCTATTTCATAACGTCCTATTAATTCTCAGCTGGAATCATTCCAGGACTTACAGTAAGCAGTCTCGTAGAGCGGAGCATTATCCTGCTGAATAAGCCCATTTGGGCAGGTACCTCACAGCAATGACAAGAGGATCACGACTGGAAATGCTATTTGGATAGCCTGAGGTATTAAGGTGTATCTCTACTCATATTAGGAGACCCAATGTGTGCTACTGACAAACACGCCATACCATTATACCAACACCACACCCTCCCAGGATAAGCCTTTTGAATTCAAATGGTATTCTTCATATCTAGTTTGTTCCATCATCATGAACTAGCTTAAATTTGGAATTCTGCAGACTAGGCAAAAGCTAATATCTTTCACTGCCCATTATTTATTCTCTTTACCCTACTGAAACCACTCTTTCTTAATTGGGTCTGATGGGAGGGTGACTTAGTTGGGTCATTGGTTACGATATCACTCATTTACGGACGTATGACTCTATTCAGCTATAACTATGAAATGTGTATTAGCCTCTGACTGGAGGTTAATGGCTGAATGGTCCTCTTCATGCCACTGGAATGCTTTGGTTGGATGTAATTTTATAAAAAGGTAACAACAGGACATGTAAAAAGCTTATGTAGGTACCCACTATCATATAATGTTCAAAACCTCCCCCAACTTTAGGCCTGCCCATTCTCTTACTAAACGGCACATACAGTAAATGATCCATTATTGCCTTCCTACCTGGCATCTGTCTACCCAGTGTTACCACTGACTAAGCAGTCATTTACATGCAAAGGACATACATGGAAAGCCGGAATGTCATATTTAACTTGGGGACTACTTGAATGCACTGGATGTCCTTTTAAAGTAAAGTATAATCTATATATATAAAATTCTTTTCGTGTTTGAAACGGAAATTACGTATGACCACGCGATATGGAAATTACGTATGACCACAGAACATATTATAATACAGAAACTAATAGTGCTGAGCCGTCTTCCGCCAGGAGCGTTCTGACAGAGAAGTTTTATTTATTCGTCCACGTGACTGTCGCGGAAACTACCACATTGTAACTTTTTTTAAGATGGCATTACTTGATAGTGGAAGAGATGAGGAAAACAGCTTTGCGTCTTTCTACTTTTTAACTGCGCCGAGCTGTAAACAATGTGAAGACGAGGCCGCCATATGCGGCAAGCGGTCGTCAGAACAAAGTGGACGCTGGGAGGCGCGGAATGTCAGGATGCTCCGCCAGGTCGAGAGCTTCGCAGTTTCGGGCAGCGTCCTCTCTTCTCGCACTGTTTGTGACACTTCAAGTTCCCCATCGGCTCCAGGGAGAGTGGAAATCTTTGCGAATGAGTGTAATCCGCGCCATCGAAGCAGGAATCTGTTTGCAAATTGCCCTGCACGACTACTTACTGTCCCTTAAGGTCAGTTCAGGTTACTAAAACCCCGCAACATTCAAGGTTGCTTTTGTGATGAATTATTTTAACAAGTAAATCGCAGGCACATAGTGCAAGGTTGTCAGGCAGAAATTTGGACGATCACATACAAAATGTAATTTCTATACCACAGCGGTTGTTAGCACCTTTCACAAGGGATCTGCTACTGAGAAATGATCCAAATACATTTTAGCTGCTGTTAGTACCACTTACCTGTTGTGTTGTAGCACCTTTAAAATGTAGTTTACCCGAAACCACTCAGGTAGTGCTCAATGTATCTTTACTTCTTAAAATGTTAATCTTTTACTGTTTAATAACTTATAGACTACATTTTATTTTTTCCCTTGCACTCAGTGATAGAAGCCACTGGGTAATCAGCTAGTAATTAATAATATATATAGAGCATAATTAATACAAAAATTCCTATATACAGTATTCTAAACATTAGGTTAATAGAATTAAAGTTATTCTGCATTTCAACCTGAAACAATATAATTATACTGTGTATGCTCTTTCAGTATCTATCATGTGCAATATAACTAAAGTACAGTTTTGTGTAGTAGTTGTTTGTTTTTTTGCTAAATTTTAGTATCTAAGAAAAGAGTAACTAGTCCTGTGCTCTGCTCTTTGGTTTAGAACTCTTCACTTGTAATGGCCAATTTTGTAACCTTATTCTGGACCAATTGTTCCAGTAGGATCCCCAGACTGATGTTCACTCATTCTGAACTCTTTTGCAAGTTACATTGAATAAATGTGTCTGCTAAGTAAATAAATGTAAATTTGCTAAGTTTAAATTAAAATTATTGTTAGGTCTGGTAGAAAAAACATAATGTTACAGGTTCAAATTTACTGAACTTCTGTATGTCAAACCTGAAACATAAATATGAAAATATTCATTTCTGTAACAGATTGTTTTGCATTGCATCTATCCGGCACTTTGGAAAGTGTTCGCCTTGAAATGTCCAGTACACGATGCATACCATTTGTTTAACTGGTGTGCCCCTTTCAGGTGTGGTTTTGATCTTATTCTTGTTGTCATAGTATTTTCCAATTTCCCAAATCACGAAAAGAAAAGGCAGGTATGAAAATGGATGGAAGTAGGTTTTTTTGGAAGCAGTGATCAGGGCTCCTGTATTTCATGGCCTTAAGGCAAATGACTGAATTAACATTAACTTTCGGTAACCACAGATTGAATGAAATGTAAAAATGCATATTTATGCATTATTTGTTATTATTTGTCTGACTCCTTTATCAAATGTGACATACAACATTTGAGGAACAATTTGTTACATTACTTTTTTGGTTTTCCAATTGGATTACAGACAGTTGAATTGATTTCCTCTTGGCCACACAGTGTCAGTATTGGGATCTAAAGCCACAACCACAAGGTTTGAAGACCAAAGCCTTAACCAGTAGGCAGCACTGCCTGCCCAGATTTACGTAATTAACAAAGTACTACATTTACCTTTACGTATTTGGCTGACACCTTTATCCACGGTGAGTTGTATTTGAGAAACGATTGGTTACGCATCTTGTTTATTCTGCAATTCAAGCACAAGCAGGTTAAGTAACTTGCTTATGGTCACACAGCATCAGCAGCAGGATTTGAACCCACATCCTCAGGGTTTGATGTTCAAGGGCTTAACTACTATGCAACACTGCCATTTGTAATCATGACTGAAGGAAATAGAGCACATATGTGTGTTTCTAAAACTGAATTTTTTTCACTGATAAAATCATTTATATAATGACATAAGCAGGTACAGCAAAATAGGTTAGACCTGGGTTCAAGTCCCTGCCCCCTATCTTTCAAATACTGTATGTTATTTGTAAACTGTAAATTAGACCAGCAAAAGTGACCTCAAGTTTGTCCTTAATATGACTGACATTTATTTTTTTGTTTAAACTGGCACAGAAGCATTTATTATATAAATATATCAACGCAACAGAGGCATTTATTAAGCTGGGAATCAAATCTAAGGCCATGTATCTGAGAATCAGCAGTGTTAACACATTATGCTACTGAGCGAAATAATCTTTAACAAGGCACAAAAATGTATCATGGAGTTTTATGGGATACATCCATTTAAAATGGTGTCTACAATAAATAGCACTTCAGTGAATGCACTTAACTGGAATCAGAGCTCTTGTTGTTAATGAACATGAGCATTGCTATCCATTACCTAGCAGATAAACCTCCCAGAACATCCAGTAGAAATCACCTCATATTCTGATGAAAATTTATAAGGTTTGTTCAACAAAGTGATAACACTGTGATTTAATGTAGGTACACTTTGTTTTGTGTATGTAACATTGCAAAACAGAAAAAATATTTCAGGTAAAAATAATACAAATAATATGTAAGCATGTTAAATATACTTGTTAGAGAATCCTTGAAGCAAAAAAAGACATTGAACAAAGTAGTACAATGTGTCCATGAGGTCTGGGTGAGCTTTACAATCTACCCTTCTAAACGGTTTTCAGTACTGTTTGCTTGATTTTTTTTTTTAATGAGAACTGCAAACTGTATGAAAAAAATAAATCATACTGTTTTATAGGGAATTTCCATTTAAAACTGTAAGACATTACTAAAGTCATATTTTGTGTCTGAGAATCCACATTTTACTAAACCAATGTTTTCTGACCTTAAAAGGAAACCCAGAGGATAACTGTGGTCAAAACCCATGAGCTTCATTTCATACTGCATTTTCACGTTCCAACTTTTAACAGCCAAATTCCCTTTACAAACAATGCGTTGATGCGTTTTTGACCTTATTCTGCCTATCTAAGTTGGTTTGCCCGGATGTGGTGGTATAATAAAACAGTAAGCCTCATCCGCTCTAATTGAAGGGTGCAAGCACGGTGTTGTTAAACATCTGAAGCAGTGGGAATAAACCTACAGCATAAGCAGTGTGTGTGAGCTTATGAGAATACAGAGAGAACAATTTCTTTTTACAGTTCTCAGTATTACAAACTGGTAGTAATATATAAAAAAAACTGAAGTCATTACTGTGGTGGGCTGGTGCCCTCCCAGGGTTTGTTTCCTGCCTTGTGCCCTGTGTTGGCTGGGATTGGCTCCAGCAGACCCCCGTGACCCTGTAGTTAGGCTATAGCGGGTTGGATAATGGATGGATGGACTGAAGTCATTAATTTAGTGCATTATGTTGGGATTGGGGAAAAATGAAATGCTGCATTGGCAGTTAATGGCAATTTTCTACTTTGAAGTTTCGTAACTCATAGAATGACCTTAACTTACACTAATCTAAACAAACAAATGAATCCATTTCTAGTTTTTTTTAAGTATTTTAAGTAACATTTTGCTGTTTTTATGAGCCAAGAGTCTATGTTAAAAAAATGAGTGTGTTACTGTAAAACTGGAATTATTTATTTAGGCAAAATATAATGCGGTAATTCAATTATTTTGTGATTGGTATTGAACAGTAACATTTATATTTTGTAATTTTTGAGTATAAATTTCAAAAGGTTTAACTTTTACCAGAATGAATTGATACCACATGCATTCATCCAAGTTAAGTCAAGTGGCTTTTTTTGTCATTCAATCTTATACACAATATTGAATCCTCTTGGCAAATGACTATCCTGGAAGGACATCTTTATTATACTTTCAGGAGCAGCAGAAAACTGTGAAAATGAAATCCAACATTATCTGGACTAACATGGAAGATTCAACTTCAATCATTGTTTGCATACTAGCTGGGACTTGGAGCACTTTTAGAACACTGTCATTTAGTGTGTAATATACCTTGAAGAGACTGAAAGATCTTCTGTTACATTAGAGCATAATAAACTATAAGACTTGATTGCACACCCAGCTTTGGCATAATAAACTTTGCTGCAGTAATTGTAAACGACACATACATACAACTTGGCTTTGAGGAATTCATACAAAATCACAACCACAGAGTAATCTCTGTGACAAAAGAATGTTTTCAAGCTGCCCTTTTAGCATAATTATCTACCCACTAAACCAGATAGTAGAGAAAGAAAATATTGTATCCTTTGTTGTGTTATACAGTAGACATTGCATTCATGTTCTTGCCAGAGTAAATAGTTCTTGTCAGATACAAAGAGACTTAGAGTAAGAGGCGGTGAAAAACTGGGATTTATTGGATAAGGAAAATCAAAAGTACCCACTATGTGTAACTTATGGTGGATTCTGTTAGTAATTTTTTCCCCCTTAGGTGAACTATAAATTAACTGTTTGTTTTTCCCCTTTTTAACATTGCACTTTATACATTACGTGGCTCAGTCCAGGGGTACTGTCAGGAGCTAGTATTGTGACAACAGAGTAACAGAATATTGAAATGAATTTGAAATACACAAAAGATGGACTGGCAGATTCATAGGTCATAGCTGTTTAAATATCAAATAACCTTTAGATATTTTCTATCCATCCATCATCCAACCCGCTATATCCTAACTACAGGGTCACGGGGGTCTGCTGGTGCCAATCCCAGCCAACACAGGGCGCAAGGCAGGGAATAAACCCCAGGCAGGGTGCCAGCCCACCACAGACCTTTAGATATTTTTTACAGTAAATTGAGACACGGAATTGGTTTACTAAAATCAATTAAATATCCCACTTCTTGATTAAAGTTTGAGAAAATTAAAATGGACCCTCAAAAATAAGTATTTAAAATTTTAAAGATTCTTTTAAAAAATTTTTCAGCATATTGTTAAATTAGTTTCTTCTTTTGAAGACCACTAGTGCATAGTGTTGAATAAAAATATTCTAATTACTATTCTAAATAAATCAATTAAATTAATTTACTGAATCATGATAATTAAATTAATAATAAAAATATTGTAGGGTGCTTCTCAAAATGTTATTCTAGTCAAAATCTTTCACTGCATTTTTATGCATTTTATCACAAAATAATCTTACGATACAAATGTTGTCAATATGTGTCTAGCAAAGAAATGCAAAGCCTTATCTAACCAATGAGTGAAGGCATAAACTTAAATATAGTCATAAGACAAGGTCATATGCAAATAGACGTCTGATTTATCAAATAAGCATACATTATAAAATTTGATTGCACACCCAGCTGTGGCATAATAAATCTTGCTAATTGTAGGCAACACACACAAGTAGAATTTTGCTTTGCGGAATTAATATAAGATCATAGCCAGGATATATTGTATACAGCAAAAGAACATCGTTAAGATGCCCTTTCAGCATAAATATTTCCCCATTGATGTTAATAAGGGGAAAGAAAATACTATTAAAGTGGCATTGGATAGAAAATGAATATTGTACATCAGAATTAATAGCATGGTGAAAGTAAAAATAAAATGACTTGAAAACTTATATGATCCTTTTTACACAACAATGTTCATGCATAATGTTCCTTCCATTTCCCACACCTGCAAACTGCAATACAGGGTATATATTCTTTATATTGTACTTTTTAGTGAGTTATAACATGCTATTGTACTGCTACATATAACAACAACAGTAGTCTTTTCATATACAGTAGATAATAATAATAATAATAATAATAATAATAATAATAATAATAATAATAATAATAATAATAACGATAAGAAGAAGAAGAAGAAGAAGAAATTTTATTTATATTGCACTTTATAAAGATATAACCATCTCACTTTTTTTAAAATACTGGGTAGGCTTTGCAGCACTAGTATTCATATTTTTATTATTATATTGAATATCAATCAGTATAAAGTAAACAAACAAAATGTTCAATGTCCTACCTGTTGCCTATGTGTATATTGTTACATTTATCAAAATATGCTTAATTTATATACTGTATAGGCAAATAATATATATTTTACTAAATGACTAAAACATTTTTTTTCTCCAGTGTAAATTACCATGCAAGGTCAACCTTTTAACCGTTAGGATCATTAAAACACAAGTGGTTACCCAAGCAGTTACATATATTTTAATCTAATTAAATATTGCCATTACATTTCTAAACATATGAGACAATATATCTTCTTTATCTTTTTCTTTGAGATGAGTAAAAATGTTTTGTTGCCGTAGTAAGGTGCAGGGTCTATAAAATTCACAACATAGGTTTTTAACTTCTTGTGCTAAAGTGATTTTAGCTGAAGTTCAGTATATTTATTTTTTACAACGAACTATAAAATGATGTATCAATAATAGCCCTTGAAAATCTTGAATTTTAAAGAAATTTAGCTTGATTTATTTGCAGAGGTTTTTGTTTCCTTTTTTTATAGCTCTACTAAACTTAAATTCCTTGAACTTTAGACAAAATTAAAAGTTAAACACTTGCAGTCAACTGTTTCACTTAAAGTTTTTTACTGTTTTGTTTAACTTGAAATGACATTTTAATGGCCCATTAAATTAGGGACTCAAATCAACAAAAATGGCAAAGTACAAGTTCACATTCCCATAATTGTTTTATGCACATTATCTGAAAGAATTTTGCCTGTGTTGAAAACAAAACAGAATAATTAGAAGTTATAGTTCTTTGTATAATTTCACACATAAAAAATGGAAAGAATGCGCATATAAAATCTGTTATGTTTCTGCTAGATTGTGTCTGCTGATCCTTGTTTTTGTTTCTTTCATAAACTTATTTTGTCGATTTAAAGTATTTTTCAGATTTTGCATGAATCTATGTTTTCCAATGAGCCTTTTCTTTTGTGGGTGGTACTACAGGAGGCGTGGCCACCCTGACATCATCACACCTGCGCCCTCCCACTGTCTATTTAGGTCAAATCAGAGGGAGAGTTCAAGCATTACAGTTGTTTGGAGTTCCAGTGAGCATTTTAGGAGGCTTCACACTCCTTCTTGTTATGGTTCTAAATCTTAATCATGACAACATCAGGCATTCCTTGTAACTTTTCTCTTTTGTAAATACTGTAAGTAGAACATTATATTTATTATTAGAAATACTAAAAGTCTTAGCCGTAAAATTCACATTTTATTCATTTATATCTAGTTTTTGTGAAGAAACACAACACATAAAATAATGCAATAGAATCTTCTGTTCATAAAGTATACTTACTGTTTTATACATGGTTATGGAATGTGGTTCTAAAAACTATGTTAGATATTTAAAAATTCTATGGTCACATCTATACTATGTCTTGTTTATGTTTGGCCCGCACCTGCTGCTTTTTGCAATATCACGGTTGAAATAAAAGAGAGAAAAAAAATGTTGGAATGTCACATTTCTCTTGTGAAGGGAAGCCTTCCCTACATCATTGTGGCTGTGATAGAACTAGAATGATGTCCTAAACAGTAGTTAGAAAAGCACTGATAGCAGGCACTTGATCAGTGATTACATCATATCTTCTAGAAAAATCGAAAAACGAGGATGTCAAGAAATTACCTCTAAAAACAATGTCTAGATACAGTCTTATAGAGAAGACACTTATGAAGGGTTCATACAGATAATGTTGCTGCATTGCTATTCACTATAACAGATAATAGATAAAAATCAGTAAGCATTATGGAAAATACATTTTTGAAAAATGAAAAAAAGGATTTTTTTTTCTTAGCTGTAGGTATAATAGATTTGTAATAATAAAGTCTAAATTCAAACACATGTAGCTAATTAATTGTATATAAGTGCCATAGCTCTCTAATTGTGCATTGCAATTAACATTCAGATTAAACTTTCTGCTGTGATAAAGCATAACAGTCTGTAGTACAGGTATGGCACACCTCTGAGTCCTTTCTTTATTTGATTTCTGATGCTTATTAGAAATAAGAGTGGAACAACTCTAAAGATGCTGTGAAATCTCCTTGGAAATTCATGCTTCTCCTTTACAGCCTACAGTTAACCTGCTAGATGTTCACATTTTGAAACTCTTTTTTGGGACAATAATAAATTTCTTTGTTAAAAAGGCAATAACTCTGAAAATGTTCTGATGACCCTTCATAATAATATTTATGTCTTTGAAAACCTGCAAGGTGAAATGCTACTTAATCTACTCTATGTATATAAAATCCAAATCCTAAAAGTGCAACGATTTGTGCAACGATTTTAAGTGACGTTTTTATGGCATGTTTTTTGTCACGCTTTAAATCGGGCTTATTTTAAAAACTAAATATATATGTTTGTATCATTCTTTTCAGAAATTATCAAACTTTAATGTGATGTTGTTAGATTTTCAGATTCTTATTCCATTTTCAAATTATAAACTAAAAAATATCAAGAACTCACATCCTGCAAGACAAGACTTTGTGCCAAAAGATGTGCCTGGGGCCGGAAATGAAAGACAAAGAGTAGGACATCTGCTGTACAAACTTTTAAATGTTCGAAGCGCCGTGCGAGATGCAGATCATGCGGCACTGCAGCAGCAGCAAGCCAGCAGCTGATCGAGCAAAGAGGAGGTAAAAAAAAAACTGTATTTGTTTCCCATTGTATCACCGTTTAAGAGGGGGTTTTGGAGGAGCAACACCCTCTTCACAACGCTAGCAGCAGAGATGCCGATTGGCTGACGTGTATTGTAGGCCAGGGGGGTTGGCAAGCGAAGTGAGCAGGGGAGAACCCCCTAGTATCACAATATACAGAAAAATATTAACAAATGATTGCAAAGTCAAGAATTTTCTTAGGAAAATGGTAAAAGGATGAGAAGTTGAACTTAATGCTGAAAATTGATTTGATTAAAATTTGATTTGTAAGATCAAGTAAGTAAGAAAGATGCATTAATAATTTACAATAGGAGGAGGTTCATTAATCTGAGTAAACACAATGGTGGACCTCTGGAGTGTTTAAATAATTATTTGTATAGTTAAAGTAATTGTGTAATGTGAAACACTAACTGAGTTCAGGGGCTTTCCATACGATGACCACTATCCATCCTTCAATTTCTCAAACCATCTTCTTCTATTAAAGGGTCTCAGGGAGTCAAAGCCTATTCTGGCAGTAATGTGCTCAAGGCAGGGACTGACCCAGGACAGAATGTAGTCAATAACAGAGTACACTCATTCACTCTGGGTTACTTTGGAGATAACAGTCATCATAAAATATGCACAGATACATCCTGGCTGTAGTGAGAAAACCAAATTTCCAAGAGAAACCTACATAAGGACTGGCAAAACAGAAAAAAAGCCCACTCAGACACTGACTTGACTGGGAATTGAACTAGCCCCTTCAGCAGATGAATAGGAGGCTCAAGAAATTTTGAATATGGTACTCATTTTTGTACTTACAAATATACTTGGCTTTTACAGTGAAACATGACCTGCTATTGAAACATTATGGAAGAAGTGATTGCCTACAGAAGGTCCATTTATACTGATCATTCAGTCACATTTATGTCTGTGTTTCAAGGATATTTCAAAATTATTAAATATTATGTATTTGGTACACATTAGCATATGCATTTGTAGATTTATTAAAAGAGATAAAAGGACTATTCAATCCATTTTTAGTTTGAGAAACAGTTACTACTCATTTTCTTAGACAGAGTTTTGGCCATTTTCTGTATTTCAAGTATAATTGTAAAAACTGAAACCAGCATTAAGTGAATATTTTGTGGAGTAATGAAACGCATACAAGGATTCATCCCTCTGTCTAAACTTGGCAGCCATGCAAGTCACAGCATAATTGCAATCACTGCTCTCCAGTTTCACAACAGTATAAAGTGACCACCTGCATGTTTACATGACAACATTAACACTGCGTATTAAAAACATAAATAGATTTTGTAGCAGAAATCATTTTTATTGATATACACAATTACTAACAGTAAATGGGATATTTTTGTCTTGTGCAATACTATTTATATGCCCTGCTGGGGACTGACCTTTGTTTTTGAAGATTGTTCCTATTTTTCTGCGAAAACAAGGTCTAATAAAGTGAACAGACTACTTCTAAATTAAAGAAAACTTATTGTGCACCATGTCATTTATGACTTTCCTTTAGTGAAGCTCATAGGTTAATATTAAGATTCTGTACATTACCTTTTGATTGAATACCACCATCTTATTTTAAATTAGATGAATGATTAGAACTCAATTACTCCTTTACAGGATCTAAAAACTATTCTTACAACATTGGGTTAAAGGCAGAAATCCACCCCTAATGGGGAGCCAGTCCTTTGCAGGGAACACTCATTAACACACACTCACACTCACACCAGCTAATTTAGACAAGTGCACATCTTTGAGAGGGAAGAAGGGAAACCAGAGAACCTGGAGGCAACTGTGTGAAAGCAGCCAGTATGAAAACTCTATACAGACAAAAACTGGTACAGGATTTAAACACAGGATTCAAGATTTATCGCCAATGTCTAATTCTGACTTCATATTAAACTTTCTTACTAAATGTTCACATTCTTTTAAACTTTTTAAATAAAGACTGATGTTAAAGAGCACAGAGGCTGGCATTCCTGCATCACTGACTTGATATCCTGGGATGGAATTCTGCATCTATTGTTTGTGTGGAGTTTGTACATTCTTCCCACGACTGCATGGGGTACTCCAGTTTTCCTCCCATTTTCATAAAGATTCACTAGTTAAGTGAGTTGCTGACTACAAACTGACCACAGCATGAATTTGAGCATGGTTTTATACATGAGGAGACTGTAGAATTGACTAGGATCTCGTCCAAGGTTGTTTTCTGCCTTGTGCCCTGTGCTATCTGAACAGGGTCCTGTGATCCTTGAAGTTGATTAGGCAAGTGTGAAAATGACTGATTGACTATTAAAAAGAGTGAATTTCATTACAGAGAAGAACACTTCTGGCAAGCATTTTCTTCTTCATTCAGCTTTCAGTGTACAGAAAAATTGTGGCCTATTCTTTTAATTTATAGTCTCTTAAATCACTTCAACTGACTTTACTTGCACTGGTGAGAAATGAAGTTATCTAGTTCCTATCAGAACTTTGGAAAAATTCATTTTAGTAAAGTTTCACTTTGTTGCTGTCTGCTATTATAGCAGGGTTTCAAGTGTTTTGTGAATCTATGTATTGTATAATAGGCTTTGAGATCCATAACTTAGACTGCTCAGAGGTTTTAGGTGTTACAGGCCTCTTTTCGACTGTTGTCTAGATATATTTACTGTATAATAAATCGTACCTATCTTAATGTCAAAGTAGGTTCCCCTTCTATACAACACATTGTTAATGACAGAAAATTAAATAAAACACACCTCAATAAGTGAAAAATTGTATTAACAGAAGTAGTCACCTTCATAATGTCTTAATGGATTGAAGGCCAGAAGTCCAGATGACCATCATCATCATGTTCTTCCATGAGAACCCCGAAAACCATGAGGACTGACTGAAGTCACTTATGTTAGGTAGAATGCCTACAGGGAGCTGGGTGGTCTTGTGGCCTGGAACCCCTGCAGATTTTGTTTTATTTCTCCAGCCGTCTAGAGTTTTTTTTTTTGTTTATTCTGCCCTCCCTGGCCATCGGACCTTACTTCTATTCCATGTTAATTAGTATTGCCTAATTTTATTTTTTATATTTTGTATTTTTTCTCTTTCTTCATCCTGTAAAGCACTTTGAGCTACATCATTTGTATGAAAATGTGCTATATAAATACTATTTTGTTGCTGTTGTTAAGTGTGCCAAGGATATAATTTATGCCCTTGCCCAGTGTAAAAACCAAAAAAAATCTACTTAACAGACAACTGAAATAGTCAGAAAAGAAATTATGGTATAAGCAACTGTTGTCTGATTTACATTCAAAATCAGGTAACTTTACAGATCACCAGCCTTTACCTTTCCTTAGTACATGTCCCATGTTATGGCTTGAGTCTGTTTGTCATTGTGGACATTAGCAAATCCATATCCAAACTTAAGCACATAATATAATGAACACGTCAAAAGCACTTTTAAATATTCAATGGAAAACACATATTTGGTTGTGTGTTGACTATGTCTGTAATGGACTGCCACCCTGTCCAATGTTGGATCTTAGCTTGCTTGAGATTGTTTGACCCTGTAATTGGATTGAGACTTTTGAACATGAATAAATAAGGCAGGATATCTGCCACATTGTATCAGGAAAAAGTGCCACCAGGAGGTGGAAGGATTACATGCTATTGTGCAATGTTTTTAAGTGGACTCCAATGAAATAGATCAAAGTTGTATAGAAGATACGTTAAACTTTAGCCTGAGAGTTAGAAAACAAAGCAAGATTCTAGAGTGTTTTGCTTAGTGAGGGCAGAGTTCTAGAGAAAAGAACCTTTAGCTGGGTGTAGGGAGAGGGGTTTTTTTTGTTTATTAGTGATAATGGTCCTGAAACATTTTCTGGTTTCTTTTCTGTACATACTTTCAATATGTTTTGATTACAGTAATCCCTCCTCCATCACGGGGGTTGCATTCCAGAGCCACCCGTGAAATAAGAAAATCCGCGAAGTAGAAACCATATGTTTATATGGTTATTTTTATATTGTCATGCTTGGGTCACAGATTTGCGCAGAAACACAGGAGGTTGTAGAGAGACAGGAACGTTATTCAAACACTGCAAACAAACATTTGTCTCTTTTTCAAAAGTTTAAACTGTGCTCCATGACAAGACAGAGATGACAGTTCTGTCTCACAATTAAAAGAATGCAAACATATCTTCCTCTTCAAAGGAGTGTGCGTCAGGAGCAGAGACTGTCATAAAGACAGAGAAATCAAACAAATCAATAGGGCTGTTTGGCTTTTAAGTATGCGAAGCACCGCGGCACAAAGCTGTTGAAGGCAGCAGCTCACACCCCCTCCGTCAGGAGCAGAGAGAGAGAGAGAGAGACAGAGAAAAACAAACATGCAAAAATCAATACGTGCCCTTCGAGCTTTTAAGTATGCGAAGCACCGTGCAGCATGTCGCTTCACTAAGCAGCTGCACAGAAGGTAGCAATGTGAAGATAATCTTTCAGCATTTTTAGACGAGCGTCCCTATCGTCTAGGTGTGCGAACAGCCCCCCTGCTCACACCCCCTACGTCAGGATCAGAGAAAGCGCAAGAGAGAGAAAGAGAAAAGTAAGTTGGGTAGCTTCTCAGCCATCTGCCAATAGCGTCCCTTGTATGAAATCAACTGGGCAAACCAACTGAGGAAGCATGTACCAGAAATTAAAAGACCCATTGTCCTCAGAAATCCGCGAACCAGCAAAAAATTCGCGATATATATTTAAATATGCTTACATATAAAATCGGCGAAAGAGTGAAGCCACGAAAGGCGAAGCGCGATATAGCGAGGGATCACTGTAACTGTAAAATATCAGCTTACCCTGCTTACTGGGACAAGAAAGTCAGCCATGTTGTTTGTGTAAGAAATGAGAAACAAAGCTGCTGCCTTTTACAAAAACTAACACTTTCAGAGAGTTTTCACTCTCATTTTGTCTTTCTCTTTATTTTTGTTTGGACTGATAGCACAGAACTCTGTAACTAAGGAACTGAACCACCTGGAGTGTTCACCAGCATCTTGCTGTTGCTAATGGGATTGCATAAAGACTTACCCCACCCAGGTTGTAGTATTCCATGTATTGCTTTCTAGTTGCTATTATTGGTTGTGTGCAAATAAACATAGTTTTTGAGTGAATCTTAAAGCCAATGTCTCTGTCTTAGTGGTACTATTGAGCTGGAAGGTTAGCTTGTTCATTCCCTGCCTAACTGTGGTCCTTCAACATCACAAGGGGGGCACCTTTCTCAAGCCCTCTATTTGTGCCAAACTGGTTTGAAGTAAAGGTCTGAAAGCAACGAGAGCTCCAGTCAGTGAAGCAGCCTGCCACACGGGTCAGAAACATGCAGGGTGCAGCAAGGACTGTGAGACAGGCAAGAGGTGACAAGTAACAGCTATACAGGTGGATTTGACATTTCTACCTATCCCCCATCTAGAAAGAACCTAAGGGGTTAGTTGGTTCCTTTTGTGCTGCATGCATGTCATAGGTGATCTGATAATGTGATAAAACATAAGTAATCGAGCAAATAAAACATCTTAAATTTGGCGGACAAAGTTTACCCATTTACGTGCATAGTTCAATTTCACACCTTCCAGTTGGAGCACATCATAGCAATGGTCAAGATAAGATATTTTGTTCAGTAATAAAATTGTACAGTTTATAATATGGGCATTTTGGTAGGGATAGCCGCATGTTATAAATAAAAAAGTTACTTATAAACATAATTTTCCTTTGATTTACATTTTTTCTTTGTTGTGCTATATTTTGCAGCTATGTCAGCGTGGACGGGGGAATTCAGCAAATGGATGGATGAATGGAATCTGTTGATGTACATCTATTTGTCCATTTTCAAAACTGCTATGAGAAAAACATTTACTCTTTTCTGTCCAAGTATCTTGGTTTGGATTTGACCCTACTGTATAAACAAAGCACTGGGAGCCAACAAAGCTAAATGGTATCTTTTCATGCAACCTTCAAATTTACTGTGTGAAGAATCAAAAAAATTGACCATCAATTCGTAATATGTATTTGTGACACAATGTATTATCTTTCATTTTTGCATAGTTTTACGGTTTAATTAACTATGAGGGATTATTTGCATAATACATAGGCATTTAAACCCATTATTTAAAACTGATGGGCAGTCACAACTAAAAAGTGTTAATCCCCACAGCCCAGCCATATACTAATACCCTTTGCTATTTTTTTTTGTTGTTTTCAAAGGTGAAAAGCACAATGTACTTAAATTTGTTAATCTTTAATTAAGATTAAAAAAGGTGCAAAGAAATTCTAAAAGCTTTCAAAAGGCAGAGGTAAATGCAGCTATAGTACTCATTGAGGAGTGATAATCTAATTAATTTATTAATTCATTCTTAATAATTCTTCATTTCTTTAGATTCAATATTGGATATTTTAGTAATCGGCACTGGATTTTGTCCCTATTAATTTCCAACAGAAATAAAAAGTGAAGTAATTTTTAATTTGCTGTCATTTGAATGATGCTATTACCTCCTAGGAAATGTGCAGCTGTTAATTTAAAAATATGCTCATATTGTTTAAGAAAATAAATATATGATTGCTCCCAAATGAAATGTAGTTGTTACCAGCTTTGAAACATCTGTTGAAGGTGGCTGAAGACTGATTCAAAACAGCAATACCTTTTTGTTTGCTTCAATATATGAATTTTACTGTGCAGATTAACAGCCACCAGACACGGCCTTCATGGGGAAAATGAAATTTTAAAAACAAGACAGAACACATGTGACAAA
Source organism: Erpetoichthys calabaricus (assembly GCF_900747795.2). NCBI lineage: Eukaryota > Metazoa > Chordata > Cladistia > Polypteriformes > Polypteridae > Erpetoichthys > Erpetoichthys calabaricus. The sequence goes on along the minus strand of NC_041400.2, from coordinate 43,404,869 downwards.
TTAAAATGCTGTTACAAACTTTTTAAAAAGTGCCAGGATTGATGACTAATTGAAACAGTGAATGCATAAAACAGTGCCAGGACAATTCTCATGCTGCTTAGCGACATGAAGCAGTTTGCATGGCCTTGGTGTAAAGTGAATTTTCACATTTTGGCAAATTCCATTAAAATAAGGAGAAGCAATTAAGCCATAGTAGTAAATTGCACCCACAGTGATTAAAAGCTTTAACAAGCTCATAAAATCAATGAGAAACTCATATTTTTAGATATCAAAAATGTTGTAATTACAGTCCTGTTTAAATTAGTTTACAACTGCACTCTGGATGAAGCTATTTGTTTGATATAGTTAACAGTATATCTCTTTCCTTTTTCATTTTTGCACTTAAAATTAATAATTTAACATTACATCATGAGATTTGGCCAAGTTCACTGTCTTATGGATAACAAGGTTTTGAAGGTGGTGTTGTCTAGTGGCTAAGAGGATGGTCTGAAAAGTGAAACGCTGCAGGTTTCCTCACGTTGAGAACAAAAATGACTTGAATGAAATTAAATTAGTATGTTTCTCTTTAATATGAATTCTAGCATGGTTTCCATCTAGGCGGAGTTTAGATAATCTGTCTCTGCCTGTGTGAATTTTTCTCCAGGAACTGCAGATATCCTTTATCATCCTAAACCTGTGCATGTTAATTTAGCTGGGGAGTCTGAGTTGCTCCCTAATCAACTACCATAATACTGTATCTAAGGTAGGTTTCTGCATTAACCCCATTTCTGCCAAGACAGGGCTTGGCTTCCACTAACCTGAAACTGAATTAAATAATTTCTGTAAGCAGATGGATTGACTAAGCTATACTCATATAGAATGAAGACTTACTTCACATTTATGTAGTTGACAGAGTGATATAAGAGAGTTACTGCTGATGCTGCATCATAGATCCTGGAACCCTGTGTTTTATTCTGTATACTGTTTCTACACTCTTACCAAGTCTGCATTAGTTTCCACCATCCCCAAAAAGTCATATTAGATTGACTGAGAACACTAAATCATTTGTTTGAGCGATGCAATGAACATCCAGTGTTGGTTCATACTTTGCCTGCAGATTCAGACTACAGTAGCTAGTCTATAACAAATAGAAAAATTGAATACTGGTCGATGCCGCCTCTTGCTCCAGAAGCCAGCTATAGGAGTTCATTGATAAGTTTACTAGTTTCTATCCATCTCTCTTGTTTACAGTTGACATTTCTTCCTCAACACTACGACTTTTAGATATCAGTCTATCAGTTTTCCAGGACTTAAAACTTCTGTCTATTACTAGGCAATCTACTCACACAGTAACCTTCACTACAGCTCCTTCTATCCCTGGCAAAGTAAAATCTCTTTCTTCTGCTGCCTCTGCAGTGAAGAGGTTGACTTATTTCATGAAGCACTCTGAATGATGAGATTCTTCATTGATAGATCCATTTCTCAAATTGTGAATAATACCCTCAATCAAGCCAGAAGTAGACCTCATAACTTTCAATCTAAGAGAACCCAAATAAAGAAACCTGTATCCCATTGGTCCTTCTATTCCATCCTAATACTTACTCCCACAGGTCATTAAGCAAACTTTCCCCATTTTGCAGACTGATCCTTCTACAGGAGCCTTGTTTTCTAATCTTCTCTTTAGTCTCCTTCTTTCGACCACCTAACCTACACAAACATCTCGTCTACTGATCACTTCAGAGAGGAGAGCTACATTCAAGGCAATTTGAGCTGTAACGAGTGCCACTGTGTCACTTGTAATTACAGTATGTCACCAACAATGCCCTTGTATCTGTTCCTTCTGGGTAATGCAATATTAAACAATGGGCCTCTTGTCAGTCTAAAAATCTTATTTACAGATAGAGAACTGTTGGTATAATTGAAAGCAGGGCCACGCCTGTGGTAAAGCACATTTTTTCCACCCCTTCCCCCACTTTAGTAGGTACGAAATGATACACCTTATCTATTCAGAACAATGGACAAAATAATAAATAAACCAATATATTATCTATCTATCTATCTATCTATCTATCTATCTATCTATCTATCTATCTATCTATCTATCTATCTATCTATCTATCTATCTATCTATCTATCATTTTTGGGAAAATAAGCAAATAAGTAAAACAGTTACGTTTCATTTTGCATTTAATTTTGCTAGAGGTGATTGCCTCATTGCCTCTCACCACATCCCAGCCTTCAGAGAAAGGCCCCTACCCTTCACTTGATGAAAAAAACCTTAATGGAACTTTCAAAGAACTTGCCGGTCAGGCGTGGTAGGCCCAAACGTGTTGTGAGGGTCTGCTGGGAACGTCTGGCAGAGCCCCCTGTCAGAAGTAGCTTCAACTCCCACCTCCGGCAGAACTTCGACCACATCCCGAGGGAGGTGGGGGACATTGAGTCCGAATGGGCCATGTTCCGTGCCTCTATTGTTGAGGCAGCTGACCGGAGCTGTGGCCGTAAGGTGGTCGGTGCCTGTCGTGGCGGCAATCCCCGAACCCGCTGGTGGACACCGGCGGTGAAGGATGCCGTCAAGCTGAAGAAGGAGTCCTACAGGACCCTTTTGTCCTGTGGGACCCCGGAGGCAGCTGATAGGTACCGGCAGGCCAAGCGGAATGCGGCTTTGATGGTTGCTGAGGCAAAAACTCGGGCGTGGGAGGAGTTTGGGGAGGCCATGGAGAATGACTTTCGGACGGCTTCGAGGAGATTCTGGTCCACCATCCGGCGTCTCAGGAAGGGGAAGCAGTGCAGTGTCAACACTGTATATGGTGGGGATGGTGCGCTGCTGACCTCGACTCGGGACGTTGTGGGTCGGTGGGGGGAATACTTCGAAGACCTCCTCAATCCCATTAACATGCCTTCCAATGAGGAAGCAGAGCCTGGGGACTCAGAGGTGGGCTCCCCCATCTCTGGGACTGAGGTCACCGAGGTGGTCAAAAAACTCCTTGGTGGCAGGGCCCCGGGGGTGGATGAGATACGCCCGGAGTTCCTCAAGGCTCTGGATGTTGTAGGACTGTCTTGGCTGACACGCCTCTGCAACATTGCATGGACATCAGGGACAGTGCCTCTGGATTGGCAGACCGGGGTGGTGGTCCCCCTCTTTAAGAAGGGGGATCGGAGGGTGTGTTCCAACTACAGAGGGATCACACTCCTCAGCCTCCCTGGAAAAGTCTATTCAGGGGTCCTGGAGAGGAGGGTCCGTCGGATAGTCGAGCCTCGGATTCAGGAGGAACAGTGTGGTTTTCGTCCTGGTCGCGGAACAGTGGACCAGCTCTATACCCTTAGCAGGGTCCTGGAGGGTGCATGGGAGTTTGCCCAACCAGTCTACATGTGTTTTGTGGACTTAGAAAAGGCATTCGACCGTGTCCCTCGGGGAATCCTGTGGGGGGTACTCCGAGAGTATGGGGTACCGGCCCCCCTGATAAGGGCTGTTCAGTCCCTGTACGATCGGTGCCAGAGCTTGGTCCGCATTGCCAGCAGTAAGTCGAACCCGTTCCCAGTGAGAGTTGGACTCCGCCAGGGCTGCCCTTTGTCACCGATTCTGTTCATAACTTTTATGGACAGAATTTCTAGGCGCAGCCAGGGTGTTGAGGGGGTCCGGTTTGGTGAGCTCAGGATTGGGTCACTGCTTTTTGCAGATGATGTTGTCCTGTTTGCTTCATCAGGCCGTGATCTTCAGCTCTCTCTGGATCGGTTCGCAGCCGAGTGTGAAGCGGCTGGGATGAGAATCAGCACCTCCAAATCCGAGACCATGGTCCTCAGCCGGAAAAGGGTGGAGTGCCCTCTCAGGGTTGGTAGCGAGATCCTGCCCCAAGTGGAGGAGTTCAAGTATCTCGGGGTCTTGTTCACGAGTGAGGGAAGAATGGAGCGTGAGATCGACAGGCGGATCGGTGCGGCATCCGCAGTAATGCGGGCATTGCATCGGTCTGTCGTGGTGAAAAAGGAGCTGAGCCGCAAGGCGAAGCTCTCAATTTACCAGTCGATCTATGTTCCTACCCTCACCTATGGTCATGAGCTATGGGTAGTGACCGAAAGAACGAGATTGTGAATACAAGCGGCTGAAATGAGTTTCCTCCGCAGGGTGTCTGGGCTTTCCCTTAAAGATAGGGTGAGAAGCTCAGTCATCCGGGAGGGGCTCAGAGTAAAGCCGCTGCTCCTCCGCATCGAGAGGAGTCAGATGAGGTGGCTCGGGCATCTGATCAGGATGCCTCCTGGACGCCTCCCTGGTGAGGTGTTCCGGGCACGTCCAACCGGGAGGAGGCCCCGGGGAAGACCCAGGACACGCTGGAGGGACTATGTCTCTCGACTGGCCTGGGAACGCCTTGGGATTCTCCCGGAAGAGCTAGAAGAAGTGGCCGGGGAGAGGGAAGTCTGGGCATCTCTGCTCAAGCTGCTGCCCCCGCGACCCGACCTCGGATAAGCGGGAGACAATGGATGGATGGATGGATGGATAGTGGTGACTTGAATTTTTAAATGTGACAACCTGCTATAGGAGCTCATAATTACACTTATTTATTGTTTGTTTTACACAATTTATTTCTTTCTTCAGCTTATATATGTATTTAAGTATTTATTTATTTATCTATGTTCCGCTTCTTTTATTTATCTACTTGTATTTATTTATACATCACTGCAACTGAGACACAAGAATTTCACTATGTCCTCACAGTATATATGACAATAAAGATCTCTAATCTCTGATCTCTAAGGTGAACTCTGTTTTATGTATTTGTGGCTAGTTTGTCTGAGACTAAATTTAAAATAGGGCATTTTCACCAGATTTAATATTAGAAAACTGATTTCTGATGCAGAATTTGATGGTTGTGAAGGAAGACCTGGAATAAGTGGCATGGGTGTCGTTCAAAGAAGTAAAGTTTCTAGGTAACAATAAAGATCAGAATTCTAATGAAATTATGAAAAAATTGTTACTTAAGTTTATGGTTGTTATGTCTCAAAGTTCACTTTTTGGAATCACATCTGTAGTACTAGGGTATTGTACCGCATTAGCCATTATGAATGTAGTGAAAAGTCAAGCAAAATGACACCTTTTATTGGCTAACTAAAAAGATTACAATATGCAAGCTTTCAAGACAAGTCAGGCCCCTTCTTCAGGCAAGATGTAATTACCTTCCAGGTTCCTCAGAAATATGTACTTCCACTCTGGAAAAAAAGAGGGCACTGCTGCTAACAGCATTGTCACTTTCTCATTCATAACATTGAGAATGAAGGCAACTAATCGATCAGAGTCCTATAAAAGTCCACAACCCCCAGAAGTTTGTGTCTCATTTGAACCAGAGCTGACTGCATTATGGAGCTCTGTCGTGCCACACATGCTCCATTGAGCAGAACTGGTATGTATTTCAATGGCAGCATTGCCTGTTTTTTTTGTTTTGCTTTTGCGCCATAACACACTTGTTTTCTTTCTGTATGAAAAAATATAGTATTAAATAGGGTGGCCGGGCTGGCACCACAACATTTTTTGGACTTTCTATATTTTCCCCAGACTACAACATGCAAGTTGTGTTTTTTGTTACATTTTAATTGCATCTCTTTTCAATTTTGCACTTAAATATGTGATGGAAATATTCTTATATTTTTTATTGTGATCATGAATGCAAAAAAAAAAAAAGTTTTTCTTCAGTTTAATTTTGCAGACAAAAGGAGTGTCAAAGAATTTAAATAAACAATGAGCCAAGCAAAATGACACCTTTTATTGGCTAACTAGAAAGATTACAATATGCAAGCTTTCGAGGCAACTCAGGCCCCTTCTTCAGGCAAGATGTAATGATTACATCTTGCCTGAAGAAGGGGCCTGAGTTGCCTCGAAAGCTTGCATATTGTAATCTTTCTAGTTAGCCAATAAAAGGTGTCATTTTGCTTGGCTTTTCTCTACATTCATAATGGCTAACACGGTACAACACCCTAGTACTACAAATAAACAATGACAAAGCATCCTCTTTAATAAAATCCCTGTGTGCGTCCAGGTGTCCGTGTGTGTGTGTCTTCTGGTGAAGTGTGCATGCGCGGGGCTTCTGGTGAAGTGCGCATGCGCGGGGCACGGTGCGATGCGCGATATTACTGTCAGAGAAAGTTAGAGGCCAGTATTACTGCGAGAGGAAATTAAAGGTACACAATACAGTGACGCATATTACAGCCACAAACAAGCCAGTATTACTGTCAGAGGAGATTAAAGGCATATTACCAACGCGCACGCCTGTATTACCACCAGAGAAAATTTAAGGTATATTACGGACGTACAAGCCAGCGGACATACAAGACAGTATTACTGTCACAGAAAATTAAAGACACACAATACACGGCGGCAGCCCACGAAGAACGGTCAGCTCAGCAAGTGAACATCAACAAAAGAAAGGCTGAAAGAAAGAAAAATACGACCAACAAAAACAATGAGGTCAAAGTCCCTTGCCATTTAATATAGACTGTTCCTACTAATGTTTATGCACTACTGTTCTAGCGCCCGTTATTGTAACGGGCTAAATGACTAGTTTGATATAATAGTATAATGTGATAATGAATGACTAGCTAAGCTTAAAATTATAATATATGAACCAACTGAGAAGAAGTGTACACTACCTGAAAAAGCTTAACCTCTCCTAGTATGTGACAGGTTTTAAGATTCAAATACAGATTATTGCTCGTCTAACATCAGAGTAAACACTACAATAAAGTACAAGTAACTGAGGCAGAAGGTGAGTATCTGACAGTCATTCTGATCTTTCATGGGTCTGTGGTGCAGAAAATGTGATTTGGGTGAGGTAGTAATAACAGTGCGAATACAGATTCATCCTCAGCAGTCACTGGAAATGAGACTCATGTCTGTCAAGGTTAGACGTGTGACCTGAGATGGCTGAATATCAAATCACAGATATTGGGACTGTGGGGACAAGTGATTCCTATTGTAAGTAGCTTCCACAAATCTGCTTTCTACTGCAACCATCTTTTGTCTGTCTCCACTAATAAGAAATGTTGCAGCATGAAATCTGAACCAGACAATAAAGCGACATGCATAAAAGTAAACCTCCTGGTAAGGTACCAATGAAGGCAACATTATAAGAAGTCATGTTTTTCTAAAAGTGGAAAGAGACTTTCTTTTTCTTTAGATAACAGATAACGAAAAAGCAAAATTGAAAATGAGATAAATGTTGCATTATCTGTAAAAATAAGAACCTACTGCCTTCTGCATAAATGGCAAATGATGCATGGCAGAAATAAAATGACCAAGTTATATAAAATTATTCATTTTATAGTAAATAGATAGGATTTTAAATCCCATGTGAGTAGTAAATGTTGTTCATTTTCTATGATTAATTAGGTCTAATAATACTTAATAAATGGAAGTACATGTAGAAAGTCATTACATGATGATCTTACACTTGCAAATGCCCTTTTTATTTTATCAGTCAAGTAAATAAACATGTAAGTCAGTTGCAAATCACCTACTTGTAAAAAACATACGCTTAAAATAAAACAGTATTTAATTTTTCAGGGTATCCATGCTTTAAATTCAATTTAAAGAAGTTAGACTAACCGATCAGGCAGACTTGAGCATCGCAGTGCAGTGTGCTGTATCATTTCTAACCTCAACTTTGCCACCTACTGGTCAATCAGTTTGAAATACTTTTACTTGCATTTGATTTCTAACATTGAGCCTGCTACAAAGTCTAGCACTGAAGAAATTACCTTTTTAAAGGAATTTTGCTAGCAGTCACATTAGTTACAGAACTCTGTAGTTAATTAGGAAAAGCATCAGAAAGCGTCTTCCTCACTGTATACTTAGAAACCTAGCTACATCTATCATGGCAAATTTAATATAAGCTTTTCCCTGTCCCTCTTTTTGACAACAGAAACATATTTAAATCTTAAATCTCTCATTTACTGGGATGGCAGACAACAAAGAGGAAGGAAGGATATAATGAACTCAGCTGTTTCTCATTCCATGTGTAAGATGTTTCTAAGCCAACAGCTCCTTTAATGAACATTATACTGAGTTCTTTAAACAAATTACCAATTTTTCCTACACATGCATGGATAAAAGAAATGAACTCTTCTTCTTCTAACTAAATGCCTCATTCTGGACATGTTGCATGTTGAATAGCACATGTAAGAAAGAAATTCACTGAAGTCTGTACATGTGACAGTCCTGACCCTATAAACTGATCATTTTTAAAAACAGATGGAAGTTAATCATGAATAGGATTGTGAGCCTTTATTTTCAAAAGGGAATTGAACTGTGGTATATTTATGATATTTAAAATGAGGAAAACAAAATGAGGTTATTGGAATACACAAACAAGATGCTGCAAGATTTAATTGTAAAGTTCTGACCAGCACAACAAAAGTCTGAACTCTACTACCAGAGTTAAAACCATGTTTCAGTTTAGTTGTTATTTAGACAGATGACACTTCAAAAGAAGTCTGTGGAAAATAAGGTAATGTCTTTTATTATGTCTACAGACAGTTAATGTGCTGCTTAATTAAATAGAAAAGGCACACCATGTACTAATGAAGAATCATTGTCCTGCGAGTAGAATAAAAAGGCTATGACTTTTTAGGAATGTTCAGCTCACTAAAATTTTAAACAAAACTGTATAAATTATGTATGAGTTTACTAACTGCTGTTTAAAAATATCCAGGCATCTGCCGATTTTAAATAACTCTATCAAAAACAAACAAAAAAAAAATCTTGAGCACACTGTTTCCTGATATTGCTACAAAAAAGGCCATTTCTGTAATCAAAACTTCATTTTGTCACAGAATTAAATGCCCATGGCAACACACAGGGAATTTGTTTAGTACAAAAAAATCTCCTGTTCATTTCTACAGACAGGGCAAATTTTTAATAATAAATCTCACAATGAATGTACTAAGAATAAGTCTGCTTCACACTTGGTCATTGAAAATCCACAAGATAAGAGATCTCCGTGTTATAGTCTGAGGCATATTGCCATCTAGTGGGTGAAAGCGCCAATGCAGAAATCAGCAAGAAATTATTTGATATAAATCAGAGTTTCCGTATTTGGTTGTTATTATATAAAGATAAAGAAAAGTTGAATCAGAATTTTAATTAATAAGGTTTTTTTAAACTCACAACATAATTTTTAATATTTTAATGATGATTAAGAAAGGAGGGTCATATGAAGTCAATAAAAAATACAAAAAATTAAATTACATTCTGAAAAGTTTTTTGGAATTATATTGAGATTATTATCAAGTATCATGATATAAGCTGCATGTAAATGTGGCAATAAAAATTAGTCATTAAAAATTCATGATCCATAGCTTTTAACCCTATTTTTTCAATTTTAAAAAACAAATGACCACATTAGTTAAAATCCAATCATAGACTGTTTTGTGTGCCCCATGCTTTCCATAATACCATGGCAGAATATTTGCTTCCCTGCCCTTTCATTGTCCTTTTTCTTTGGCTTCTCCAGGTATCTTCCAGTTTTCAAAGCTATACATTTTAGGTGAATGGGTGAGGAGAAACTGACGTATATATAAATGTGGGCAGGTTTGTGATTGTGTCCTACAGTGGATTGGCATTACATTCTGGGCTGATTGGAGAGTCGGTTATTCTATCATTAGCAAGCGTATTCGCCATACTGTCATTTTTAGTTTTTAACAGCATTAATGCTGGACACTACTGCAAACATTACAATGTACAGTAACTTTAACATCTGTCATACCCAGTAGTATGTTCATGTTATTTTGCAGTCTGTCTGATGCCTTTATTTGCACACATCTAACTGCATACATTTTGTTCACCTATTTAAATTTCCCTCCTACATTCCACTGTGTGTGTGAGGTTAAAGTGTGGCTGTAAATTCTCTAAATCGGGCCATTATAGGTTGGTGTGGGTATGTGTACAGGTTTGAAAACAACTTGTGCTTAGCTGGTCTATACGGGATAAGTTTGTCTTCTCATCAACAGCAAGAAAGCAAAACTCAACATTGACTACCTAATATTCAGCAATATACATTTAAATGGAAACTGATTTACTCTTCTAAGAGCTCTTAGAGAGAAAAGAACAAATTAGTGGCAGTAATTACATAAAATTCTCAATAATTTAAGAGCAAAAATATTCAATATAAATTGACATTTTTGGTAAGACATACAATGTCAATGAAGTGAAAGAAAATGTCATTCATCCAGGGATTTGGCATGTTCCTGCTCTTTGAACTCAGTCTGAACTTTCAATCAGTGCCTTCCAGGGAACTTTGATCAGTACTTAATATTTTATGCATTGCTTAACAGGATCTAAAAATCACTGTGTGGCAGGAGGTTAGAACAAATGACTTTATTGTGTTGTTAGGCAGCATAGAGTGCACAAAGAAATGACATTTCACTTGCTTTAATTGTCACATGTAAAACCAAGCTTGAAGTAGCATGTTCCTTCCATGCTAGAGCTGAGTACATATCAGACATCAGTGATTTATTTACCGGGTACAGTAGTAGGCACAGTATAAAACAAACCACTTGTCAATGCAGGTTGGGTCTTTTCACTGGTATCCTGTGCTATTACTGGTGGGACTTGTGATTAATAATAAACATAGAAGGCAAGGAGAAATCACATCTTGGCATCCTAATTTCTCGTTTAGTCACTTCACAATAGTCCGGGACTACTGAGACCACATTTGGAGTATTGTTTGCGGTTCTAGTTACCATGCTACAAAAAAGGCGCAGCAGCACTTGAAACTGTGCAAAGGTGAGCAATCAGGTACATCCCAGGGACATGTCCTACTCCAATAGAGTCAGAGAATTAAGCCTGTTTAGTCTCGAGCAGAGGAGACTGTGTTGGGACCTAATCCAAGTCTTCAAAATCCTCTAAGGCATTGAGCAAGTAGATGTTTCAACTTAATGGTGAATCACGTACTCGAGAACACCAGTAGAAATTAAGTAGAAGTGACATCAGGAAGCACTTGTTTATGTAAAGTGTTGTGGGAAGATTTGTAGTTGTAGCAGAGACTTTGACAACCTTTAAGAAATATCTGGAAGAGACATTGGGATGGTTTAGCTATTAGTTAAACAAGCAAGCCTGATGGACTGAATGGTCTCCATTCATTTGTCAAATTTCTCATCTTCATAAGATTGTGGAAAGTACAATCACTGAAGGTTTTCATCCCAGGTTTTATTACAAGCCAATAGAGCTTACAGAATATTACATTTAATTTGTTTCTGCAGCCATTCTGCATTGTTCAAAATTCCACTCTGTGCTTATGTTACCTTTCTGAAAAAATCAACAGACTCGTTTGTGGACCAAATATAGTAGTCTCTTCAACACCCTCAACATTTTCGGCTGTTTAGTTTTATTTGTTTATTTATTTATTTGTTTGTTTGTGCTTGTTTAAATAGCTATTTCAGATAATGTAAATTGGTTAAATTTAACAAGTTAGATGTTACATAACATTAATTTGGCTGTTGGTTAAGAATGAAGGAACAGGAAATATCTTAAAATTCTTATCAATACATTTAAATAAAATACAGCAGAAAAATTGAAGAAGCTGACTACATTCTTGTACACTAAAAGCTGTGTCAGGAGTGAGAAACTTTCTTAATTTCAAAGAGAACTGGGACTCTTAGTAACTACATTTATTGCAGAGAGAAAGTTGAGGAAAGCCAGCTGATTACATGACAAATGAAAATAAAATTGACATCAAATTAAAAAATGTCTGGGAACAAAAGAGTAAAAAAACTGGACAGCACTAGCCACTTTTGTGTTTAAAGGACCTGACCAATGATTAAGAATTATTATTCTTATATATAATCTGGCTTTACAATCTAGATATATTATTCAGTAGCAAATTAATCGTGTTGCTATAAATGTCAAATGAAACTGAAATTCTTCTTTATTCAAATGAATATACTGATAAAGCCTTCCATGATTTAAAAAAATATATTTTTTATTTAACTTGATTTAAAAAAAAATTTAAAAAAACATAAAAGGTTTAAACCATGTATAATGGTGTAGTTAGCCTTTTGGAAAACACTTTTAAAAAATGCATATAATTAAACAGCCTTCATTTGGAAACGTGTGTCAAACAGAAGTTCATGAAGAAACAGACTGTCTGCTGTGTGATTATAATAGGTAGTGGCATGATGCTGCTTCACAACACCAAGGACTCGATTTGATTCTGACCCCCATCCTTGTCTGTGTGGAGTATGAATGCTCTCCAACTTGTGTCTGCATGTATTTTTCCCCCGTTAATCCATTTTGCTTCCCTTATTATAAAGGTGTTTGTGTTATGTGCATTGACAATCCTGGTATAATGAGTATTTGTGCTCTTCAGTTGATCGGAGTCCCGTGCAGGGCTGTTTGCGGCCCAGTACTTGATGCTTCCAGGACAGATTTTGTGCTGCCGTGACCCTAAAATGGATTATGTTGGCTTATGGAATGGATGGAAGAATTTCACAGACCCGGCTACAAATCCTGTGCCCACTCTGTGTGGGCTTTTCTGCCAAGCACTCCATTTTCTTTTCACACCCTGAAAGACATGTAGGATGTGGGGACTGTAAATTAGAACAAGTGTGTGGGTTTGAGTGTGTGAGTGGGCTCTTTCCTGCCTTGCCCCCAGTGACACTGGGATATTGTGAAATTTAATAAGTGGGTTTGAGAACATTATTGTACATTATGTTACCGCTTTAACTTACAATAGCCTGTTCTTAGTTTAGGACATTACACTAAAGGCAGATAAAAAGTTGCACTGCATATTTAAACAGTGAATGTCTTAATGCCCAAATGTCATTGTTTCAAATTTTAACTTGAGGAAACCTGAAATCAGTAGTAGTAGTTCATAGCTATTGTAAATTAAACAAAAGATACTTAACTTCATTCTCCGTCTAGTTCCTTTTTTTAATGGTGGACCATGAGTGTGCTCAGTAACCCTGTACAAGAAGCTATTACTGCCTGGCTGTGGCGATTACCTCTGGCACATTTCAAATATATTGTTTAATTTTCTTGATTTTTGTGGCTGTGATCTCAGATACAATTGATTACCATGTAGTGCTGATATTACAAGGATCTGATATTCTTAGTAATTTATTCTGTCTTCCAGTTCTGGCTTTTGTCAATAACAAGCATTTTGTTTTTTGGGTGAGTTTCTTACATTTACCCTGGGTGTAGAAAGTTACAGATGAACATTTTCAATTTTCCACTTCTCATGAAAGCTTATATAAATGGATAACTATTTATATTTTATCAAATAATTATTGTGTCATTATATTTTGAAATCACATAATCCTTTATTTTAACTATTTGAAGCATATCTTTAAAATGGCATATACTGCAGTGCATTAAGCACTACATGGGCTTTTCCCCCTGATTAAGCTATTTTTATGTGCATCATTTGTTTTAAATAAGACAAAGTGAAAAAATGACAAGCCTTAGAGGAGGATTAATTAAAGCTTAATGTTATTACATTCATGCAAATGATTTCAGTATTACTACTTGTGATCAGGAAGCTGTCAATAAGGCTTGTTTAAGCTGTCAAAACATATCATTACGGAAGTAATTTAAAAATAAATATGTTCTTTAATGTAGATGTAACATAAATTAAATATCTGACAGCCCTTGTTGTAATAAAAGTACACTCCACAATAAAATGTACAACAAAACGTCTTGTCCCGTACTGTGTATCCAAACATAAAAAGACACAAAAGAAATTTTCCACATTTATGGTAAGACATTCCACTGTCTGGCAGAATGTCTCTGTGTAATAGGCAAATGGAAACAGTTTTGTATTAATTGTTCCATTTTCATACCTGTTATCAGGAGAAAAATGTTATCTTGGCAAAAGGCAGAAATAATACTTCAACAGGAGAATACACACATACAGTGCATCCGGAAAGTATTCACAGCGCATCACTTTTTCCACATTTTGTTATGTTACAGTCTTATTCCAAAATTGATTAAATTCATTTTTTTTCCTCAGAATTCTGCACACAACACCCCATAATGACAACGTGAAAAAAGTTTACTTGAGATTTTTGCAAATTTATTAAAAATAAAAAAATTGAGAAAGCACATGTACATAAGTATTCACAGCCTTTGCCATGAAGCTCAAAATTGAGCTGAGGTGCATCCTGTTTCCCCTGATCATCCTTGAGATGTTTCTGCAGCTTAATTGGAGTCCACCTGTGGTAAATTCAGTAGATTGGACATGATTTGGAAAGGCACACACCTGTCTATATAAGGTCCCACAGTTGACAGTTCATGTCAGAGCACAAACCAAGCATGAAGTCAAAGGAATTGTCTGTAGACCTCTGAGACAAGGTTGTCTCGAGGCACAAATCTGGGGAAGGTTACAGAAAAATTTCTGCTGCTTTGAAGGTCCCAATGAGCACAGTGGCCTCCATCATCCGTAAGTGGAAGAAGTTTGAAACCACTAGGACTCTTCCTAGAGCTGGCCGGCCATCTAAACTGAGCGATCAGGGGAGAAGGGCCTTAGTCAGGGAGGTGACGAAGAACCCGATGGTCACTCTGTCAGAGCTCTAGAGGTCCTCCGTGGAGAGAAGAGAACCTTCCAGAAGGACAACTATCTCTGCAGCAATCCACCAATCAGGCCTGTATGGTAGAGTGGCCAGACGGAAGCCACTCCTTAGTAAAAGGCACATGGCAGCCTGCCTGGAGTTTGCCAAAGGCACCTGAAGGACTCTCAGACCATGAGAAAGAAAATTCTCTGGTCTGATGAGACAAAGATTGAACTCTTTGGTGTGAATGCCAGGCACCACTCATCACCAGGTCAATACCATCCCTACAGTGAAGCATGGTGCTGGCAGCATCATGCTGTGGGGATGTTTTTCAGCAGCAGGGACTGGGAGACTAGTCAGGATAAAGGGAAAGATGACTGCAGCAATGTACAGAGACATCCTGGATGAAAACCTGCTCCAGAGCACTCTTGACCTCAGACTGGGGCAATGGTTCATCTTTCAGCAGGACAACGACCCTAAGCATACAGCCAAGATATCAAAGGAGTGGCTTCAGGACAACTCTGTGAATGTCCTTGAGTGGCCCAGCCAGAGCCCAGACTTGAATCCGATTGAACATCTCTGGAGAGATCTTAAAATGGCTGTGCACCGACGCTTCCCATCCAACCTGATGGAGCTTGAGAGGTGCTGCAAGGAGGAATGGGCGAAACTGGCCAAGGATAGGTGTGCCAAGCTTGTGGCATCATATTCAAAAAGACTTGAGGCTGTAATTGCTGCCAAAGGTGCATCGACAAAGTATTGAGCAAAGGCTGTGAATACTTAGGTACATGTGATTTCTCAGTTTTTTTATTTTTAATAAATTTGCAAAAACCTCAAGTAAACTTTTTCACGTTGTCATTATGGGGTGTTGTATGTAGAGTTTTGAGGAATAAAATGAATTTAATCCATTTTGGAATAAGGCTGTAACACAACAAAATGTGGAAAAAGTGATGCACTGTGAATACTTTCCGGATGCACTGTACATCCTCTCCTCATGCCAGCCTAACCAAATTGTTTGAGATGTGGCAAAATACAAGAGTATCCACAAAAAAAAAAAAATCCAAGAGTATCTGAATGGATTGGGAATTGCAGACAGGCCCCTGGTACTGTGAGAAATGAGCTCTCATGCCTTTTTTTTATAGTTTTCTACTTGTGAGTTTCACAAACTTCATTATTCAAACAGTGCATGACAGAAGCTAAAAAGCTTCAAATGCAAGGGAAGAACCACCCTTGCATTGGATATAAAATAACTCACATAATCACAATCTGATTCACCAGAGCCAAGTCAAGTCAAGTTAATTTTATTTTCTTGTGTGCTCGATACAATGAAATTTGTACTTGTATGTCTCATCAAAACAGTTAATAAAAATAAAATACAAATCTACTCTATATATATAAAATCCTAAGCCTAAAAGTGCAACGATTTTCTGCAACGAGTTTATGTAACGTTTTTTGTCACGCTTTAAATCAGGCTTATTTTAAAATCTACATATATCTGTTTGGTATCATTCTTTTCAGAGTTTATCAAACTTTAATGTGATTTTGTTAGTTTTTCAGAGTTTTATTCCATTTTAAAATTATAAATTAAAAAATATCAAGAACTCGCATCCTGCGAGACAAGACTTTGTGCCGGGGCCAGAAATAAAAGACAAAGAGTAGGACAGCTGCTGTACAGGCTTTTAAATGTTCGAAGCGCCAATGCAGATCATTCAGCACTGCAGCAACAGCAAGCCAGCAGCTGATCGAGCAAAGAGTTGGTAAAAAAAAAAACAGTATTTGTTTCCCATTGTATCACTGCTTAAGAGGGGGTTTCGGAGGAGCGACCGCATCTCCTTGGTGTGCGTTCAGCCCTCCTCTTCACAACACGAGCAGCAGAGATGCGAAGTGGATGGCACATAGCGCAGCCCGGAGTGGGTTGGCAAGCGAAGTGAGCAGGGGGCGAACCCCCTATAAATAATAATTTTTCTTTTGTACATTTACAGATCTTACGAATATTCTGGCCACAACTGGGGGTTGGGCACCAAAGGCTCCAGGGGGGCTTGTTCCCCTAGTAAATAAATAAATAAGGTGTAGCAGTGAGTGTTGTATATGTCCACAGAATTGAGCTGCTTGGTGCTGATAACATTCTGTACCACCTTCACCGTACTCTACAGTGCTTTACAATCTTGAGCCATGCAGGTGCCATACCAGAATGTGGTGCACCCAGTGAGGATTGACTCCACTGTGTACAATGCAGAATTAATGCATA
This sequence comes from Erpetoichthys calabaricus, assembly GCF_900747795.2. NCBI lineage: Eukaryota > Metazoa > Chordata > Cladistia > Polypteriformes > Polypteridae > Erpetoichthys > Erpetoichthys calabaricus. Next base: position 43,388,119 of record NC_041400.2, on the reverse strand, counting down.
ATCACCAAACAACCTAATATGCACATCTTTTGGATGTGGGAGAAAATCCTGGGTAGCACATTAAGGAGATGCATAATATACAGTACTTAGAAAAAGGCCAAGCCAGGGTTTTGATCTCAGGACTTAGAAACAGTGCTACCCACATAGCCAAAATGACAATTAGTGAATTTACAAGGCTTAAATTCAAATACATATTATATGCAACAACTGAAATTTCACTTAGGCATGAATTTAAAATACAACATAATACAGTTGCCTAGTTAAATATACGTGTTTTAGTTTCATTAGCAACTCTAAATTCAGTCAGAACTGGGTGAGTGTAGCTGTGTACAAGAATGTGCCCTAATGCCCTGGACTGATGTGGCTCTAGAAAGCATCTCTGTAGCTGGGTTAAGTGTGTTTGGAAATAGATGCATGGATGGATGGATGGATGGATGGATTAGGTACATAACTGTAATATTTGTAGAAATGCATACTGTGACGGTGAGGCATTCTAACAGACTTAACACATTTTAAGTTAGGGTTTGGCAAAGTGCTTACAACTGAATGACCCACAGGACAAACGTTCAACATCCAAAAGATTGTGTTGCGCCTGTTATGGAAAAAGCAGATAATAAGCTGCTTGAGTGACCAGGTCCATATCTATTGAGGGCTCAGGGGTGTAGGGCCACCAGGAGGTGCTAGGCTGGTGAAGGCTTACAATTGATTTTGACTTTGGGCCTCAGTCAGAAGTGACACTGAGAGAACAATTAAAGCCACCTCAAGTCAAAGGTTAAACTAAGTCTAGAATTGGAATGAAGTTGATAAAGAGGATGAGACCAGGCACAAAGACACGGAGAGGAAGAGGTGAGGTGAGAAAGTGGACCACTTTGTGATGATACTTCATAGGTGGGCAAATGGATGAGAGCTAACCTACCCGACAGACAGCAGTTTAGGACCTGTTAAGTAAGCAATGTTTAATGTTTCTTTTCTTCTATGGTACTTACAGTATATTCTCCTTTTTTATTTGTCTGTTGCATAATTTAATCTAAAACAATGTCAGCATTGTTTGCATTAAGAGAATGCTATCTCCTATTACAGGACCTACCATTGTTTGTCCAGCCTGCCTCAGTATATTCACCTGCTGCAATCCAAGTGAATGAGATTTATAAAGTACAGTGCACACTTAAACTTCAATTGTGAACTCTAACAACCCTTTAGACCGCAGATGTCGAACTCCAGTCCTCGAGTGCCGCAGTGGCTGCATGTTTTCATTCTAACCATCTTCTTCATTAGTGAGCCGTTTTTACTGCTAATTAACTTCTTTTGCTTTAGTTTTAATTAACTTGACTCAGGCCCCTTAACACTAGAATTACCAGAGCCTACGAAAAAACTCGTAGATCCGTCCCACCTTAAAACGCTTCCCACTTCTCCGTCAGCATCTTTTGTCCTTTAAATGTGTTGATAAGCAGCAAACAGCAAGCAGTCTGCTATCATATCCCCCCACCGGCACACAGTTTTCTCAGCTCAAGTCTGCTTACCTACTTGTCAGTTGCTTAGAGCTATATAGAGTGAGAAGTCATGAAAAATGATACCTTTTATAAATACTATATCGTTATTTGGAACACTTACATTTCATGTGTGTTCCGTGTCTACAACGATCTATGCACAGTAAACACATCGTTAAAACAGAAACGTTTTTCATGTTTTAGTAATAATTGACAAAATGTAGGCATGAAGTGTATAATGTGTGAAGCCTGAATTCCAAATATCTTTATACACTTTCACAAAAGATAAAAGTATAACAGAACAAATGCGCTTTTTTCTAAGGCTATAACCAAAGAAAAAGAAACCAGGTTGGTGCTGCTTGCTGTCCTACCTTCTTGGGTAGTATACTGGTTAGAGCTGTCGACTGCAACTCATAAAGGCAAAAGTCCGGCGTCATCCTGCCAATCACTTGTCCTTCAAAGAAACAGCACGGCTTACAGAGCTCGCCAACGCTACACTGTCCAGATCTAAACAGTAGCATGGTGTATGTGCCCCAAAAATGTCTAACTGCATTCTCATATCATTGCTCGCGTACTAAAGTGTCAGCAGGTATTTTTCGTGGCATTACACGTGTAATTTGTGAGCATGCCCTTGACGATCAAACAGAGGAAGCTCAACAGTTCACTTGTGACTTTATGCTGTAGGAAGATAAGTAAATAAATCAGCTCGCATGTTATTTATTTGGATAAAATAAAGACGCGCTATAGCTATTTATCTATCCCCTTAGCTGTTTTTATATATATTATATATTAACAGTTATAAAGACACTTGTTCATGTTAATTGCAGTCTCAATTGTTAAAAATAATATTTTAAAAGGAGCATCCCACATGAAAATACAACGATCTGACTGACTGACAGTGCATACCACTTTATATGGTTAAAAAGAAAAAAAAATAACACTTTCTTTGCAGCGGGGAATCGAACTCGGGTCTCTAAGGCGCAACAGGCCTGCTGCGCACTGATTGGCTGAGCAGTCTGTGTCAACTATTCACGACTTAGTATGTATCGTGATCGTGATTTAGACAGAATAAAACTGAAAAAAAACGGAAACTTTTACAAGTCCTTTAAATGTACACCGTGTGTTACAGACGCAAACCAAGTGTATGTGTGTACTGTATAATATTAACAACAAGAGCAGCTCATTACTGAAAACAGCAAATATAGGAGGAAGTCGGGATCGAACCGGGGACTCTTGATTACACCGGGAACGTTTGATTACAAGTCAGCAAATCTTACCACTACTCAACGGAAACTAGTGTTTTTTCTTTAACCTTTTGTGAAAGTGTTTACTTGATCCTTGGACTTCAGGCTTCATACACTATATAGTTTATGCCTACATTTTGTCATTTACTACTAAAATATGAAAAAAGTTTCTGTTTTAAAAATGTGTTTACACAGATTACTGTAGAATCGGAACACACAAGAAATGCGTGTGTTCCAAATAACGATCTATTATTTTCACTCTAAAACTCTAGCAGTTCAGTCATTCCCAGATAATCAAACAAGGCATGAGCTGGGAAAACTTAGTGAACGTTCTGCGACAGTGGGGGATGGAATAGCCGGTGCTTGCTGGCTCGTCTTAATTGGCACATTTAGAAGACAAAAGAGAGGTGAGAACGGTTTTAAGGTGGGCCGGATCTACGAGTTTTTTCGTAGACTCTGGTAATTCTAGTGTTAATTGTCTCTTTTTCCTTAATTAGTAGCCAAACAATAATGAAACATCAAACAAGCCACCATATGACCAGCTCACCTATGCCCATCACACAATATCTGGAAATAAATAAAGGTGAAGGTCTCAGTAAGGTTGATCTCTCAGGTCACCAAAACATTTTGAAAATGTTCTTAGAAAAAACAGAAAAATCAACAGATTTGGAAATGTCTGCTGTGGCAGAATGAGAGCAGCAACAAGCCATGGAATTAAATAACGGGCTTAATTAACAGCAAGAATCAGCTTCTCATTAAGAGACTGTTTGGAGTGAAATCGGTTGGAGTTTGAAATCCCAGTTTAGCTGGTCATCTGTTGGCTCATTTCACGTCTCATTTCTGTTCGGCTGCTGAAGAAAGGAATCAATTCGAGGACTGATTCCTTAAAAACAGGGCTATTAAAATGAATGGAAAATGAGTTAATTAGCATTGAAAACTGCTCACTGATTAGGAAAAGGGTTAGAATGAAAACCTGTAGCCACTGCGACCCTCCAGGCCCGGAGTTCGACACCCCTGCTTTAGACAATTCCCAAAACTACAGCAAACCACAAATTAATGGACAAATTATTAATTTTACCAAATTCTAGTATCTTATTAAAAGGATATCAGAATTGCAAAAATGTTGTAACTAACAAGACAAAAGACTGTCTGTGAGATTTCATTTACTATATGAACAAAAAATGTGCTCTATGGATGAATGTGCAATTGAACAGCTCCATGTACTGTATGTATGAGGTCATCCAAACAACCAAAATTTCTGTGAAGAAAGCTTTGATTCTTATGCTTCACAAAACGTAGATGAGTGAGAGGTCAAGTCTACCTGCCACCTTGTTTTGTGCACTTGAGCAAAGATGCTAACCTCCGCCTGATCTGTCCCCTAAAACACTAGGTGTTCATGAAACAAATTAATCACGTCTCCCGAAGGACATTCTCAAGGCCCTGGATACGCTAGAACTGCTGAAGTAAGGCGTAACTAAGCGTGTTAAAGAAATAATATAAAGTTTATCTCGAAGAACCCTTGGGAAATCATATCCATATTGTAACAAGGCTTTCAAACTTAGTAGTACTCTTGATAAAAATGTGAACCTTTCTATTTATTTAGAAAATGCTGAGTTTATAAAGCCTGAAGCTGTCTGTTAATGAAAAATATTACATACTATATCAAAGTTTTGTCATATTTCATTCAATGCATGTTACCAAAAACTAAGCTATAAATACTATGCCCCAAGGACAAGTTACCCTATATATTATAAATTAATACTGCTTAGTGCTTCCTCAGTTTATAGTATTTACTTACACATTTATCTAATATCACTTTATGTGTAAGTCACTGCCTTCAAGACAAAACAGTTTTTCTGTTTTTGGCTGCATATAGACTAAATTTCTCACTTTCTATCAATAGATTAATGGCTTCAAAATTAATAATTTTAGGTAAAATAATTTCATTGCCTGAGGAACACACAATGTAAGAAACGCCTAACATTTTCCTGTAGGCAATTTAACCTTATTATCCTGTATCATATTCTAAAGTTTTATATTTAATGTACTCTCCCATGCCTGTGCTACTGTAAACGGGTTTCTTCTCAAATTGTTCCCTTGCGTCTTGCCACAGAATTGCATTTTTGCCAGAGGCCATCTCCATACATAGCACTTGCTTTAGGCAGAGAAATGGCATAAGAAAGACAGGCAATTTCTGTTGGACAAAAAACAGGACACTTTTGATTATAAAGCTAAAAAAGATGAGGTATGGAAAAATTAAAATTTAATATGTAGGAATTCATAATATTATTTGCTTGAATAAGGACTGTAGAACTGTAGTACAGGCTGGATGGAGACAGCTTTTTTCCAGTTTAGGGTCATGGAGAGCATGCCATGAAAACTCACATCATCAGCCTGCTCTAGGTCTTTTTGCCCTCTTAGTTGCTCAGCCTTAAGCTTTCGTGGGATATCCAAACATAAGTGAGCACTGAAACTTTGCACCACCATCGAAAGACACAAGCCAATTGAGATGTTTCTTTGCAAGTAGATTTATTCATTTGAGTTGAATAATGATGACACACCATGGACATGGTTGCAATGAAAAAAAAAAACATAAGCTAAACTGGGAAGAACAAGAACTAGTGACTAGGAAACATAGCTCAACCATTGGTAAAAGGGTCAAAACATACTTCAAGCAAAACCAAAGTAAGATAAGAAAAAAAGTCTCTGGAAAACAAATTCATAAACACAAATAGTAAGGGCATACAAATGAAAAAAAGCTGAGGATCACAACCTTTATCAGTACTTGTAGTTGTCAGGCAATGACGTATGGAAGACAGGGCAATAGGTGGGGTCAAGCACAAACACACAACCACACACTCACTCTTGCACTCCTGCATTGAGCCAAATCAGAATCACAAATTAAACAAGCATGAACATCTTTGGGATGAAGGAGAGTTCCAGAGTGTCCCTGGAAATGTGTGTTTATGGTAGGACGGGAAATGTTCAGACAATTCACAGTCAAAGAGATTGAAACCTAAGCCTCTGGTGTGGTGAGGCAGCGCAGCATTAAATGGCCTCCTGAGAGGGTGGCAGTTTTTCACTGAAATAAATAAAAAAAACCTTGATATTAGGACTGATGGAACTCCTTTGTGAACTTTGATAAAACTTAAGAGAATTTGGGAAATTGTAAATGATCATAATTTATCTGCAGTCATTCAGTGAATTACAAATCATTTTACATTTTGTCTTAGAAACAGAATAAAACTTTAAGGAGAAACGGGAGACATTCAGAGAACTGGCTATTCAGCCTTTAAGAGAATAGCTGCAGTTACTTAACACCACCAAAATTCTTTTAGTGTACAGAACATATTTTCATTAAGAGGAGATCTCAAAGTACTTTACAAAGTATAATAGACATATTACATCCATCCATCCATTTTCCAACCCTCTGAATCCGAACACAGGGTCACGGGGGTCTGCTGGAGCCAATCCCAGCCAACACAGGGCACAAGGCAAAAAACTTTCCTGTAGTTAGAGTAGTCAAATCAGTGTCTGATCTGGAAATTCTCAAAATGACATACTCAAAATGACCAGATGGGTAAAAAACAAAAACTCAGATACTGCAGAAAGCAAACCTCTAGGAGTTCCAAAAGACACTCTACACAACTTAAATTTAACAGCTATTCATTAACATTTAGGTATGATGCAGGGTCCTTGATGATTTTGTTTCCATCTGGTTGCTAGGGATAGGAAAAATATTTTAGAAATAGCAAACAATTTACAAGAAGGGTAAAGTAAATGATAATAAAAACACCGAATAAAGGTCTAAAAACAAGAAAACTGGTCTAATTAACCTATCCTGATGTCTGAACTTATATGCTGACAACTGCAGCGTGGTAAAGTCTTTCTTGTACCCTCTTTGGCCACATGAACAAGGGTTAGAGCTATATAATGTAAATAAGTTTTGTGTGGTTGACAACGAAGTAGGGAAAATACTTATAAATTGCAACGTGTGTTGTGAAACCAGTGCCTCAAAAGAACGAGGCTAGAGTCGCTAAACCAGTGCAGCAACAACCACCGCTGCATATTCCCAGCAAAGCAGTTTGACTATAAGAATGGTCAGTTTGACAAGTGACAACAAGAGCAATTGGAAAAAATAGGCAGCTGTATAAAAAGGAGAAAAGACTGCCACAAGGGAAAGGGATAAGGTGCCTATTATTATAACAGACCAAATAGACAACGAATGTATCAAATAAAAAAACATGAGGTCTATGTTGATTACTTAGCACAGCTAGTCCTATTTAACAATGAAAATGGCTGCAGAGTAGTTTAGTCTCTGCAGCACCTTAGTAACTTTCTGTACTGTTACTATCATGTGCAATGTCATGAAAGCAATAAATACTGTATATATCCTCTACACTAAGACACATTTCTACCTTTTTCTTCATGTCTCACTAATGCTTACATGTCTCAATTTTACTTGAACTCTGCTGAAAACATATGGCTGACTCCTAACCTCCTCCTTACTTGATCACTCAATTCTTCTCTCTGAAGATTCACTTAGTTTAAATTTTGTTATTATTATTATTATTGGTTAAAGCCCTTAAACAAGATGACTTACATCATCTGTATTTACTGCAATTGTTTACATATAAAATGTATGATTAGAACAACTGCAAGTTAAGTGACTTGCTCAGGGTTACACAGTGAGGTGGAGTTGAGGACTGATTTTGCTGTCTCACTGCCTTTCTACTTTCCAACCTATTTAAATTACTCCAGAAAAAGATCCATTCAGAAAACAGCAAAAAAAAAAACCCAAAACAAAAGGAAAGTTCTTTTCAGAGGAATCACCTTCACTCCATACAGACAGAACCACCCAACCTGCGATATACCAGAGAAGAAATACTGAGACTTAGTGATGATTTGAAAAGTAGTAATAATAAAGAATTTATTACCCATGTATGTCAATACATATTCAATAATTTGTGGCATTGTTTTTTTTTTCATAATTTTGCAGACAGAGGGTGCAGACCTATAAATGCCTGGGAGTGCAGCTGGATGATAAATTGGACTGGACTGCCAATACTGATGCTCTGTGTAAGAAAGGACAGAGCCGACTATACTTCCTTAGAAGGCTGGCGTCCTTCAACATCTGCAATAAGATGCTGCAGATGTTCTACCAGATGGCTGTGGCGTGCGCCCTCTTCTACGCAGTGGTGTGCTGGGGAGGCAGTATAAAGAAGAGGGACGCCTCACGCCTGGACAAACTGGTGAGGAAGGCAGGCTCTATTGTAGGCACGGAGCTGGACAGTTTGACATCTGTGGCAGAGCGACGGGTGCTGAGCAGGCTCCTGTCAATCATGGAGAATCCACTGCATCCACTGAACAGTATCATCTCCAGACAGAGGAGCAGCTTCAGCGACAGACTGCTGTCAATGTCCTGCTCCACTGACAGACTGAGGAGATCGTTCCTCCCCCACACTTTGTGACTCTTCAATTCCACACGGGGGGGAAGGGGGGTTAAATGTTAATATTATACAAAGTTATTGTCTGTCTGTTTACCTGCATTATTATCACTGTGAATTTCACCTTGGGATTAATAAAGTATCTATCTATCTATCTATCTATCTATCTATCTATCTATCTATCTATCTATCTATCTATCTATCTATCTATCTATCTATCTATCTATCTATCATTGCTTACTTTAGTCTTGCTAAGTGAAATTGAAAAAATTCTGAACAACACAATAAAAATATACTGTTTATAAAGCAATTGAAACTTGGTGGAATGGCATTTTATTAGGCAATATTACAGTGAGGGGCAGAGGGGATGTTACATCCTTTCAATGCCTTACTCCTACAGTATAAGCAAGATAGGTTGTCTCGGAATGGTCTTCATGGTATGGTACAATAATCTTAATCAGGTAATTGGATAAAATGATGGCTACTTTAGTTTTTTGTGCATTTTTGTGTGCTAATGGAGAATAATAGCTCTGCTGTGTTTTTGTTACTGACTTGCAAATACATTTCAAACTCTTCTGTGTTATGCAAGTATTAAAGAAAAAAATGTTACATTTTTTTTAAATACTGAAATGGCTTTGGTTTTCAACATGTGCAAATAAATTAAATTCAAATAGCAGAAAAAAATATGTATATACTGATAACACGTCTAAAGATACATTTAAGGTATAGATAACTTTTAACTTTCATCACTATTGATCTGAGAGTTTAAGTCACAATATTCAAATCTTTAGAGAATGTGAAATTATATATGAGATGGTATAACAAGACAACACAGGAAGTATGCTATACTTTACACTATTTAAAACCATTTCTAACTAGGAAAATTATAATACAGTAACACTAAACTGGAATATTGCATAGGAAGACATTTTGCAAATGAATATTGCACACTATCTTTTAATTTATATTCAAGATATGCTCTGTAAGCTAAACACAGTTTTGGGTAAAATGAAATAGGCCCTGGTGAATATAATCATCCTTCCATCCAATTCCAAACCTGCTTATCCAGGGCAGGATCGCAGAGATTCTGGGGCCTATCCCAGCAAACATTGCACACAACGCAGGAATAATCCCAGACAAGGTGAACACACACACACATGCACACACTGCTGCCAAATTAACAACAGTAAACACTTAACCTGTGGGATGAAACTGGAACACCACATGGACATGGGGAGAACATGAAAACTCCACCCAAGGAATACCTGGGAGGTGAGCCGCGGTTTCCTTGTTGTAAGGCAGCAGTGCTACCACTGTGCCATCATGTTGCCCTAAGTCTTGCCATCAATTTAAATAGTTGTACATTATTTTTCAGTGACTTGTCAATGACTTTTTTTTTGTTAATTTATTAATTCAGTTACATCAGAGAAAATCAGAATGATGAATGATATCAAACTACTTAGTGAAATGAGTTACAAAAGCTTAATTGGTAATGTTTCAGTTCTGCTCAATGTTCCTCATACAGTACATGTATTACAGAAATAATTAATTGAAACTTTGCTTAATGTAAAATTTTTTTCCTAAGGAGACATTATCATATCCCTTGTGTAAAGGCATAATTCAACCCGGACCAATTATGATTAGATGATCCTCTACAGATGCATACTAATAATGTAAAATAAATCTGTTTGAAATGCTAAGTAAGGCTGACACCTTTATAGCGCCCTTAAAGAACCCACAATTAACTGACACTTGATCTGATGAATAGTTTTACATTAAATTACAAAATGTAGTCATTTTTATTATTTGGTGAAATATGTATGAATACAACAAAAGTCTCTTTAGAACTATTAAAAACCTTCTGATTCGATTACATATAATTATAAGTGACATTGTATCTATTGGGCGAGCATGAATATGTACTAATTAAGGTAGATTGAGTTGGAAAACATAATATAGGAACAACTTCTTATATAATTTAAATGGTAACATATCATTTCTAAAACTGCATATACTTTAACTTAAAGGGATACACATAAAAGTATGAAAATGTTCTGGTGACAACACATCTTTCAGTCCAAAACCAACTAACAATGAATATCCAGCCACATAATAAATATGAAAAGCAGTGAATACACACATACTAATATGCACAACAATCAAAAATGTAGCAATATATTTCTACCAGCATGATCTATTAATAGAAGAAATTGCAAAGAACCTGTTGACACCTTTTTATGTAGCAAATTGTTATTATTTTCTTTGAGCACATACTGTATGCTGGTTTCGTATTGTCAGAATTGCAAAAAAGCACTTTGAAATCCAAGCACTCTCAATATGCATTACTTTGATCTCTGTCAATGACAAAATCAAGAAGGTGCTATTGAACTAGGATAAGACAAACAATGGAGGCTTAGGATATGGCGGTGTATTTTCTTTGGATCTTTTCACAGAGGAAGAAAGATTTTGAATGCCAAAGGATATCTGAACATCATTACAGGTACACCATCTTTGAATTAACTTTTTCAGTAGGGTGATGCTTTATGACATAAGGCTAGAAATGGTACAGTAATATGACAGTGAATTCATCTTAATGTGGTGCCCTCCCCTGTAGTCAAATTTCCATACAACAAAGTGTCTGTAAGATAAGAAGGCATACACTGTTTACAGCAGAGATTGAACCGTGGCTAATCTGTAAACACAATATGTGGAGAAAGTTATTCTGAACATGGGCCTGCGCTCCCTTGCTGTACTTTATGATATGTGACACACAGAACCCAAGTTGACAATACACTCTCTCGTGCTGCAAGGCAACACTACCCCATCGTCAGTATGGTTGGCACCATGACTTGGTTCTTCAAAAGCTTGCAGAGGTCTTGGCGGAACGCAGGCTGGAAGTGAAGGGCACCAATTATTATTATTATTTTTTTTTATTTATAGCTAATTTAGAGCACATTGTAGAGATCTATTATCACTTCGGCATAAAAAAAGTATTTTTCTGCTGATCAGTGTCAAAAAAGTCAAATTAAATTCAATGTAATTCAATGTTGCATAACATTAAAATGTTAAAACACTTCCGGCAGGGTTATAGAAAAAAATAATAATTGTAACTTTAAATTTTATACTTTTTTAAAAATGTTCCAATTCAATGAATTAGTAACATTTAAAGATTAATAAAGGTTGTAAATTTAAAAGATGGAAGAACAAATTGCAAAAGAAGTGTACACAAAATATATTGAGGGTTAAAAGCCACAAGTTGACAAAACATGGTAAAAAATAGTAGACATCTGTAAGACTTAATGTATGTTCAATTTAATTTTCAAGCTGATGATTAAAAATCCATGGATGATTTTTAATAGAATTTTGATCTTGATACAAAAGGCACAGAGCACTGCATTTGAATGCTTCTGGGTTTTTTGAAATATAAGCAATGGGATGTATGCATTTGCCTCGCATTTCAAAACACAGCGGTATGCAGTGTATGTACTTTATAAATAGAGTCCAACCCCTGAGAAATCTTTTTGATTAGTCTAAATGAGTAGAAACAAAGTATCAAATGTTATTTTCACAAGCTAAAGTAGTAAAATAGATAACAGTACTGCTAAATATACATCACATACACACCATTCTGCATGTTATGCAGCACCTGGGGTACAAGTATAAAATAACCTGGTGGCTTTTTGCAGTGTTCAGAATTTTATGTTAGTAGAGAATGTAAAGAAATTAATTAAACCTTTAAAAGTCCTTTAAAATATGGGAAAACACATAATTGAAGTGGTTAAGACAGTGATTAGTAATGCTGCCTGATGGTTCCAGTATATTGGATTTGAATTCTGTCCTGGGTCAGGTGTCATGGAAGGTATTAGGTCCCGGAATAGCAGTGCACAGAAGAGAGTGAGAAGTTGCAAAGCAAGTATTAGAATAGCTATTACCACAAACATTTTCTAATGCTGTTGATGTACAACTAACAGGTACCAACTTATCTTTAAATCTTCTGGATTCGTTACAGATGTATATACAGTGACTCATAAAGCATAACACTATAAACCCAACTCAGAGTTTCAGGCCACAAGGCAACCCAGGACAGGACACCAGTCCATCACAGGCCCCAGACTCAAAATTCTACAGCTGTCAATTATAAACAACTTTGTAGGGGGAGGAAGGGGGAGAAAAAGCTGAGCACCTACGCAGAAATGGGAAGAATGTGCAACACACTTTACTTTGTACAGACAACAACCAGGCATTTGATCTGAGTCAGTGATGCTGGATCCATGAGAAAATTGTGCTGACCACTGCACAAAAGAGGATTTCCTCATTGCAGTTGAAGATAGCTCTGTGATGCCATGGTTAGCGCTGTCACCTCACTGCTCCAATATAATGGGTTCAAATTGTGGCTCTGTCACTGTTTGTGTGGAATATGCACATATTGTGTTTGTTCAGGTTTTCCATCGAGACATTCCATTTTTTTCCCATATCCCATGGCTGACATGGAGTGAGTGAGCCCTAACATCCCAGATGCTAACGTGGAGCTACCCGGGTTTAGCACAGTTAGAGTGGACAGAGACGCAAGTACCTGCGGGAAGCACAACGGAGGAGGACTTGCACTCTATGTCAATAAAAGATGGTTCAACTCTGGACATGTTAATGTTGAAATCTCCACTTGCTGCAGGGACATTGAACTGTTGGCCGTAAGTCTGCATCCCTATTACTTGCCCAGAGAGTTTGGACATGTCATTGTTGTTATTGTATACATCCCTCCTCAGGCGGACATGGAGATAGCAGGTGACATCATCCATTCCGATGTGGCTAAATTACAAACACAGCACCCCGAGGCGCTTGTGCTAATCTCTGGAGACTTCAACCATGTAACGCTGGACAAAACATTACCTGCCTTCGCCCAGTATGTGGATTGTAACACCCGGGGAAATAGGACTATTGACCTACTGTATGCAAACGTTAAAGACGCATACAGTGCCACCCCGCTGCCTGCACTTGGGAAAGCAGATCATAACCTGGTTCTGCTTCAGCCTCTCTACAAACCCAGAGTGAGGGAGCTACCTACAACCACACGCTTATTCAGGAAGTGGTCTCCTGAGGCAGAGCAGGCTCTGAGAGACTGCTTTGGAACTACGAACTGGGAAATCCTGCAGGGATATAGTGAGAACATTGAGGAGGTTGTTGACTGCACTATTGACTACATCAACTTCTGTATGGACATTGTAGTTCCAGTAAGAACAGTACACTGCTATGCTAACAACAAGCCATGGATTACAAGTGACATCAAGGGCCTTTTGAACCAGAAGAAAAGGGTTTTTAAAGGCGGTAATCAGCATGAGCTCAAGCACGTGCAGAAGGAACTCCGAGTTTAGCTCAGGGCGGCGAAGGAGCATTACAGGAGAAAGCTGGAGCAGAAGTTGCAGAATAACAGCATGAAGGAAGAGTGGGATGGGATGAAGATCATCACTGGCTGCAGCTCAAAGTGGGGTGCCACCATCGAGAGAGATGTGGAGAGAGCAAACCAGATGAACAACTTTTTTAACAGGTTTGACCATCCTAACCCACTCTCACCACGGAGTACTGCACCCTCCACCCATCCTTCTGCTGATACCAGCATAGGAGAGAGTCTACCCCAACCCACAATTACAGCAGCCCAGGTAAGCAGAGAGCTAATGAGACTTTGTGCCAGCAAAGCAGCAGGTCCAGATGGAGTATTGCCACGACTGCTGAAGGCCTGTGCGTTAGAGCTGGGGAGTCCTCTACAGCGCATCTTCAACCTGAGCCTGGAACAGGGGAGAGTCCCGAGGCTTTGGAAAACATCTTGCATCACCCCAATCCCAAAAGTATCACGTCCTAGTGAGCTGAATGACTTCCGGCCTGTTGCTCTGACGTCGCATGTGATGAAAACCATGGAGCGGCTGCTGCTTCACCACCTGAGGCCACAGGTCCGTCACGCCCTCGACCCTCTGCAGTTCGCATACCAGGAGAAGGTGGGAGCGGAGGATGCCATCATCTACATGCTACACCGATCCCTCTCCCACTTGGACAGAGGCAGTGGTGCTGTAAGAATTATGTTTCTGGACTTCTCTAGCGCCTTCAACACCATCCAACCTCTGCTCCTTAGGGACAAGCTGACAGAGACGGGAGTAGATTCATACCTGGTAGCATGGACCGTGGACTATCTTACAGACAGACCTCAGTATGTGCGTCTTGGGAACTGCAGGTCTGACATTGTGGTCAGCAACACAGGAGCGCTGCAGTGGACTGTACTTTCTCCAGTCCTGTTTGCCTATATACATCAGACTTCCAATACAACTCGGAGTCCTGCCACGTGCAAAAGTTTGCTGACGACACTGCTATCGTGGGCTGCATCAGGAGTGGGCAGGAGGAGGAGTATAGGAACCTCATCAAGGACTTCGTTAAACTACCTACACCTGAACACCAGCAAAACCAAAGAGCTGGTGGTGGATTCTATCTATCTATCTATCTATCTATCTATCTATCTATCTATCTATCTATCTATCTATCTATCTATCTATCTATCTATCTATCTATCTATCTATCTATCTATCTATCTATCTATCATGGTTTGATGTCCCTTCCTGCATTGGCTCCAATCTGGAGCCATCTCAAATAAAAGCAAAGGTAGCTCATTTGTTCTTAACAGCAAGGCAATGTTTTATTATTTTACTTGAAATTCTTAATAAAATTTCTAATTATTTCAACCACTAGCAATACAAATTCTTGCACTTTTAGCATGTACAGCATTATTAGAAAATAACCATTATATTGTTAATTCATTGTAGTTAGCAACTTCTTAGACCCTTTCTTTGAGCTGAAGTATTACTTAATTTTATATCCTCATACATTTGTTTATTCATCCATTTCCCAAACTCTGGCTTTTCTATTTTAGGTTCATAGGGAACCTGAGCCTTGAGCATGAGATACCAGAAAGTAACTGACTGAAGGCACCATGCCAGTCCATCACATACTCACTCAGTATAAAGTTGGCTGTTATCTGTCTGTCTTAGAACAGTAAAATTAAAGTTACCCAAAATAAAAAAATAAAGGTACCCAAAAGAAATCCATGAAGACATGAGGGGAAAGTTACTCCACATTAATTTTATACGAACTAAATGTCAAAGTACAACTTATTTTTGTAAATCAGAGTTTCAAAACTGGCAATTTGTCACATGTGGTCTGAAGTGCGTACACATTATGTTTATTATCATATTATAGCTGAAATAAATTGTTTTTCCCCCTGGTTTTCTCTTTGAAGCTTAATTGCTTTCTAAACAATGGATTATCTTCATATCTTCAGTATCCAAATATTGAAAGATTCTTCTGAATGATTACCTTACCTGTAATATTTGTCCATTTTCCAATTACCCTTTGACCTAAGTGCCAAGCTTTATGTACTCTCACTTGCTCTTTGAAATTGTTCACCAAAAGCCAACATCTAATTTTATATCGAGTTTATTTAGGCCTTTACTGCTTAGTGTTTACTCTGCAGGAAAATGCAAAAATGCAACTAAACAAATAGTGATAACACAGCTTACTTTGCAGTTATACTATGTTACATAAAACTTCATTAATATTTCTTTATACCCTACCTTACACATTATTTATAATCATTATCATCTTTGTCTTTACTGTAATTTATTGTTTGACTGACGGTCGAGGACTATGTTGTTTTATGACTACTCAGCTTTTCATTCAGTACAGCCTTCATTTTTTTCGCAATTATGCTTAGAAAAATAAAAAGCATTCAAACAAGGTCAGCAAGGCTAATAACAGCTCATATGGGTAACAGCATCTTCATTGTTTTGTTGATTATAATCCTGTGTTTCTTATTGCTTTAAAGATATTTTTCATGAACATTTGATCAGTGAACAATTCCCTTAACTAAAGTAACATTTAACAGTTTCATCACTACAATTACAGCACTGTGAAAAAGTATTTGACCCTTCATGTTTTCCTAAACTTTTTCTGTTGTAGCCCCCCTAGTTCTTCCAAATTTTTGCTCAACACCAAAGAATAACACACATACCTACTTTCAGAAGGGATGTATACAGTAAAAGTCTTGTTTGCATTTCTAAACACATTTTTCAATGAAAGTGTTCCTATAGTGGCTTTCATATGACAGGTGTTAAAAATGTCTTTGATTTTAGGTCAAATCTGGGACGTGTTAACTCACATTTTTCATCAAGCATTTGTAAGCTTTCTGTGTTTTGATTCTTTTATATAGTACCATATTTCAGAGTTTCCTTTTGTTATTATGACAACTTTAAAGTCTCACTTATAAGGAGCTGTCAATATCAGCAATGTTTGTTTTAGCCACTTCAGCCAACATGCACTTAGTTTGCATTCTACATCTTGGGTGACAGTTGATTTGAACAACAATGCCTAAACAAAAGCATAATAAAAATAAATAATAAGGTCACCTGTATTATATTTTGCTGTAACTGAAAAAGATTGAAAGACTGACTTTAGCCTAGACAGTGACTTATTTACTTTCAGGTGGCATCTCATACTATGACACACCAATCTGTTGCCCTATATTAGTTGTTGTTGTTGTTTTTTTAATTGCATTTAACATGTTTTAGCAATCACTAAGAATTGTTTTTTATGTGCCTCATTTTGTTTTTTCTTTGATCATACAGAGAAACCTGTTTTTGTGGCAACTGTGCTTTCAAGTGTCAAAATTGTTTCTTCTTCTTCTTCTTTTTTTGGCTGCTCCTGTTAGGGGTCGCCACAGTGGATCATCTTGTCTTCTACATCTTGCTCTGTCACACCCATCACCTGCATGTCCTCTCTCATTCTTCTCTTTGGCCTTCCTCTTTTTCTCTTGCCTGGCAGCTCTATCCTTAGCATCCTTTTCCCAATATACCCAGCATCTCTTCTCTGCACATGTCCAAACCAACTCAATCTCACCTCTCTGACTTTGTCTCCAAACCATCCAACCTGAGCTGACCCTCTAATGTACTCATTTCTAATCCTGTCCATCCTCATCACACCCAATGCAAATCTTAGCATCTTTAACTCTGCCACCTCCAGCTCTGTCTCCTGCTTTCTGGTCAGTGCCACCGTCTCCAACCCATATAAAATAGCTGGTTTCACTATTTTCCTGTAGACCTTCCCTTTCACTCTCACTGATATCCGTCTGTCACAAATTACTCCTGACACTCTTCTCCACCCATTCCACCCTGCCTGCACTCTCTTTTTCACCTCTCTTCCATAATCCTCACTACTCTGTACTGTTGATCCCAAGTATTTAAACTCATCCACCTTCACCAACTCTACTCCCTGCATCCTCACCATTCCACTGACCTTCCTCTCATTCACACACATGCATTCTGTCTTGTTCCTACTGACCTTCATTCCTCTCCTCTCTAGAGCAAACCTCCACCTCTCCAGGGTCTCCTCAACCTGCTCCCTACTCTCACTACAGATCATAATGTCATCAGAAAACATCATAGTCCACGGGGACTCCTGTCTAATCTCATCTGTCAACCTGTCCATCACCATTGCAAATAAGAAAGGGCACAGAGCCGATCCCTGATGAAATCCAACCTCCACGTTGAATGCATCCGTCACTCCTACCGCAGACCTCACCACTGTCACACTTCCTGGTGCATGTCCTGCTTTGGAGATGCATTGTGAGGAAAAAAGTAAAAATATTTATAAGAAATATTTAAAACTATATGAAACAAACATATACAATATGCATCATCCAGAATAAATAAACTACATTTGAATGATTACTAATTTTTATTTTTTTTTTGGATAAATTGATTTCCCAACTACAGATTTGAAAGTTGAAATTTAAAATTTAAGACAAATAATAACAGTACCTCTGTGACACTTCTCAAGCCATATTGTCACATCCATAGTCGCAACATTGAATTTCAAGATGTTAAATAAAATCTGTTATTAGGTAAAGGGTATATTAGGAAACAAATAGCATATTTTTAAAATTATTTAATTTATCTAATAAACAAAGGTATCCCACACCAACTGGCACTGTGTGAAAAAGTAATTGCCACCTAGTTAAATCAGAACAATTAAAGAGATAATTACAGTCAGCTGACTGAAAAGTGCTAGGCTTGATCACATAACCATTCTTAATATAGAGATCATTTAATCTGTCATTACCATCACAGCCACATTGATGGTAGGAAGATTTAAGAAGCACATAATGACACAATCAAAGGAAGTTCCTTATGAGATCTGAAAAAGGTCTTTAATATCTGTCAGTCTGGAAAGGGCTATTTCTAAGAATCAGTGTTTTTGTCTAATCACAGTGAGTACTGTAGTCTCCAAATGAAAAACACGTGGAACATTAGTGAATCTTCCCAAATGAGATCAAGTTGTGCCAACAATAAAGCATAAAGTTATTCAAGAAGTATCAAAGGATGCTAAAAAAAAGTTGCCCTGTTCCTTTCGACATGTATAGTCATGACCATGCAGAGGCAAAAATTTGGAAGAGCAGCAGGGGGGAAACCGCTGACCAAGAATAATATAAATGCGTATTTCTCATGAATGGTCTCCAAGCATTTTGGGAGACAAAGGAAAGGTGAGGCAAAAGTGAGACCTGTTGGATGAGATGGTTCCCATTGAAACACAGTCACACATGGTAATGTGATGGTGCTGAAGTACTTTCCTGTCTCAGAACCTGGAAGATTGTCTTTCCATGACTGACGGAATAATGAATTCTGCTCTATATTAAAAAAAATTACATAAAAATTATAAATACCTGGCAGAAAAAGCAAGGCAATATGTTCAATATGAGCACATTTGTTGCAGTACACAAAAAATGTGTGCAGCACTGCTGCTTCCTGGTGTCAAAAATTGTAACAATAATGTAAAACAAGAAGGAAAAACATAAGTGTGCCCAGTGGAGAATGGGCAACCAACTGACCAGGACTTCTACGATGTAGAAACTGATTACCATCGGACTTAACTATTTGATTAGCTTGCTCTGGTCTTCCACCCGTGGCCTTCCAGAGGTTTACTTTTCTTCTACTGAACCAACCTTTTTTGTTTTTTGTTTTCCTTTCCTCCCTGTCAACTGGTCAACTAATCACATTCTGGAATAAAGAACTATATCCATCCATCCATTTTCTAACCCGCTGAATCCGAACACAGGGTCACGGGGGTCTGCTGGAGCCAATCCCAGCCAACACAGGGCACAAGGCAGGGAACCAATCCTGGGCAGGGTGCCAACCAACTGCAGGACACACACAAACACACCCACACACCAAGCACACACTAAGGCCAATTTAGAATCGCCAATCCACCTAACCTGCATGTCTTTGGACTGTGGGAGGAAACCAGAGCGCCCGGAGGAAACCCACGCAGACACGGGGAGAACATGCAAACTCCACGCAGGGAGGACCCGGGAATCGAACCCAGGTCCCCAGATCTCTCAACTGCGAGGCAGCAGCGCTACCCACTGCGCCACCGTGCCGCCTAAAGAACTATATCTACATCCTAAATCTACCAAAACTACCATGGACTGTTTTATTTGGTTTTGTATCTTTCTATTAGATTTAAAAACATCAAACTGTCTCTACTTAATATGCTGCCATGTACACATGCCTAAGTCAAATACAGGTATATACTGTACATATATTTATTTTTATTTACATGTAAATTAGATCTGGTTGTTCTCTTGCTATCTTTATGTATAAGGCTTTTAAGTAGAAAACAATATGAAAATGCTTCTGATAACAGTGAAAGTTTGTTGTGCACTTTAGTGTTTAAATTTTGTTTAACAATGCTCAGATTGTTTTCCTATTTAGCATACTTAAATCAATTAGAAATTTTATTAATATTAATTAATGATAATATTCAAATAGCTATGGTATGTCTTTTATTATTTTTGTTGATTAATTTGTCGAAAGCACCTTGAGTTGCATGTAAAAGTAAAATAAGGTGCTATATAAATTATTATTATTATTATTGTTATTTTCTATTGGCATTTTATACAGTAATGATAACTGTAAACATTTTTTAAACTGAAGAATAGTGGAAGACATTAGAATCTGCACAGTATAATGTGAAATATAAGACATGCAATAGTTTAATCCCAAGGATCAATAAGAGTGAGAATCAGGAAGTGCCCTTACAGTTTTTCTCAGTTGCTTTGGTGCATTTCTCACAACAGACTTAACATTTGCATAACGGCGAGTGCATTTCTCAAAACACTTAGTGCAAATGGCAAAACATCATGGATGACCAGCAAAAGCAGGTAACCTCTTCAAAATCCTTAATCCATGCCTCAAAAGCAAGTATTTACATCGCTGAATATGTCAGTGCCATCAAAATGCCAAGTCCATGAATCATCGTCCACGGACATGACAGCCAAAATGTAAAGTCATGTTATCAATATAAAATTGGCACAATCTAAACATTTTCTGATGCACAAAACATCTGAACGACAAGGGCAGGAAACATAAAAATACAAAACACTGATTGCGGGAGATTGATTCAAGAAGAATATTTTATTGATTGCACAGGTATATGGTGACATACCATGCAATGCACTTGGAGTCTAGCAAAAAAATGCATTTCAATACTCTATGCATAACATATGAAATGAAGGAAAAAAAAAATTACAACATCGAAAACAATATATACATACTGAAACTCTAAATGCTCTCTACAATTGCTGCTGATCCTGTATATTGGGCCACATGTTCTCATCCACATCACAACGGATATCTTCCTTTGCAATGCAGCGTGGAAAGAACTTCCTAGAATGTCTTATCCAGCCTCTGCAGGCGTCTGCTGTTATATCCCCACACGCAGCTTCCATGGCAGCAAGCAGTGTTATTTGTGTATGTGGGTTACGCTCATATACCTTCCACCTCCAAGCTGAGAAGAACTCCTCAATTGGGTTGAGGAATGGGGAATATGGAGGTAGGAATTCCATCAGCATCCTGGGGTGGTGGGCAAACCATTGTCTGATTAGGCTGGAGTGATGGAAACTCACATTATCACAAATGATCACATACTGTGGTACATTTTCTTGACCAATCTCCTCTTCAGGAATGAGATCCCTGTAGAGGGTGTTCAAGAAGGTCAGCAGATGTTGGGTGTTGTATGACCCCACAAGAGGAATATGAGTGTGGACCCCATTGTCCGAAATAGCCGAACACATAGTGATGTTCCCACCCCGCTGGCCTGGCACGTCAACAGTAGCTCTCTGTCCAATCAGATTACGCCCACGTCTTCTTCCTTTGGCCAAGCTGAAGCCAGCCTCATCCATGTATATGAAAATATGTGGTGGTTCACTTGATTCCAGGTCCATTATACGCTGTATCAAACAAGATACCACAGTAAGTTTGATGTAATATGCATTTTCATTTTGGAGACAATAGAGTCAAATCTAACATATTCATGTTGCTTTCACAGCGGTAGCAAATGTGTCAAGGTGAAATCAACTGTACTGTATGTCGATATACAATGTTGGACTATTTGCTGTACAGTAGATTACAGTTACAGTATTACTGCACATGTTCAGTCTTTAGTATCATTAGTATTGTGAATACAAACCAAAAAAAGTTTTGTAGAAACCTATAAAATACACTTGACAGCCAATGATATCTTGTTGAACACTTTTGACTGCAATGACTTACACAATGAAAAAAATGACAAGTTTGTCTGGAGTGTAAGACTATGCAAAAGAGGACTACACAATGCATTTTGATCATCATGACATAAGCAACCGCTGATGCATGATATAGCTGAGAATTGCACATAAGCATCTGCCTGAGTGAACTAAAGCAACTGCAAAATGACGAAAACACCCAGAAATTGCTGTTATGATGTCACAACTGACTAAAGGTTGTGGGAATTGTACGAGCAGTTTTGAGAACTGCAATTCTGTTGTGAGAAATGCACCAAAGCAACTGAGAAAAACTGTAATATCACTAGATATATATTATTTTGCAATAATATAGCCATAATTTAATCCAAAAAGACATGTGCTTTAAAAATCTATGTATCACAATCTAATTATTTTTTATCTATTACGAAATAGGTATTTGTGTAACTACAACCATCTATTGCACTTCTAAATCCTGTTTTTGTTATTTCAACAGCTATGTTTACTTTGTTTAGGATATTTCTCTCGTAACAAGCAAAACTATATCAAGAAATTTATTCTTAGGCATGAAATCAGAAATTCCTTAGAAGTGTGCCTCCAGGCATAGCAGTTGGAGATTTGTGCATCACACTTCTTGTAATAATAGTAAATGTCCCTCACACCTTTAAAATACAATGAGATAAGTATAAACCACAAAGAAAGCCAGACATGGAAGGCCACTGCCTAGCATTCAGTTTCAGATTTTAGGACTCATTAGGCAGCAGTCATCCATTTATGTCAATCAGGGCTGCACAATTGGGTTGTTGAGGAGCCCTGGGTCCTACTTATTTTTTCCTTTAAACAGTGGTCCACCAGTAGGGGTCCTGATGCATAAAGGATCTGACAACATTAACAGCAGTTGCACCATACATTTTTCCTATAGAACATATCAGGTATGCATAAGGAAAGAATACTGACATCATCATCATCATTCTGGATACAAAACTTAATAGACAACACAGAAACGTCTCTGTCATCAAAAACCCTTTAAATAAGGAATTGACTTAGAATTGCAGTGTAGTGTAGTGATACTGCATAGTCCATTATTTCTGGTTTCCTTGTGGTCATCCCAGTTTCAAGTACTGGAACTAAAGAATCAAATGTAAAGGAGGACAAGTATTTTCCTGGGGACAGAAGGAGAATCCAGTTCAAAACAAGAAATTAGAAACAGAACACATTAGAAAATGAAGATATTGGGAAAAATGACTGGCTGCTTTTATTAGTAAAGAGGGCTAGAGTGAATGCTACAAGACAGTACATGCAGAAACAGTGCATGTTGTCTTGTGTTTGTTCCATTGGTTTTCCTTTCCTTATGGATGAGTCTGATCTTGTGCCATGTGGATCTGTGTGTATGCACAGGGACTTCAGAGACATCTATGGTGAAGATAAATAAGCAGAGCATATATTATAAGTTATTATGTATTAATATAAATATTTACTGAGAATATTTTGTTAAATTGCAGATAGCTGGGCTATGGAAAATGATATACAATAATATTTAGCACCATGCATACAGTGCTTAAGTTGGAATAAAAAAGGAAATTAGATTGCTACTTCTCCATATTTGTTTAATGTAACCAAGGTTTTTTTTTAGTTTAATTACCACACTTCCTAATTTTAATAATGTAATCCATGTATCAGCAGTGTCAATATCAGTTCAATATGAGATGCACTGTCTACAGATTTTCTTTCACAATAAATTTCTTAATCTGGTAAAATTTCACACCTTTAATTGCAATTCTTTTTTAATTAACATTTTCTTGCTCTGAATTCACACGCCAACTGAATTTGAAAAAGTTAAGATAATTTTTTTAATGTTTGTTTTATTGTATTTAAAATGCTGGCAGGGATAGGTTTACAGGTGGGAGCCTATTCTAGACAGCGCAGGGTGCAAGGCAAGAAAAAACCCTGGACAGGGCACTAGTCCATAGCATGGCAAACATTCACACTCCCACATACCAAACACATTCTAGGGCTTATTTAGTGCAAAAATCTATGACTGTAATAACAAACTAATATATTATTTTATTACATTTTGAAAAAATAATTATGAATTAGGTATAATAGACTGAAAAATATAGAAGAGAAATTGGTTTATGGACACTGTGTGATGTATTGTGATGTGTGGGTCACAGACTTGCACAAGAGAGAAGGAGGAGAGTCCAGGTACCCCTTTTGACATCCAGGATGGAAATATATGAGGCTTAATATGTCATCAATGCAAGGCAGCAGATACAGATTAAATATGGAAATCTTATTCAAGTGTACAGAGCCATCTGGTTTTCATACCAGAAAAGTTGGACTTCACCATTCACTTTTACTCTCACGAATCGCACCCAAATCGAGCATCTACTTCACCTCATCGTGTATCACAGTCCTCTTTGTTTCCAGAATGAGATGCATGTGTATCTTAAGATAAGGCTTCTGAATGTCCATCAAATCATCACCAACAGCAACATCAGTCTGAGAGACTGTGGTGGCAGTGGCCAACACCTCATTAGGATCATGCCACTCCTTCTAAAGATTAACATGTAATATCTGAATGGGCTTTTGCCAGCCAGGAATCCTAACCTTATAGCTCACAGGGCCCATGCGTTCTTCCACTACCACAGGACTCAGCCATTTTGCCAGAAACTTATGGTGGTCAGAAGGGACCAAAACAAATACTCGATCACTCTTTTTGAATTTGCAAAGTTTGTTTTTACTATCATAATTACATTGTTGTGCCTCTTGTTCACACTGCTGGTGCCAGACAGTGATAGAGAACACTCTATAAGATGTCTCTACAGAACCAGTTTTGGATAAGGTCTATTAAGTCCCTGTCCCTGGATAAGGCGATCAGGATCGATCTGCAATAGGCAGAACCTGAGCCCCCTGGCCAAGGAGCTCATACCAGTACGAAGAGGAACTTACTGCTTGAGGAAATCATAATCATCAAGTATCTGAAGAGAGAGGTTTCACACAAAGTGCAGAGCATCCCAGATCAAAAAGGGGTCAGGATGGCAGCCCAGTCTTGTCTGTTTCAGCACATCAACATAGCTGTTTGTTTAAAACAAAAGAGCACTCTGGGTCATTCGAAGGAGACATCTTTTCAAGCACTGGGAAGGCTAGGGACTGGAGCCCCTGCAGGCACATAATGCTAAGCCTTTTGCTGATCATCTGTGCAAGACCCAACTCCTATTACCATTGGTGATGTGTGGGTCACAGACTTGCACAAGAAAGAAGGATGCGAGTCCAGGTTTCCAAAAAAGCCAGCTTTGTTGTTATATATATATTATGTTCGTCTTAAATTTGTGCATGTAAAAACAAAGCAGTATATTACTTTATTATGCAGACAACCTCAGCAGGCTAAACAAAACATTCTGCAAAGAGACATTTTTTGAAAGCAGTATACAGTATATATATATAACTACCATATATTGGTAGTAGTATTAGCATTATCACACATATATATAGTGAGATTTTTACTTTCATGTCGAATCAACATACAACATGTCACTACCCTCTGGCACCATGTTTCAGCAACAGCTTGTTCCCTGGCGTATGTATATTGTCCCTTTTATTGTAATTTGGGAAAGATTAGGAGACTTCATCAGTCTCATTAACTTCAGACTAGAATCATTCATATTAACTTTATACTGCATATTTTACAAATGATATGCAATTAAACAGCCAAATCACTCAAGTTACTTTTAATATGAGCTGCATTACATTTAGAAGATATTTTATACTTTTTAATGGATGAATAAAATTAATTTCCCTGTAACATATAATTTGTTTTTGTCCTTCATATGATAACATACAGAAATATACTGTACAAGGTATGCTTTATAAGCATTGCTTAAACCCTGGACACCTCCATCTTTTTCAAAACCTAATCAGGAAATGTCCAGTCTTGTGTAATAAATTACTCAGATGTTGAAATGACTATTATAAGGACACATATTATAGTCCGTATACTAAAAGGGACACAAAATATTGAATGTCAAATGTTACATACAAGATATATTTTCAGTAAATAACAACATTCTGAGAAAGAAGCAGTTTTAATAGATTGTCAGTTTGTATAAAAGTCAAAGAGAATAGTTTTTTGTGAACAAATTAATTTGTCACTTTATGTGATACCTTCCAACATTTTTTCCATCTGTGTAAGCAATTTCAATATTTCCTAGTCACTCTTTCTGTCTTCAGTAATTTATGGTTAACAAAATTCAAAGTGCTCAGTTCAAAAACCACAACTATTGCCCTGACAAAAATATAATAATACACACAAGAAGGATCCTGTTCTTAGAGAAGGCTTTCATTTACCTCCTGCAGACAGACACCTCTGTATAGGATAGAAATGCCAACTGATTGGCATTACTATTTTTGACATTTTAACTCTGTTTTTGACATCCACATACATTTCTTTTTAACTGAAGGACATTCTCTCCTGAGGACTATTAAACATATGTGTACTGACATTAATGAGTGTCACTGACCAATCTTATACATGACCCAGCTTTCAAGGCAAAAAGTTCAGGTGTCAAAAACTGTTTTTGAATGCTATTCCCCAGTTCCCAGAGCATATCACACAAAAGTTCAACTAAGACACACAAGACATAGATTTACTTGGCTGAAAGTGGCAAATAAATTAATCCATTCACTTGAAAATGGTCACCAAATCAAGCAGAAATATTAGTTCATCTGTATGCCCTCATTATATCAGCTGTGACTGTGGAAAGTTCAGATTTTTGGCAAATAGCATTTTATTGGCATATTGGAAACAGTTGTGACCCTCTATAAATTTTAAGGGTCAACAGAAAAGTTAGAAACCTTGGGTTGATTTACTGTGCACATTACCAAACATTTCCTTTGTATCACTTGGTATATGCATATTGTCTAGCAGGTGTAAAAATAAGAAATGATAGCTGAAAAACTGAATTTTCACAATTTATTCAACTTGCATTTCATAGTGTGGGATAGTAATATACTAAAATTTGTTTTCAGCTGACATTCTTAATATGAATGAAGGAAGATAGGTTTCTGGAGCCTGTGGTTGATTATTATTATTCATTATCTGAAACAGAGGCTGTTTCTGCTTGTTTACATTTTTAATTTGATTCAAGATTAATTCAGTTTATGTCTGTCATTTTGAAAATTGTTTCTTCAGAATCTTTTTAGGGCTAATGTTTATATGACCCACTTCACAATTATTTAAAAATCTTTTGATGCTTTGCATAAATCTTAAAAATAGTAATTGCAGAGATTGTAATTGCCTGTATTCTTTACAAAATGTTTAACTGATGTATTTTATAACATCTATCTAATAAACTGGTTCATCTCCTCACTATTTGTCACTAAAGATGGCAACTGTTTTTACATCCTGTTACCTGGAGCCAGAGCCTATTCAGCTAATACTAAACACAATATAGGAAATGGTTGCTAAATGAAATGTCATTTAATTACTGGACAGCCACACTCACACTGCACACATAATTAGAGAGTTTAGAGAAGCCAATTCAGTTGACTTAGATTAATAGTAAATTAGATTCTGTGGAGCTACCCTCCACATAAAGAGTCACAGAATGCAACTGCACCTACGGCTGAAATATGTAGAGATACTAATACTACATGTTATGGCACACTGCTGCTTTTAAATAAATAAGAAAGAAAACAACAAAGATGTAAGCATAACTCAAATATGAATAATGTTTAAAAGTATTTTCTTAATGTTATGTGTTACTTCAGGATTAACTGTATTCTGTTTATAGTGCCTTCGAAATGTTTTTACAGACTTCCATTTATTTCATTACTATATCTATTTTCAATAAATATTGCCTAACTTTTTAACCATAGCCTAACAGAAGACAATTTGAATGCTGAAAGCTTTATAAACATCCATTCCTTCATGCTGTAACTGACACCCTTTAACTAACCAAGTATTTCTTGTACTTTGTCTCCAAGCTGTGGGAATGGTTTTGTTCGACTCCTCCTTGCAGAACTGCTTCAGCTAAGTGATAATTGAGAACTTTTTTTGCATGAATTGTTCGTTTAAACACCCTGCCACACTATCTGAATGGGGGTTAGGTCAAAGTCATTCAAAAATCCACAAATGCCTTTTTATTCAAACATTCTGATGTAATCTTACTTGTGTATTTTGGATCATTGTTGTCCTATTTAATTCAGCTTCATGTTAGTTTGAGCTCTCAGACACATAACCTGACAGTATTCTAAAATCTTCTGATTCACAGCATAATTCATGGGTCTTTCAATGACATTTGGACATCCAGAGCAAATTATGACATTATATTATAATATATATTAAATTAGATTAGATTAGATTTACTTAATTGATCCCCCAGTGGCCTATCCCTAAACTCTTACGCTTGTCAGTTGACAAGATATTTTTATTTTGAAATGCAGAGCTGACTTTTCTCTATTCATAGTCTTAGAAATTGTTTTGTAATGCTTTCAAGACTGATAGATGTAAAGAACCATTTTATCTGGAGATTTTCTTTTCAATGTTTTATGATGTGCCAAGTAAGTGATAAACTATGGTAGAGTTATATTAGGCTGGTGTTGTTTGCCCCTAATTCCTCCTAAACTTCTATCTATCTATCTATCTATCTATCTATCTATCTATCTATCTATCTATCTATCTATCTATCTATCTATCTATCTATCTATCTATCTATCTATCTATAATTACATCTTTGAATGGATACATTTATTTAGAGGAAGAAAGAAATTTCCAGCACGTGAAGAATGAATGTTTAATTACCATGCAAAGAAATAGCTAAGCAGTACTAAACCTTGATGTAATATTTTTTCTCAGACTCTTCTTATTGTTATTCTAATTCTTTATTGTGAATTTCCCCTTGGGATTAATAAAGTATCTCTATCTATCTATCTATCTATCTATCTATCTATCTATCTATCTATCTATCTATCTATCTATCTATCTATCTATCTATCTATCTATCTATCTATCTATACAACATACTTCTACTACCCAAAAAAATCTGACCTAATCTGATCTAAATTTATTATAAACATATTTAATAATGTATAAAAACAGACACATGGTAAATTCATTTTCATAACACAATGCACACAGTAGTTCAGCAATACCCACTGTGGGGGAGCTGATTATTTTAGAGTAAGAATTATCCTAGGGAGATTACTAGATCAGAATGACTGCTGACAAGGGAAAAATGCCAGGAGTAATGCAACTCCCATGTTTTGCATGAGCTGTGGCAAGTGCAAACGAACCATTTTATGTTTAATTACCACAGGACTGTTTTTAATAAAGTTCATAAAAAATAGGCCAGCATACTCTTTTATTTATACAAAGGCTAAAATTAACAAGATAAGTGAACTAAATACCAGAATTTTGTGAAAATGAAAAGTTGAGTAAGTATGTATAATAGGTTTTCCTTTTCAAAGAACTAATCCATAGTTTTTTCAGATTATAAAGAATGACACTGGGTTCAAAAAAATCCCAACAGATCCTAACACTAGCCTGCTGAGCAAGTGGTGTGTAAACAGGAGTAAGGAGTACATCAGATAAGCTGATTTGCATTTTCTAATAAATGCGATGATCTTTGTATTTTAATATATTCATGATTATGCTGGCACTGGAGACTGACAACATGTTGCTTATTGGTCAGACATGCTATTAGGAATTTCAGTGAACTCTGTACACTCTACTATGCGGTACTAGAGCCTAGCCTGGAAAGCATCTATGGAAGGAAGTATCCAAGCTACCAGTGCATTTCAGGACACTCTCAAGCATACATCACACTCACTAATACCAGTTTATAGTTGCCAAACAACCTAATATAAATTTTATGAAATGGGAGTAAAACAAGAGTATATGGAGGAAAACCCATACAAAAACATGGAGAAACCAGTAAACTTCACACAGTGACTAATCATCATATTTGAATTCAAAACTCTGGATTGATGAGACAGCATGACTAATCACCATACCATAATATTCACAATCAAACTTAAAAATATTTTCATGCAACTGTTAATTGTAATGATAATAAAAAGGTATTTGTAGTACAGTATATGTAAAACTCATTTTAAAAATATTTTTGTAATACAGCATACATGTAGGATTCACTAAATATATTCATCCATCCATCCATCCATTATCCAACCTGCTGAATCCGAACATAGGGTCACAGGGGTCTGCTGGAGCCAATCCCAGCCAACACAGGGCAGGAACCAATCCCGGGCAGGGTGCCAACCCACCGCAGGACACACACAAACATACCCACACACCAAGCACACACTAAGGCCAATTTAGAATCGTCAATCCACCTAACCTGCATGTCTTTGAACTGTGGGAGGAAACCCACGAAGACACGGGGAGAACATGCAAACACCATGCAGGGAGGACCCGGGAAGCGAACCCAGGTCTCCTAACTGCGAGGCAGCAGCGCTACCACTGCGCCACCATGCCGCCCCACTAAATATATTAATTTTGTAATTTTCTTTTACAAAATACGTAAAATATATCCCATAAGTTAAAATTAAATATATGCATATATATATTGTAGTAGTGACACCCCTTTTATAATACACATTTGCCTTGTGACCAGTAATGCCAGAAATGCGCCGAAACACCTCTGTATTGGAACAAGCAGCTTTAGAAAATTAAATTAAGTATTTATGGTATTTATGGCAATGAATGCTTGTTTAGGGGGTACGGGAGCCATAAACCCTTCTAAAAATGTGCTATTAAAGAATAACATTTTTGTTAAAAAGCTGTATGTTATTTTGAATAATTAGTTTTAAAATCTAAAACACATCTGAAACTGCACTGCCTGAATATGAGGATTAGTAACCTGGGAATGCATGCTGCCATTAGCTTGATAAGCAAAGAAAAGCAAAGTGTAATAATCAGCTTGAAAATGAAAATGCTGAAAGCACTATTGATTTGATTATTTATTTGTTAAAGTGATGAGAGAAAGAAGTTACACGGAATGTCATGATTTGCTGAGTGAAACACCTTGTTCTTTCAATCACATCTTTTATATACAGTAGGCAAAGCACGGCAAATAAAATGTAACAAGCTAGACAGACCATGATGATGGCGTACGCAAATGAAGTAAATCTTTCATTATTTTGTCTCACATCACATCATTGCGCTTATTAAAATTCATCCAAATGTAGAGATTAGCACATGCCAGCAGTACACACGTCTCAAGGGTCTTTTAAATGATTTTTCACAATGATTTGTAATATTTTAATGCTTTCAGTTTTAAAGAGACAGTGTTTAATATTTATCAGAACATTAGGTGGAGTTGATCTAGTTTTTGTGGTCTTATAAGAAATATCAATGTTTAATGTGATAATTTGTATAGTTTGCATTTTCATCAACCTATAGATAGATGATGGTGGTATCAGGTTCAGATGCCTTCTGTCAGCTCTCTGCCTGCACTATCAATCAAATAACAAATCTTCTATTACACACATGTAAGAGCATATTATTAGGTGCTTAAATGAACTGCAGCATTCTTTGCACAATATATGAATCCCCTGACTTACTTGCAGCAAACTTAGGAGGTCTATTACTAAGGTGACCATGTGTCCATTTTTCCAAGACCAGTGATTTCCAGTCAAGGAAATGGGACTGACAAGTCTGTTAGGCTGAATTGTCGGTTCTTGTCAGCATTGTCCTAATGTTCTAATTACAAATACAGTGATATTTCAATAATGAATGCATGAAAACACAGAGAGGAAAAGGTTCAGATGATGTAAGTTAGTTTGCAGTAATATGTATTAAAGCTTTGGCATCAAGTATAATTTGCAGTATTTCCAAAAACAGTAAGCTACAGCAATAAGAGGATATCTCCTGTAGCATATTTGAATTTTAATACTAGACACCTCATTTTTTCAGCCAGGCAGAAGTTTTCATGTGAGAAGTGAAACAGAGAGAGAAATACACTAGTAAAAAAGTACAAAAATGAGACTCAAGTCTTCAGTCTCCTTGTAAAATTGTCGTGATGCCATTACAACTCTTTTTTTTACTATATACTATACTTTCTATATTATAAATCAATTTTTAATTATACATGATAAAGCCTTCCATCGACTACTTAACCTATGAAGACTTCTCACCCACACTCCTCACCAGACACTTTGAGCTGTAACAGGAGCCAATTGGACACTTGCTAATGTGTCATTAAACAATACCCTTGTATCCAATCTCTCTTATAAATTCATTATTAAAAAATGGGTCTCTTGCCAGTCTGAAAATCTTACTTACTGTATTTCTTGTCGTGTCCAGCCACTTACATAGGTGAAACAGAGTGACAGCTATCAGACTGTTAAGATCAAACACCTTAACAAAGACTATTATAGGATACTTTAAAATAATAATAGCCACAATGATCTTTCTGCTTGTGTTCCTTCACAGTGCTTCAAGGACACTTATCACAGAAAAACAGAAGAATGCAAGCTCATTCTAAGCCTAGAATCACACTTCAACTTATCCTGCTCTGATAAAACAATTTGACCTGATATAAACACTCATATACCTTACAATGCAAACTCTACACCTCACATTATCTCAGTCAATAGATTCAGAAAAAGGAGCATCCAGCTATCCATCAAACAACGCACTTAATCCAGTTCAGGGTTGTGTTACCTGAACTTAGTCATTCAGAACTAGGTGCAAAGAAGGAACCAAACCTGGATGGGACAGCAGATTTTGATATACAGTAAGTTTACTGTGACACTATGACTAGAAAAAAAAATGTATATGACTTTCTGAGGTTTCTCTGAATTGAATCAATAAAAACGAATTAAGACAGGCTTGAGAAAAATAATGAAATACACATATATGCAACACATAATATGTGTGTTACAGTACTTTGCAAACATTTATTCAGGAACAACAATATTTTGAAAGAAAGCAAAGAAACACAAAGCCAGTGCTGCTGAAAGGAACATTTTAACACCCCACTCTTAAAAAAAGAAAAGGTTCCATTTAATCCAGCCAAGCTAATCACAAAACGAAAGGGGACTAATGAAATCATCTGGTAGGAGAAAATGGTTGGTAGTTAGATGTGTTGTTTATTTATTTATTATTTTCAGAAGAAATAAGATTACCATTTGCAAATGATAATGAAATTTGTCAAATTAGATTTCTATAATGTGATTTACAGTGAAAACAGTTAACTAGTTTTAAATGAATACTGCAGGTCAATGTTTATTCTCTTAACTGGAGCTCATTTAAATTATTTTTCTTTAGAATGACCAGTTAGTCAAACAGAAATACAGAACATCCCCAGACATGTCAGAATGTTTTAAAAGTAAATTGAGTTTAAACAAAAGACCATTTGTTCTGCACAGGGTTTCAGGAGAAAAGATGGTTTCTCACAGATATATGATAATCTGCTCATTTATTTAATTAATTATTTTTAGCATAACTTCATATCTTTTTTCAGGAAATATACCTTATCTTCTGTCTTATAATTTATTTATTTTATTATTTATTTTTATTTTATATTTGCACAATGTTTTCTGGTTTTACAATGTTAACATTAATAAGTGAATAAAGCAATTACATCAAAGAAAAATCTTTTTGGGGTGGCTACATATAATTTGCAAGTACCTTGATTAAATCTTGCCTGAAGAAGGGGCCTGAGTTGCCAAGAAAGCTTGCATATTGTAATCTTTTTAGTTAGCCAATAAAAGGTGTCATTTTGCTTGACTTTTCACTACATTCAAGTATCTTCTATTAATTTACTATCTATTGCATACTGTCAAGATACACTGTAAAACAGAAGAAATAAAATTGTTTGATAAATCCATCCATTGTTTGTAATACTCTTTTTTAAGTTAGAATTGTGCAGGACTGGAGCTAATCAAGTGCAAGGTGAGATCCAACCCTAGCCTATCATAAAGCAAAATGTCTGGATCAAAGGCCCATCCTGACAGCAGTGCAAGACAGGAAACAACCCTGAACGTGTACCAGAGAAGGTAGCGTTACATTGTTAGCAAAATTTAGGTAATTCCAGAGACATTTTACAAGCATAACCCATCTCCACCACTTGTATTCCATGTCAAACATGTGTGCAGAGAGGATGGTACTGTCATTAATAGCCTGTCAGTTTTCACCAGTGTTTCAGAGGCTGGCCGACTGAAGGATGAGCGGCATAGTTTCTGCTTCCAACCACAAAGGCCTGCCTCCTCCAGGTTGGCAGTATAAAAATCCAGAGTCCACCGGAAATGGGCATTCATTAAGTTCCACCATCTGAGGGAGACAGAGCTCCACCTCAGCATCATCTCAGCATCGAGATGCTACTTTTGCAGCCACATGTGCATTTTTCTTTGAACCTTTCTCCAACCATCTTATTAAATAGGGGTTACTGGCTGGTACACCAACACTTTGTTGACTATTTCTTAATTATTACACTCACAATCTTTATTTTCTGTTACTTTCTATCATCTCCCATCAACCATTTCAAACATGAAAGGGACTGGAGATATTAAATAATGGAAATATGACAGGCGGAGTGGTGGCTCTGAGGCTAAGGATCTGCGCTGGTATCCTGAAGGTTGCCGGTTAAAATCCCCGTCAGTGCCAAAAGAGATCCTACTCTGCTGGGCCCTTGAGCAAGGCCCTTAACCTGTAATTGCTCCAGGGGGGTGCTGTACAATGGCTGACCCTACGCTCTGACCCCAAGGGGTATGCGAAAAAAACTAACAAACACTGTTGTAAGTCGCTCTGGATAAGAGCGTGTGCTAAATGATGTAAATGTAAATGTAAATGAAATGTTTGATAGCCAAAACCATTATAGAATCTATATGTAAGGAATAAAGCAGTTTAAAAAATATAATAAACACAAAACAAAGCAACTTTGCAATTTAACATAAATAATTAAGTAATAGTCTTTGCCTCCTTGCGACAATGAGTTGGATATTGTGGATTTATAAATTAACAAATTCTTAAAATTACTTAGATAACATAAATTCTTCAATTTAGTAAAATGTCTGTTTTCAATATTTCACACACTTGAATTGATTAATTATTGCGGCCTAACAGCTCTAAAGCCTGTGGATCCAGTAAAGGCATGGACACTGCGGAGTCTGGACTTTCTCTTGTGTTAAGTTTCTTTGGCCACTCCAGAATCCTAAGACGTACACATGTGCAGGTAAGGATGACTGGTGATTCCAAATTGGTCTGGTACGAGTGAGTGTACATGTGTGCACAAGTATAATCTGTTGGCTCCTGCTTGTGGTGGAGGTAGAATGCCACTCCTTGTAACACTTGTGTAATGACTGAGTTAATAAAATAAATGGAAGAAAATTATTATTTGTGTACACCAGAACATTTGATGATGACAAATTAAAAATAGGAATCAGCATACATAAAATGGATTTTTTATAAAGTTTCAGAGAAGTATTCTTTCAAGCAAAAAAAAAACTGGTAAAACTGAAATACATACATTAAGTAAGGAAGTAAACATTAGTAAAATTTCTAAATATCAAAAAGAAGTGAGACTTCAAGTAAAGATATTGAAGATTGATTCAGTGACGCTTCTGTTCTTGTGTTTTCTTTGTGTAATGTATGACTCAGACAGATCTCAAGCATGAACAGTTTCAAAGGCTGGCAGCAGTGCTTTAAGTACCACAAGCTCTCTTTTTTCCCCTCTCAGGGGAGTTGGCAGATAGGTACAAAGGTATTAAGCACCCTGGAGAGAAAGAAAGGATCTATAAAAAGACAACAAGGAAAGAGTACTTTATGTTATCCTTTGTGTGAGTCAAGCATTCCCTGTAAAGTAAACCTGGTTGCTTTCATCAGAAGATAGTTCATCTGGGGATTATGTTTCTGCAAGAACTAATATCATCTGTCATCTTAACTAACATTTTGATCCCTGTCATGTCACCCTAGGCATCGAAAGTTGGTTGTGTGTTAAACAGAATAAGTTGAACTCTCATTTTAATAGTGTACAGTGAACACAGAGTTTGACAGCAAATGGAAAAGATGTTCTGATGATATAAAATTAAGACCTCCATTAAGTAATTTTTCTTTACTTCTGCCAACTTATTTACTGTCTGTTAACTAATCAGCTGAAAGTCGCCTTTAATCACAATTGAGGAACCAGCACTGCAGACAGAGCCATCAGAGAGCACAAGTGCAGCTGCAGCACTTCCTGAGGGCTGAATGTGATGCTACAGTTTAAATGTTGGACACTGAGGAGGACCATGGTGATTCAGTTACTGTTAAAGAAGCATACACACCCCATACTGTACATTCAGACTTATTTTAATGAAAGTTACATCAGTTGGTTATTTGAAAAGGAAATTGTATTTTCCTGTGTAATAATGTATAATGTAAATAAGAAAATGGTCAAGGACATCTTAAGTAAAGTACAGACAAGTTTCAGGTGGATAGATGAGGAATTTAAAAATCTGAATATTAAACATGGTATTCAAAATTTTTAAAATTTGATTCTTTCAGAGCTTGTGAAAAGAAAGGATTCATTACAGAAAAAAGGCAGTAACTGCATCAATACATAAATGTAATAAAGAAGGCCACATGGTGAACTAAGCTGGGTCCTCAAAATTTTCTAGTGTATTAATATATCTGAAGCAGCAGTATCATTTTACTTAAACACTCGAGGACAATTGTGAAAATTAGAAGTAAGTAAATTCAAGATGGAACACTAGAAGCAGTTTTCCACACAAAGGGTCGTGAAAATACACTACAGGGATATGCAGCTGGGACAGGGACCTTGAAAGTTTTTAAAAAACGTTTCTACATGAGATATAGGAACAACTTAGCGATGTGATTACCAAACAACCATGATGGACTGAGCTGTCTCCTCAAGTGTGTGAAATGTGCTGTTTTTTTACTAGAGGTAAGGGAAAAATTAATTTACTTCAGTACTGCAATATTTTCATGCCATTTTTCATTCTCTTTTGTGCACTATGAGGAACTTGTGGAACAATGGTAACTTTAGCAGTACACCATCTGTTGTTATGCAGTGTGTTATGGATATATATAATAAAGTGCATTGCTTTCGGGGCAACATCTGCATGTATTTGATTAATGCACACATAACAAAATCCATAAAAACAGGTGCTACTTTGAAAAAGTCACTATTGCTACACGGATTCCTTTACCAAATTCTCTTTCCATAATTAAGTGAGTCTTTGGGTTCATAATGATCCTCACAACGTTATAGTGAACAAAAAGCCTAATATGAAAGACACATCTTGCAAGCATTGTCATATAAAAATTCTATGTTCCAGCAAATTACAAACTAGGGCTGTCTCTCAGATTTATACTGAATTTAAAATCTATGTAGTCAAAGATGAGAAAAAATAGACCTCATCTGATATCTCTCATCATATGTAACATCTTGTGGATAGTTTGCTTGCTACTTTAATGACTGGCTAAAGTTCATCTGTGTAAGAGATGCAAGGAAACTCCATGAAAAAAAGAATTTCCTTAAAAAGGTACTGTATTTGGGTATAACACATGACAGGATTCTGGAACTTTATCATTAACTTTCAAGTGAGTAGTTCAGCGCATTTTTTTACCTTTTCAAGCTCTGTCCAGGGCCTACCATAACATATGCTTTCAAAATCTGGAATTAAACAGAATGGAAGTAAGGCAACATACCTAGATGGCACATACTGTACACTCCTACACTTGTTACTATTAATTGGTTGTCCAAGTGTTCTTTTTGCCTGGATGCAGCATGGTTTTAGTGTGTTAGGTGATCTGTTTTGTAATTCTGAGCCTGAATCATTCCGAACTCTTCACTCCTGCTTTAGCATTACTACTTTTTTATTATTCTACTTATTGCAACTCTGTTTAGCAGGAAGGGCCTATGGTATCTCACTTACTTCTTCTTTACCTTGCCATCTGTTTTGTTAACTTCTTTTCTCCTGTTAAAGAGCCAGTCTCAGTTTTTTACTTGTCATATCAGGCCTCTTATAAGCTACCCTACCCTTCAGCAACTGGGGCCTCATGTATAACAGTGCACACACACAAAATTGTTGCGTAAGCCCGTTTCCACGCTAAAATCGCGATGTACAAAATCTAAACTTGGCGTAAAGCCACACACATTTTCACGGTAGCTCAAACCCTGGCGTACGCAAGTTCTCCGCTTGGTTTTGCAAACTGGCGGCACCCAGCGTCAAAGTAGTGCTTTTGCTCCAGTGTGGTTTCCCTTTCTTTTTAGATCCACATCCCTGACGTGGCTTTATCAAATACACTGAAATTAACCGCATATTGTTTATTAGTTTAAGGCATCTGATTGTAATTAACCTGTAACAATATAATGGTCCACAGAATGGCCAAACTATTCCAAATACCATAACTGCTTTAGCATTATTACTCTCACTGCACCTTCTTCTACTTTGAGCTGCTCCCGTTAGGGGTTGCCACAGAGGATCATCTTTTTCCATATTACTCTCACTGCATTACTCGGAGCAGCTGATCGGAAGGAGAATTATTGGTATACAGAATCAAGCACATGCTGCCTCAGCCATGCTGCCTATTTGAACTACTCTCATCTGACAAACGCTTGAAAGCCTTTCCTGTACGGACCTCGTGGTTCAGAAACAGTTCCATCCCAAGAACTATAAACGCACTCAATCAGTCCATCAAGTGCTCCTTATAGAACTATTTGTACTTACAAGTACAATTACCTCAATGTAAACTTGCGATACAGTTATAATATTACACAACCTGCGCCACTTTATAAAGCGAGTATTTACATATGATGACGATATCATTTTTAAGATGAAATGCAGCAAAATATGTTTATTATATTATACAGATAAAATGTTAACGTCATTTAAACAATCTATATTGTTAATAATTAAACATGTGAGGACATGGTGTCGCAGCACTAGCGACGAGCTGGCGCCCTGATTGTTCCTGCCTCGCACTGTATTCTTGCTGGGGCTGGCGTGACACTGGAAAGACAGATGGATAGAATAATTAAACATGTACTATGAAGATATTTCAATGCTCCTTAAAAGTTTTGAAGAATCGGCGTTCTAAGCTTACAGATGGCATAACATCTATTACAGAGCTGATTGTGTGACAATTGGTTACTTGGAGAAAGAAAAGGAAGGACAGGAATTGGGGGTTAGTACGTTTGAAAGAGACAGTACTGCTGCAATAAATTATTTCATCAAAGGTCGCACACGGCGCAGCAAGCATCTTGCGGGAAGCAGGAACAATCTGTGGATTGTTGCACCTGCTCGTCACTATCACTACGCCACCAT
This sequence comes from Erpetoichthys calabaricus, assembly GCF_900747795.2. Lineage (NCBI taxonomy): Eukaryota > Metazoa > Chordata > Cladistia > Polypteriformes > Polypteridae > Erpetoichthys > Erpetoichthys calabaricus. The sequence continues at coordinate 43,349,040 of NC_041400.2, read as the reverse complement.
GTTCCCATGTTTAATAACATGCTTTAATTCCAATCATCATGAAAATGATATCAAGTATACATCTCAGTGTTTTAATTATTCAGAGAGCTGTAGTATCACAAATGTAATGGATTCTGTGTCCTGTCGGAGGAAGAGAAAGCCCGTTTAAGAAGCACATAGTGATTCACACACATAGAGCACATAGAAGAACACATACAAAACAAAGCATTTAATGTGCTACTTTAGTTACTATGGTATTTAAGAAACTAGTAAATTAAACGATTTAAAGATGAAGTTTATTATGTTCTACTTTAATGACAAAATAAACTACGTGATTAAAGTGGAAATTTTGAGATTAAAGTTGGCATTTCGAGCTTTTTTCTCAGTGTGTCCCTATTTTTTTTTCTCTTCTCTGTACCCTAATAAGCTTTCATATGACACTCAGTCGGTGGGCTTTTCACGGTGACTTTGATATCTGACTGCTTCTTTTTTATTTCGGGCATTGTGCGACTTTGTGAACTTGAACTTATATCACTGTTTAAACCAACAAATAGTAAGTTTTTCCTTGCCTACACTTGGTATTCGCTGAAATTCTTCTATTTTTCCCCATGCTTTTGCCATTGTCAGAAGGCTGAGCTTAAGGGCTATTTATATTGATTTGCATATTCAAAGAGGTGTAATTCTGAGAGGAGTTGGGCCTGGACAGCAGGCGCGTGCACGTGCGTTACTTTTCACGCTGACTGGGATTTATATAGCAGAAGAACGTGGAAGTTGGTGAACGCACATATTTATGCATCTGGATTTTTTTTTGTGTACGAACATTTCTGCTTTTGTCCGTACACCATGTTATAGTGTGAATTCTACGCATGGTGTTATACATGAGGCCCCTGGTGATCTCTTAACCTCACATTATCCTCTCTTCTGGGATACCATTTTCAAAAACATTCAGTTTTCATTAGAACATGCCCACTACCATGGAAACTATTGTGGACACTAGAAACTGGACCTGCTCTATTGAAATGTTAATGACTTTAAATATAAACCTGTGGTGCAATCTGAACAGGTCTGACCTTATGTTGCTGCCATCTATAACCCTGTTCTTGACAGCACATCTATTATATTATTTTCAACACACACACACACACACGCACACTTTTATATATATAAAATTTTTATTTTCCATTGGGGACAAATAAAGTATCATCTATCTATATATCTATCTATTACCCCTTGTAAGGTAAATTTAATGAGTCACCACTACTCTATCAGTAAATTATTAAAATGTAATATTTTAACTTCAGTCAAAAAAAGGAAATAAATTGTAATACATAGAAGAATCATATCAAAATACTAAAACCATTACTAAATATTAAAACAACATATAGGGAAAGTACATGTGCTCTTGAATACAAGTTGACCAGTTTGGTGTAGTTACAATGTTTGCATGTTAGGATGCCTGTGGACACAAAAACTCAAAAATGAATCATATATTTTGATTGGACTGGAAAATACCAGAAGCATACTAAGCAAAATTGCTTCTGTATATTGTGCTTTATGGATGTAGTAATTTTTTATTTTGCCCACATTTCCCTCTCAACTAAAGCACAATTGGAAAAGGAGAATGTTTTCCACATTACATGACTCTTCTATTTCATACTTTTAATTAAACACTGTATTTCAATATTTTCCTGTTAAAAGCACAGCTTTATAAAAAAAGAGCCATGTGCTGGATATTTGAATTTTATGTTCTAACACTAATTCCAATAATGGCTATTAGGAGCTTTACAGTCCAGATGGACCAAATAAATTTATGTTGTCACAGAGATGACTTTAAGGGACATTAAAAAGGATACTAACATATACTACATTTAATATCAAGATATCATGTGTAACAAATTTTGAGATGATCACTAAACTCAAAGTTGTTAAGAAAATAGATTTGTAACCTGAAAATTGTATCCATAATAATGTTGAAAAAATAGCATGATTTACATAATTCTAAGAGAATCTCCATCACACACAGAGATCACATTAGTCTCTCACAGATTTCTTTAAAAAAAAGCAGCTGTGTAGAACCCAAGAGTGGTCTTCAGGTCCTTAGCACCACCAACTAAACAAATATTAAATGTGAGAGTTAAGATAGTGGGAATCAATTTACTGAATTTCATATTCTTGTCTAGAACAGCAGCTAGCAGAAAAAGCAGGAGGAAATACCAAAGCCACACAAATATGTGCCTTTATTCATGTACCTTATGTAATTAGTCATTTTAAAAGTTGCAACTGCATTTTACCTGTTAGTTGTTAAGCTCTCATAGCCTGAAATCAGTGAAGAGTAATATAAAAACATATATTCTATATTGAATTAAAAGACTTTAGAATGATTCAAAGTCAGGATCATCAAAAAAATCACACAGTGTCAATAGATGAGTCAATCTTTAAAGTTTTAATTCAGATAGCTGTAAAGTTTTAATTCAGATAAGAATATAAAGACAATTTGGATACTGCATTAGTATACGGCAGTCCTCCCACATTGACTCATTTGTTTACTTAAACATTTCTATACTTTGTTTATTAACAAAAAGAAATTAATCAAAAATATACTGTAACTTAGAAATCCAAAATTACCAAATATTTACATCATTTCATAAAGAAGGTTAAAGAAAAGCAACAGAATTGTGTTAAAATTGAAGTCTTGTTTAGTCAAATAAAATCTAAGTTTTATAAAAAAAAACTGGCAACAGTCATCTAGCCAAAGCTCATAAAATATAGCTTTATTAATAAACATCCAATTTCATTTCCTAAATGATTTCCTAAATACTGACATTACATCGCTGCATCATTGGTTGTGCTAGAGAATAAACTCTAATGCCTTAAGTGCTTTTTTTTTTGCTCTCAAGGGGACCGTATGGAAGATACAAGTTATATTTTACAGAAGACTGAGGAACTATTGCTACTGTAGCATAAAATTGCTATGTAAGACATTTCTGCAAACACACCTTAAGGAGTTAAGTTCACTTGTACTTGCCAACATTGACTTTCTTTTGTAATAATAATATGCTAAGGATGTTTACATAATTATTAATGCTTCGGTTATCAAGAAAATTAAACTCTGATGGCTCCTAGTCTGCCACTTTTCATTGTACTCCCAATGATTTTTTAAAATGTTTATACAGCAAATGGTGTTGCATTGAAATTTCTGCTGTAGTCTCAATAAAAATATTATTACTTTACTTGTTTATTTTTTAATGTAGTTCTTTTTTATGTCTTTAAATGCTCAAGGAACAGATTCAGTACAAATCCTTTGGTAAAATGAGGAAAAAATATGAAAATGAAAAAGAAATGGATTTTTATTTCTCTTTATTTCAACTGTTTTATACAATGCAAGTGTTAGTAATTTGTTTATAATGTGTAGTAACTGGGCCCCAGGATTTACATAAATCAAAAGAAAAAAAATTGTGGACTAACAATAGAAATGTTGATTATAAATCAAAAGATGTTACACTAGCATCATACAATTAAGTAGTCAAAATACATTTAGATTAGCCATAAAGCAACAAAGAAACAAACAACTCATTCTGAGTCATGCACAGGAGAAGATTGGGTTCCTTTTCTGAATAAAAAACATATTAGACCACTTAAAAAAACTTCAACTTTAAAATCTGCATCAGCTCATGCCAAATATGGGGTTTTGTCCACTGTACAAAACTGTTCCAGGTATCAGTTTTGAAAAATGGCATCATAAACAAATGATGTATATTCATTTTGCATTTTGTCACACTGATACACTCTGAAATAAACTGTCCAGTCATTAGGTTGAGAATTAAGAAAACTCTGTGGTTGAATAACTAAAAAAAGCCCGATGGACCAAATGATTGTCTCTTTTGAGTAAGTGATCTTATGTTCCTAACAGTAGACATAACAGTCATGAAACATGAGGCCAATTTCATAATCATCCAGATTGTTTCACAAATTGTTCTCAGGTATAACAAGTCTCCTTACTGTATTTAAAGAAGAGATGTCTCATTCTATATACTGTAATACATTAACATGTGTAGAGAAAGGCAAGGTTCATCTATTACTGATTGAGTGCGTTTATAGTTCTTGGGATGATACACTGTTTCTGAACCACGAGGTCCATACAGGAAAGGCTTTGAAGCGTTTGTCAGATGAGAGCTGTTCAAATAGGCAGCATGGCTGAGGCAGCATGTGCTTGATGCTGTATACCGATAATTCTCCTTCCGATCAGCTGCTCTGATTATCATTATCATGCCTACATAATCCAGGTCCCGTCCATTCAGGGCACAGTTACGAACAAGCTGCACTCACTCACTTTACAGACACCAACAAACCTAAAACACACATCTTCGGGATGCAGGGAGAAAACATGAAAAACATCACAAGTAAATTCTCCACACATATACACAAAGAGAATGTTCACACTCCACAATGCAGTGCTCAGGTCAGGACTCTGGGACTGTGAGGCAGCGGTGGTATCTACTGCATCACAAAATTACTCTACAAGGTGTTGTGATGTGCAAATGAGTAAGAGGATACAAAGAAAAGTTGGGGTGCCAACTGGGCCACCCCGTTTACTGTCAATGCCCAAAACAAAGAACAAAAATGAACATGTGGTGAAGCAACAGAAATCAGGCATGATATATGCCTTTTTAGCGTCTGGTGCTACTCAAAATTATCAGATATCTCAGACAAGTCTGGATCAGGGAGATCTGTCATATGGGACTGTGTTCTTCAAACTGAGATGCCATTTTTTGTATGCTTCAAAGAGACTTGATTTACTTGAGTGGGGACATGGTTGAGGTGCCCTCACTGGGTGGCTTCTTGGAGCCAAAGAGGAGAAAACAGTATTGTTAGTGTTGGTGGCACTCTCTTGCCCTAGTGGGATATTGCATACCTTTTCTGAGCCTGGAAGGTGATCTTCAGTTGCCCATGCGTGACCGTGTTTATTCAAAAGGCAGTGTGCTGAAGAGGCTCTGTAAATGAACCATATAGGTAGTGGATTTCAAACCACTAACTTGCTGGCTTAATCTCATTCTTCAGAGCGACTTTAAGACCCTAAGCAAGTCTTTGGACTAAGCATATTATAATCCAGATCCACATTCAGACTCGGGAATAAATTTAGTAGCATAGAATAATGATGTCACAGCCTCGGAAATATTTTTAAAAAATCATCCAAGCTGTAAGGGCATCAATTTTGCAGTCTCCTAGATGTTCAGCACGCAAACATGCTTCTGCCGTAGGCATTTCCAACACATCTTTGAGGAGGATTTTGCATGAGGACTTTAATTTCCATCCAAACAGAATGATGGTAGTGCAGGAACTCACTGAGAGAGACTGGGAGAGCCGTAGAGAGTGACCCTTGTGAACTTTGTCAGAGACCTCTGCACAGTTGAGCGTGTTATAGTTTAGTGCGCTGTTGCATATTTTGTTCCTAACAGTATTGTAGGCCCTTACTTTTTTGAGTAGGGGGAAGCAATGGTCACCTCAGAATGTTACATTGAAATGCTAGAGAACTTTTTGCTGCCCCAACTTGAAGAAATGGAAGTGGTGGATGTTTGGTTTCAATAGGATGGAGCAACAGTTCATACACTGCAGAGACCAATGCAAGTTTTGAGGGAGATGTTTTCCGGGGAAGCTGATGTCCCTGGGTTGAGATGTCGGGTGGCCTTCACATTCGCCTGATCTCACTCCATGCAATTTATTCTTGTGGGGCTATCTCAAGTTGAAGGTATACACACACTGACCACAAAACCTTGAAGCCCTCAAGAACGCTATTCAATATGAAATCACTGCTATTCCCCTTGAAATGGCCAAACGAATCATATGAGCATTCAGAAATCGTCTCGAAGAGTTTATTTCTAATGATGGCTGCCACCTTGAAAACATAATTTTTAAAACACAGTGAAAAAAATCTATTTTGTATACCCTTTCTTGTGTTGTAATGAAATTTATTTTATCTTTATTCTATCTTGTAGCATTTTTGCAGAATAAACATTTGAAATGTGGTACTTCTTTTTGGCTCACTCTGTATATATACAGTAGATATATATATATATATATATATATATATATATATATATATTATATATATATATATATATATATATATATATATACATATATACACTTTATCGCCTTCATTTTATCGCCTTCACTTTATCTTCTCCCAGACCTTCCATCCTCCAGACGTTCCGGCTGGGCAAGAGCTCCAGCTGTCCACTACAATATATATACATAAAAAATCTACAGTAGCAGAAGATCACTGCAAGTTGCATCTCTTGTTAATAGATGATATGCTAATTAATGTTCTTAATAAATATTCTTGTTTATATCATTAAATGTAATCTAAGTTCATATTACATACCTAAAACATTTGAACAACAAAATGATCCTGAAATACTAAAATATTTACAACTAACATAACAATTAAATTCCAAAAGACACACAAGGCTCATTTTTAAATTGTCTAGAAGGATGTCTAGATATTGCAAATCCTACTTCCTACAAACATGCTCTACTAACAAGAGAGTTTTGGTAAATGACAAAACATACCCTGTATATCTAAATGAAGTGATTATCCAAAATAATAAAGCTCTCACATATTTAACTATCTAAACTTCACACAAATTTTTTAAATCTGCCCAGAGGGCTAATAGACATTAAAAAATGGACTCTGTAGTTCATTAGGCATAACACTTTCTCATGTTAAACACACTCTCTGATTAATTCTCCTTCTCAACAAGATTTTCTGAACTTAATGGATAGTAAATACCAACAAGCTCTTCTGCAGAACAAAGTGCATTAGTTGCCATACAAGCAAATGGTTTCAGTTATTTAGTAGGTGATTCTATAAGCCAGTCAGATACAATAAGAAATGGAGAAATTGTATTACCTCACATTTTGAAACTAGTTTAGAGTTTAGAGGCCAAAACTGAGATAGAATCCATCCCCCCGTACAATACTAAGTTGGATTAATCAGGTTTGAGAATGTAATGTTACGTTACATATACAGAAATATGTGTTAAGTATATGCACATTTGTTACAAACAACAGAAATCTTTTCCTGGAGGCCCTAAACAGTATAGCCTTTGCCCTAGTAATTCTACTTACACAGCTTCTGCTAACAAATCTATGCAATTCTTTTCCTCCCATGGGAAAAATGCTGCTAGAAACTTTGTTAAAATAAATGATGAAAAAAGCTGAATTTTTTTTTTTTTTGCATTGTGCACAAATGTTCTTTGTACATTTTTAAAAGCACATCCAACACATACAGTTATAGCTGATTGGTGATTGTACAATACATCAGTCCAGAAATGTGTTTCCTGTGAAAGACTGGAACCTCTCTTGCGGTCAGAGTATGCTCCAGCTCCCAAAGTGTCTAAATTGGTTTAAGCAGGTCCAAAAAATAACTGAGTGATGTCATTTAGTACATTAACCTAACATCATAAAGCAAAACATCCATCCATCCATTTTCCAACCCGCTGAATCCGAACACAGGGTCATGGGGGTCTGCTGGAGCCAATCCCAGGGCACAAGGCAGGAACCAATCCCGGGCAGGGTGCCAACCCACCGCAGGACACACACAAACACACACTAGGGCCAATTTAGAATCACCAATCCACCTAACCTGCATGTCTTTGGACTGTGGGAGGAAACCCACGCAGACACGGGGAGAACATGCAAACTCCACACAGGGAGGACCCGGGAAGCGAACCCGGGTCTCCTAACACCATATAGCAAAACAGACAACACAAAAGTTATGTCTAAATAGATTTCTAGAAAAATTAATACCTAGTGTTCTAGCACCTTAAAAAATTGTAGGCTAAATACATGAAGTAAACCATTAAATGAAGCATAAGTATAAGTGCCATTTGTATAATAATATGTAAATGCCTTTATTAAAGTGTATTAGTTGATTAATCATGCCTTTGTGTACAATGAGTAGGTGCTCCATTAGTCTGTCCTGCTTCTAGCTTTAATTCTGTAAAGGGGGGCAGATGAGGTGATTACTGTTGAGGAGGACATGGAGCAACAAATTTTTAACTGTTTTAGCTGGATATAATTACATAGGTTTACAGTAAATAAAACTGCATTTTTGGAAATAGGTTAGGCCAAGTTTAATAAGTTCATTATTGTCACAGTTTTGTAATAAAGTTCTTTAAATCATATGCAAGAAGTTACAAGTAGTTTAATTCGTCAGAAATCTTCAGTCCTGCTCAAAGTGGCCAAGCAGAAGCAAAAGCAGAGAACTCAAACTATCGCCAAACCAAAGGAGAGAGAAAGAGTTAATATTCTTCACCGGAAATTCAGTAATAAATCATGGCAGAACTTTTACAAAGTATCATCAACTCCAAAATTCTTAATCAAATAAATAATGCCAAAGTCCAAACCCAATATAACAGAAAAAGAAGCGCTCACTATAAACATCAATAATTCAATGAACCTGATGAACAAAAATATTAACTTTAGTATTAACTAATGCCACAGCACTTCTGCTGGGTTTCCTCAGACCTACTGTATAGAGTCCCACAGCGGCAGCATAGCATTAACACAAAGGGGACCTGGTACAGTATATAAAACACAGAACAAAAACAAAATAGATAAACAAAATACAGTAATAAAAGGCAATACATACACAAAACAATACCTACAGAAATAGTAATTCATAAACAGAAAGAAAATGCAAACAGAATGTATATAGTAATATTTAAAAGATAAAGCAAAAAAATAAATAAATAATAAAAAGAACGGACAAATGAGCCAGGTATGACACCCTTACTTTTTTCCAAAACTTGAGGCATTCTGTTATTAGAAAAATGCACCTTAAGTTGTATTTGGCCTAGGCCCTTCCTAATCAATCTGAATTGCTGTATAGTGAAGAGTATTTCCCATGAACCTATTCTGGCAGTAACCCCTAAAAGGGAGAAAACAACCATAAATTAAACACTAGGCCACTTCTTACAAGGTCCACTCATTGACACAATTTACAATGCCTAATAAACCTGGTATCATGTCATTGAAGTGTAGAAGGAAACTCATGACAACACTGGGGCAACCTGCAAATTCCAAGCACGATGACATATTGCCAGAAATCGAAGTGGGTTCAGATGCTGTGGCCTCACTATTTGCTTTTTGAAATGAATGTTAGTTGCATACAATGCAGTGCTGTACTGTTCAATCAGAATGAGCTTTGCTCTTGTTCAGTAAATACATTTTACTAAATATTTATATAAGAACCCATTTTTTCACAGAAAGTATTTAAGGATAAACATCTTGAAATTGCTGCTCTTTTGCTGAGTTTGCAAATCTGAAATGTGATCAGATTTTATACTGGGAAAACATATGAAATGCTTTATATCCGAATCAATAATTTGTCTGTCAAACATTGTAAATTGTGTTTCTTTCTGTATGACTTTTGGTTTGAAGTCAAATTTTAAGATAGGCACATACATGTTTGTAATACTTTATCCCCTTTCATCAATTGCTACTTTGAGCTATACAAAATCCTTTGTAAATCCATTGTGTTTTACAGCCCTCATTCATACATATAACCATGGTGAACTGACATTGCTTTCCTCAGGAGTATTTCAAATGATTACAATGGAAACAGATAAGTAAAGATTTATGGCTTAAGTGCTTAGAGCTTTTTATTTCATGTTAAACAGCAGGCCTTAAATATATTTTGCAATCAATGAAAAAAATCATGCTTTATAGTTTTTAAATTATTTCATAACATTCTTTACAGAAATACATTTTCATTGATGCATGGATTTCCATGTAGTTCCTCCTACTGAAATAATTTTCAAAAAGTCTCTTTTAAGAAATGAGTTCTTGCTAGAATGTCATAAACTGGGAAAGAATAAATATGAATATATTTATACTAAATTGCCAAAGTGTGTCACACGTCTTATGTGTTTAAATGCTATTCGATAGTGTACAGAATGTTTTGCTTTGCTGTCCTGCAATTATATTTGCATTTACTACCATGATCTCTAAATTGTATAATGAAATACAAAAAACAGGATCTGTACTTTTTTATTTTTCTAATACACATGCAAGATGAAGGCTAGCTAGTTATTAATATTTGGAAAAAGGGGAATTGTTTGTAATAACTTAAACTGTTTCTTAAACATATTATGCAAATCAAAAGAGTTCAAAAGTCATCATTAGAAATTAGTGTTAATTAATTTGTGTTAATCTTGCTTAAAGAGCATAATCAGGAAAGGCTACGACACTGTAAATTCCCTTTCACTGCCTGTGAAGTCCAATAATCTTCATTGGCTTCTATGTGTCTTACGTGTTTCTCCAGACGCTGTACTAGCTGCATAGGGTAGTAGTCATTGTCAATACAGGTGGATTCAGAAGATGGATCATAAACGGTAAATAAACAAGTTCAAAACTGGTAAGACAAGATTTAGTAAACACAGCCAAGCACTTGAGATAAGAATTGTAGGCAGAGAAAGTGTCAGAAACCAAAATAGGGAATTAAGCCTGATCCAGAACGTTAGGTACAGTATAAATCTTAGTCAAGCAACAGAAAAGAGTTCAAAACCAGATGTTCTGCCCAAGATGAAACAAGAAAACCACACAGTCAGAAAGACAAGGGCCAAGACATAAATGTGAGTTAAAGTTAAAGGTCGCAGTCAAAAAAGCCAAAACCTAGTTTTACTACCACGTGTGCTTCTAAATTCTTAAAGTTGTATTTGGAAATTTGGATAATATGTAAGTCTGAGGTGCTGACCCGTGACCCCGAATGTCTTTCCATATCATGGTTAGGTAACTGCTAAACAAAAGACGCAAAAATGGCAATGTCTATAGAGTTTTAAAATGGTATTATGGGATGACACAATAATATTTTAGCGCCTTTAAAATGTAAGAATATACAAAACTAATTGTATTCTACACCCAAACATACTCCAAAATAGGAGTTATAAAAGATGAAACCAACACAGCATATGTGAAAAAAAATCAAGTCAAAGTTATGAATGCATGAGGCTGTCAGGAGAGTCACCTGGGTTCCAATTTATGTCCTCCTCAGGCTAACTAAGTCTAATTGATGGAGTAATGAGCCTTTCTAAAAGAGCTATTGCTTGTTTTAGCTTTGAATTTAGTGTTTCATTTTTTGGGGTTCTTCTTTTTTATGTATTATTTGGTAGATTATTTTGAAAGGCCTTTTCAGTTGGTATTTTTGATCAACATGAATTTATTTTCTTTTCACCCTTTTCTTTGATTGTTTTCTTAGTAGCATGAAATGTGTGGAATTAAGTTATGCTCGAGGAGGTTGTGCTCAAGTTTTACAACACACTGGTTAGACCTCATCTGGAGTAAAATGTACAGTTTTGATCTCCAGGCTACAAAAAGAATGTGGCAGTGCTTGGAAAAGTCCAGAGAACAGCAACTAGGCTGATTTCTGGGCTACAAAGGATGAGTTACAGTATGAGGAAAGAGTAAAAGAGCTGAGCCTTTTCAGTTTAAACAAAGGAGATATGAAAGAAGTGTTTAAAGTTATGAAGGCATTAAGCACAGTGGATCGAGACTGTTAGTTTAATTCAACAACAACATGGTGACGTAGGTGAAAACTTAAGGTTAAATCTCGCACAAAAATTAGAAAGTTTTCTTTACACAGAGAGTTACCAAGTAGTGTGTTAGACAGTAGAACTTAAGGGTCCTTCAAAATTAGACTTGAGGTTATTTTGGAAGAATTAAGTGGGTAGGACTGGTGAGCTTTGTTGTACTGAATGGCCTGTTCTTGTCTAGCTTGTTTTAATGTTCTAAAGCAAATAACTTAAATAAATGATTCATTGTTCGAAGAGTTCCATTCTTTTACTTGCACATTGCAAAGGCGAGGGGATGCTGGCACATGCACGTTGCTGTCGCTTCTCCTCGTTAACAACACTTTTCGTTACAATTGGCATTAACCTTGCACTTTTTACACTTCTTCATTTCTTTCATTGTATGTATAATTCATGGATGCAATTGACTCAAATAGCATTGATTTTGGATTTTTTTTTTTTTTGGACTTTGCCTTGACTGGGTTTGCAGACAACTGAATCTTTCTGTTGTTCACTGGATGAGACTTTCTTTTGATTGCCTGCTTCTGCCTGATGCTTGATCTACAAACATTTTTTTTCTTTGTATCTTGGAGATCTATGAGCTAGGGATTTTTTGTCTCCTTGAGTATAATGGATATGCTTGATTGCTGTCGATACCTTCTATACGTGCTTTGACTGGGAATGACTGAAAAGTGATCTGATGTTTGTGGCTTTGGGGCACCTGTAATACCCAGCACTATATGTACGTGGTTGTATGTTGGAACCTCAGGATTCTGGTTGCTATCTTTCATGTGCATCTTGTAATATCTCCTACTATGCTTCTTCTGGATTTTTTGCTTCCTTGCTATCATCGCTCATCTGCGCCACCCCACACCGCCCATCTTGCCTTCTCCTGTATGCTGAGCTGCATCTCTGCTACTATCAGATAAGAATTGCTCTATACTATACTGAAATACTCTTGTGACAAACTCCTTCATATTAAACATTTTGTTCACAGCAAGTGGTCAGACTGGAATGTCCTAAAAGACACTGCCATTATGCAGCACTCGAAATATTTGCATCACGGGTCGGGTTGTCATCAGCAAAGGGCTGTGAATGAAAAGTTTTCCTGCAGTATTTGTTCAAGAATACACTGTCCTACTCATGGCTTTGGAAATAAGAGTTTCAGTGTGCCAAATTTTCAATTGGTAATGGTATGGTAAAATAAACTCTAGCGATGGATCTGTACACAATGAATCCTCATGAGCTAATAATACATTGTTTAACCAAAGATCTCTTAATGGCAAAGCATTGGTGCTATCAGAATTCATTACAGATAACAACCTTGATGTGATATGCATAACAGAAACCTTGCAAAAACCAAATGACTTTACATCTCTCACGGAGGTGACACCATACGGATGTTTTCTTTTCAGAGGCTTGTAGCTGAAGACAAGGTGGAGGGATTGCAGTAACTGCTAGATCGTAGCTAAGCATCAAAAGAATCCCCCTTGACTGTCAGTTATCTTTCAAGTGTCCAACTCTTAAACTTATAACAAAATTTGGTCTTGTCTTACTTATTTTTGTCTATCTTCCCCCAAAATACAATGGGTGTTTTATATCTGATCTTTTAACCCAGTTAAGTTTCATTCTTCTTGGTGATTTCAACATCCATATTGACATTCCTGCTTGTAAACATAGGAATGAATTCCTGTACTTACTGGACTGTTTTGATTTGGTGCAACATATTAATTTTCCTATCCACTCTGGTAGTCATATTTTGGACCTGATCTGCACATCTGGGTTATCTTACACAATTGCAGCAGTGATTTGGAACTCTCTGATCAAAAAGCAGTACTTTTCCCTGTCTCATTACCTTTCCCACCGCTTACCTGTAAATGTAAAATTTCTTTCAGAAATTTCAAAAATATCTGTCCCTCTATCCTTGCTGGATCAATTTCTGATCTTCTTCTGTCTTCCCCTATTCCATGAATGCTAGATAGTCTTGTTGACTACTCTAAATTAGGCCTTCATTCAGCACTCGATATAACAGTTCTGTTAAAACATAAGGAAGTTTCCTTTAAGCATTCAGCTCCATGGTATAATTCAGAATTATGGTCTATGAAAGCAGCTGGCTTTCTCTCTGGCTGAGAGAATGTCACATAAGACTGGCCTCACTGTGCATATCCAGGTTTTCTCTGACCATCAAAGGGATGCACTAACTGCAGCCAAGAACACACATTATGGCAGAATAATAGAAAGTGGCCATAATAACCAGAGGGTTTTGTTCTCTGCTAACTAACATAAATCCACCATCCATTTATATCTTTCAATGTCTTTCCACTCCATCCAGCTCCTTTTCTAAATTTTCACCAGTCACATCTGCAGTTGTTAATGACCTGCTCTGTAGGATGAGGCCGACTACTTGTGTACTGGGCCCCATCCCCACCACACTTCTTAAATCCTGCCTTCATGCCATAATCTCAATTTTTACAACATTGCCAGCCACGTTTAAAATCACTTCTGTAACCCCAATGTTAATAAAGTCTGGTCTTGATGTTGACAGTTTTAACCATGTTTGGCCTATTAACTTTTCTGTCAAATGTTCTTGATCGTGTTGTAGCCTCCCAACTCATCAGTTACGTAACTTCTAATAATTTGACGGAACCCTTTCAGTCTGGATTAGGAATGCAGCGCATCTTTGAAACTGCCCTACTTCAGGTAACGACTGATTTGCTAATGGAAACAGACTCTGGACAAGCCAGCAAATTAATTCTGTTAAACCTCAGTGTAGCATTTGACACCTGTCAGACATAATTTTCCACAATGGAGAACATTCTGGGTATCTCTGGCACTGCCCTCCAGTGGTTTAAATCCTATCTGACTGAGAGGCAAGAGTTTGTTAGCCTTGGCAACAGCAGGTCTAGCTCAGCACTAGTCACAGAAGGAGTTCCTCAGGGCTCTGTCCTCGGGCCACTGCTCTTCTGTATCTATATGCTTCTCCTTGGCCATATAATTTGTAGCTTTGGACTGGGTTATAATTTTTATGCAGATGATAATCAGCTTTATTTCAATGTTAAAAGTAAAACTTCATCAGAGCTTTCTCAGCTCACAACATACTTCAGTAAAATTAAAACCTGGACAAAGCAAATCTCTTTAAAATTAAATTAACAAAAATTAACTCCAGCAAATTTGTACTAAAGCTCAACTTAAGAAAATGAGCTCCTTTTCAGTCACTGCTGACAGTGATCTAATTTGACCTTCTTTGAATGCATGAAATCTTGGTGTCATTTTTGTTTTCTCCCTTTCTTACTCCACCCACATTAAGAAACTTTTCTACTTTCACCTCCATAACATAACCTGTGGGTGCTCATTCCACTCCCCTTCTAATGCTGAGAAACGTGTCCATTTTAAAGATATTTTCTACTAAAAGCAGCAGCAAGTCAGAGAATGTGTAGTTGACTAATGTACTGTAATTGAACATTTCAGAACATCCATCCATCCATTGTCTAAACTTACTTATCATGAGCATGATTGCAGGGAAGCTGAAACCTATCCAAGCAGTTTTCTCTAAACATTATAAATCCTTTTCATCCACTAGCTTACATTTAACATTTTGTCAGAATAAGCACTTTATTTTGGATAGAAAAAGTGCTCATTGGCTAACTTACTTTCTTCTTCAGTGATCTATTTTTAGTGAATTATGTTATGATGGATAAATGCAGACATCTGCAGTTGAAGTCAGTCAAGCATGCTTTTAAGTACAATAAATAATATATTGCTATATACTCTACAGAAATGCAGAAACTAGGAAAGAAACTAGTATGTTAATAAAATATTCAGCAAAGCAATCTTTCATGATTCTTGGTGATGATGTCATGCATGCTGTATGCAAGAACAAATCTTTCTAACCTAATTTTTAAAATGACTCAGTTCTTGTTATTCTGCTAAACTATGCTGCTCTTTTTTCTAAAAACTATATTAGGAACACTTTGAAAATTCACAATGAGTGTACGATTTATCATTTTTTTTTCTCAATAAAGTAAAACTGTAGACAACTGTGGATTTTCAAAATTATTGAAAGTAATTACTGAACTTCATTCTTCTTATTCTTCAATAAATTTTAGATTAAGGTTTAATTTAGTTTTGCTACTTTAGACCACACAAAGAAGATGTTACATAAAGCCAGCTGATTAACAGGATCTTAAGAAGGAAATGACTGCCTCCCGTAGTAAAGACAGATACTGACCAATAATAAAATCAATTGAGTTTAGAGTTCAGTTGAAAAATGTCTTTTTCTAAGAACGGATGGATGGCATGTCAAACTTATTTGACTTCAGTATATACTTTTTTATGAGTGGAAAAAGGCTTTTATATTAGTTATGAGTTACAAGCATGAGGCAAATAAAGGAATGTTTGCATGATGCAGGTGTGAATGTAATTGGATAAGTTAAATTAACAGATTATAAAGTAAAGAAATCAGTTAAATTAAGATCCTGAAAACATTTTCAAAGAGATAAGTAGGCAGAAAGATGAACTGGGACATGTGGAGCACTATCTTAGTATTGATATCTAAACAAGGGCGAAACAAATATGGCATAAGCTATTTGTTTATTTAAAGGAAAATGAGAAATTACACAGTAACAGGAATAAACAATGTCTTCTCAACTGCAAAAATATAAGCCAAGAGGGTTTCTAAGTTTTCAGTATGATAATGAATATTAATATGTTTGTGAAAGCCTTCACAGGAAGCTGTTAACAAGACACTACAAAATCATTTATCCATTCATCAACTTTTAGTCAGCTAAAGGATGCATACGCCACAGCGTATTCTGGCAAGATTAGATAGTGTACAAAACAGAAACCAATCCAGATTATTTGCTTGAATTCCGTCTTTGTGCCTCTAATCATTGGTGAATTGCTCGTGTTTTGCTTAACCTTTTGCTCTTTATTCAGACCACTACTGGTATACCGATCCTATCTCTGACTAGTGATTTTGCTTATGTTTTGTTGCAGCTTTTGCCCAAACTGTGTACCACACCATCTGATTTTCTAATTACCATTCTACTTCTTATATTATAGAACCTTGTTCTGTTTCTTTTTCTCACCTTGTCTGTTTAGAACTACATCTGTTATACTTGATGCTGCTGAAACCATATATTCACATTCATGTTCAATAAATGTCATGAGTATGGAACAATTCCTTTTCATAGGTGGCCTCACATGCATTGAATTACTAATGATACAGGGACAGAGTCCCCAGGTTTGGTCCTTGAGACTCACAATGAGTGCTGGCTTTTGAACCAAATCACTTTCCTAATCCATGGTGATGACAGATCGGGTCATTTAATTCTATGGTTTTCATTCAACAACATAAGGTCATTCTTATATTGCATTTTTTCTTCTCTGAGAATATCATCCAAGCATTTTGAAACACAAAGCAGTTTAGTAATTCTGAGTACTTCACTTTTTCTCATTCATTTCATTCCAAAATACATACTTTAGTTCATGATGAACACATCCAGGTATAAAAGGGACCATGATGGAGATATTTTGTCAATTACTTCTCATTGTTAAGTGGTAGATGGCTAAGAAAATAACAAGCAACTAATACATTGGAATGCATGTGTTTAAGATTAATGTTTAAGAAGCACTGGGAATCATTATAAACAAAGTAATTAACATGAAGTACAAAAATGTTACTTTAAAGCTAGTTTGAAACAGATACTTCCAGAGTCTGAACATGAAGAACTCTAGCATGAGGTTGCAAGGAAGGTAATGTGGAGGATGCAGCATCGCAGTTGAGCAGTGGCAATACAGCCTTCAAACCACAAGTGACTGCACATGAATTATTAAAAAAAAGTGTTTTTTTTATCATTTAAACTGAAAAATACAGAAAATGGCTAACAGTCACTTTTATTGTCTAAGTAGTTTGAAGTTAAAATAGGATTATTAAGAGCAGAACGGGCAGGAATAAGGTTAACTACTGAGAAGTTGTAGAAATATAAGCCAAGCCAAACCAACAGAAGCTACAATTATTAATATGTATGCTCTTGTAAACCAAAAAAAAAAGATAAAAAGAGATAAAATATGTGTATAATAGCTCAAGGGAATTAGAAATCTTTATAGAGGAAAGAATCTTTAATAAAAAGAGACATGCAAAATTGAGGACACAACCAAAAGATAGAGCATGGAATCCACAAGAGTCATTTGAGATTTTCTTCAGAGAGACAGAGAGAGATGGATGGAAGAATGAAACAGTAAATTAACTGTGGCTATTTAGAGAAGGCATGATGCAGGTCATGTCTTATGGGAGCCAAGGAAAAAAAGTTTGTTTTTTTTCAAAGAAATCAGCAGCTTATAAAATGGAAATAGAAATAGGAAGACTAAGTAGGCCAGCCCCAATATTCATTCATCAGATTCTGTATTTTTAAGGTAATATTAAAACCATGCAGAAGGCAGCTGTTCTAACTTTGAATTTACCTATTTGCTAAAATCTTTCTTCTTTTATTTACTTAAGGGACAGCAATGTATTTTTATTAGGCAGTTGCGTAATAAGAGTTTGCAAAAATTAACAAGATTGTATAGTTTTTTCTTCAGCTACGTGACAGGCTTGGGTCAGCAATTAAATCTGCGAATATGTCTAGTATGAAGACAAACTTCAAGTCCCTACGTTTTTTATTCTGAAAAATCTTAGATAGAAACAATGTTTACTTTTAAGATATAAAAGTTAAGGTGTTAAGCAGAGTGGCACGGCAAAAGCACACAAGATAAATGTGTGTCAGCAAAAGCTCATAAGAAAATACATAAAGTGAGAAATGCACTGTGGGTATTAATTTTATTTACTGGAAAGATATTATTATTTAAATAATATTAGAAATAAAATTAATATGGAGCATAACAAAACATATAAAGTAAAACAAGGAGAAACATAATACATATGAAAAGGGGCCACAGATTCATATAAAGAAAATGGTAATGGTACAATGCCAAGTCTGAAAGTGGCACCTGTCTACACGGTGGTATCAACATTTGCAGATGCTGATTAAAATGGACAAAAGTTAATTTGGATGTAGGAGTGGGTGATATAACCAGAAATCAATGTCAGGTAAAAACAAAACCCTTTCTAAAGCTTTGAGTGTTTCTAGGAGTGCATTGACCTGAATGATTGTGAATTAGAAGCAGTTTAGAGCTACCAGGAGTCTTCCTAGAGTTGGCCATCCAGCCAAACAGAGTAACTGAGCAAGAAGGACCATGGTTATGGGTCACTTTAACAGCAAAGACAGCACTGAAGGGAATTCTGGACAAGTGTCTGACTGCCATTAATTGCTCAAGTCAAAGCCCAGACTCATACACCATAGAACATCTGTGGAGAGATCTGAAGATGGCAGTTTACAGATACTTGCCATCAAATCTAATGGGGCTTGAGAGGTTCTGCCAGGGAGGATGCTATAAACTGCTAAAATCCAGGTGTGCAAAGCTTGTACAGACTTACTCAAGAAGAAATGAAGCTGAAATTCCTGCCAAAGGGGCATCTATAAAGCACTGGATTAATAAACCTTCCTGAAAACATGTTTTTAGCTCGTCATTATGGGTTATTGAGTGTTTAAATTAAACCTACAACACATTAAAGTGCGCAGACAGTTAAGGGGTCTGAAGTCTTTCTGAGTCCATTGTAATTAAATTGGCCAGCCTTTGGTTTTGCTTCCTGTAACTGTTACAGATTTTGTTTTTTTGTATGCCATTGAAAATTCATACACCACTACCAAACATGGAACATTTTCAAGGTTTTCCAAAAGACAGTTCCGTAGAGATCACTTTCTGTGTATTTATATACTATGTGTGACTTTTGTATGCTTAACAAACCAGCCTGAAAGAATTTAGTCTGACAAGCTGTTTGTGAAAATGACAGATTAAATTTAAAATAAAATTAAAAGACAGAAATAATAAACTGCCTTGCTTAAGCACCATACAATAGATGGAAAGGGGGAATGTGGAGGTTTAAATGTGACATTGTTATTTCCTGTTGAGCACAGCTGAACCTCGGCATTCCCTACAGGGTCCATTTTAGGACATCTTCACATATTGCACACTCCACTGTCTCTCACACATTTCTCTTATGTGTGGAAGTAATATAATTGATAATTCACAAAGCAACATGAAAAAAGCCTAGGGTTTTTAATTACTACATAGCAGCTTTTACTTACAAACAACCTACTGTTGACCATGAAATGCTAAAAACCTGAAATAAACTTGAAAGCTGCATTGGCTCTACTACAAGGAATTTGCAAAAGGCCTTCACCACATCATCACCATGTCATTTCTTTCTTTCTTTCTTTCTTTCTTTCTTTCTTTCTTTCTTTCTTTCTTTCTTTCTTTCTTTCTTTCTTTCTTTCTTTCTTTCTTTTTTTCTTTCTTTGCTTTGTTGAAAAAAAAAAACAAAAAAAAAACAAAATTGATGAATCTGTAGAAATCTGTGGCTACTCTGTCACTCAGGGGCTAAGGAAACACTGTGGCATCCAGGTGGTTCACAGTCTATGTGGAGTTTGAATGTCCTCCCTGTGTCTGTATGGGGTTTTCTCTTTGAGCCAGTTTTTTACCCATATTTCAAACATATGCAGTCAAATTAATGGCTGATTTTAAATTGGCCAATATTGAGAGGCTGCATATGCATGTGCACAGGATTGCACCCTGTCGTAGATTAGCAGTACATTTAGGTTTGGGTCCTGTCTTGTGCCCAATGACATTAAAATTGGAGTGAGTAAGTTTAGTTAATGGATATAAAGGTAGTGGCTAAATCTTTAAGTTGTAAATCCTAAGGGTACCAACTCAATCCCCATCACTGACTCATCAGTGGAAACAACCTATACTGTGCAATGGTGTTTATACCCATATTGGATAAAAGTGTCAGCAAAATGAATGCATTTACTTTTAATAATAAACCAAATAGGGACATTATGTTCTTCTGCTCTTTTAATTAGCTAAAAGCCAAATGGTTTCAGCATTCCTTGCGTGACTGCTGAATATCTACTTCCACAACAGGGAACTTTTTTCAATCTGTGCTACTTTCATTTATTATTGCAAATTAAAAGTAATGCTGAAAATGTAGAAATATTAGAAAGTCTATAATCTTTGATCTCTGAGGCTTTCAATGTGTTCTTTGAGGCAAGCAAACAAAATTAAGACATAACAGAATTTTGTACATTATTGAATTTAGTGACCTTTAGTCTCTTTCTAATGAAAAAAACATAGTTTAATTCTTAATGGTTGACTTGATAAAGAAATCATGTATCATTAAAAGGAAAAAAATAGGCTTCCTAACCATCTAGTTACAATTTCTTACTTAGGATGTGATTGTCTGTTGCTGACCTATTGCATTCACATTAAAAGGAAGAAGAGCACAAATCTGAAGGAAAGACACATATATCCATAATTTAAACACAGAAAACCAGACTGTTTCTCAATTCTTGGTTTCATCTTCTGACCCTGCCCAAAATCTGGAACACACAACAATGTCAGACCATAGCATAGCCAAAAAGAAGTGGGTTGCTATGTTAGAGGGCTAAAAGAGAAAACAATAAATAACTGATTACACTGTTTGGCCCTTGATCTTAAAACTTCGTTCTAACTGTCAAACTGAAATACCAACCATCTAGCGCACTGTCTCTTTTGCTATGACCATAACCACACACAAATTATTAAAACTGAGCGTATATAGAAACAAAGTTTAAATGGATTTACATTAAACATACATTTGACTAAACTACAGTGCCTTCATAGTCTGGTCTCATGAGCCATTTTATAGAACAGGAAAGTGATCACCATCTGTATTATCTCGTAAGGTAAAGGGCAGGCTGCTTAAAGAACATGCCTTAAATCTTCCTCTTAATAGACAAGACTAATAAACAAGGTTATGAATAGCTCTTTAAAAAATAAAAACATACAAACAATCTAGAAGGAAACAGAAGGAGCAAGAGGAGGACTGACCTGTATGTCTAATATGAGGCAGCTGTGTTGGACTGCGCTCAGTTTAAATAGCAGTATGTGATCACTGAATTAAATGGAAGAAATTTGAATGTAGTGTGATGTTAAGTGTCCTGGAGACCTCAGCAGAATGGAGTGGTGCTGCCTAATTTACCATTTTCTCAGCAGATGGAAGCTAGTCAAAGAGCTAACCAGGCTTGGGAGTGATGCTGATATAAAATACATTCTCACATTTACTGCATATATGTGAAGTGTGCAGAAAGAAATAAAATAGTTTTTCAATGAATCAGTATTGTAAATGTAAAATGTTATGTAAATAGTCTGGAAAAAAATAAAAAAGAGCTGGGCAAGGATACTAAGGGTCAATTACAGTACAACAGAATTTGATGAGAAGACACAATCTTGATAAGCAACCTACCAAGAAAACCTACAGAATTTCTAGATTTAAGCTCTTCAGAAATGGATGCCCAATTACAAAGCTTGAAAATCCTTTCATCTTTTTTCAGTCTGTGCTCCACTGGAGATCCTTTGTGGTTTTCCTGCTGCTTATTGAAAACTTCTCAAACAACTGATTTACAGGAATGATCAGACAGTTCTTAGTGCATTTCATCTGTCTATGTAGTTAATTTTTCTGTGCAGTCTTGGGTTTAGGCAGCATTATAGTTCACTTAAAAGTTAAATTCAAATTTGAACAATGACAAATTCATTACAATCATACATAATATTTTATTTTATGAATTTGTTGTTTTTACAACTCCACTGGTTTGCCAAAATACACTGCCTAGAATAAGTTTCACCCCTTGGAAGTTTTCTGATTTCATTTTTATACAAAACTGAATCTCAATGGATTTAATTTGCCTTTTTTGACACTCCTAAACACAGAAACACTTCAGTTTCAAAGTGGAAACAGATCTCTGCAAAGTGGTCTAAATTAATTGCAAATGTGCAACACCAAATAATTACAGTAATCCCTCGCTATATCGCGCTTTGACTTTCGCGGCTTCACTCTATCACGGATTTTATATGTAAGCATATCTAAATATATAACGCGGATTTTTTCGCTGCTTCGCGGGTTTCTGCGGACAATGGGTCTTTTTACTTCTGGTACTTGCTTCCTCAGTTGGTTTGCCCAGTTGATTTCATACAAGAGATGCTATTGGCGATGGCTGAGAAGCTACCCAATCAGAGCACGCAGTTAAGTTCCTGTGTGCTGCTGATTGGCTCAGCGACGGAGTGCTGCATTAACCAGGATGTCTCACCTCACTCATTCAGCATTAACGTGCTCCTGCTATTGCTTCAGGGGCCGTGTCCAAGCGCCAACAGAAGATGCAAATGATTGCAGAAAAGGTAAAAGTTTTGGATATGTTGAAGGAAGGGAACAGCTACACCGCTGCAGGACACCATTACAGCATCAATGAGTCCACGATTCTTTTTATTTAAAAAGGAGGAAAAGCATAAAAGATCTACGGCCGCAGTGTCCTTTAACCAGGGCGCAAAACGAGTTGCAAGTGGACGTGATAAGGCAGTAGTCTGGATGGAGTCTGCTTTAGGGATTTGGATTGAAGAGTGCTGGAAGAAGAACAACGGTGGTGCTACACATTAGCCTGAAGAGGCTCCTTTAGAAGAGCTGTAACGCTATCCTTTGTTGTGCAGTAAAATTAAACTCATCGTTATTGGACAAGTCGTCGTGTCATTGTTGGAACATGGAACATTTTCAAGGTTTTCCAAAAGACAGTTCCGTAGAGATCACTTTCTGTGTATTTATATACTATGTGTGACTTTTGTATGCTTAACAAACCAGCCTGAAAGAATTTAGTCTGACAAGCTGTTTGTGAAAATGACAGATTAAATTTAAAATAAAATTAAAAGACAGAAATAATAAACTGCCTTGCTTAAGCACCATACAATAGATGGAAAGGGGGAATGTGGAGGTTTAAATGTGACATTGTTATTTCCTGTTGAGCACAGCTGAACCTCGGCATTCCCTACAGGGTCCATTTTAGGACATCTTCACATATTGCACACTCCACTGTCTCTCACACATTTCTCTTATGTGTGGAAGTAATATAATTGATAATTCACAAAGCAACATGAAAAAAGCCTAGGGTTTTTAATTACTACATAGCAGCTTTTACTTACAAACAACCTACTGTTGACCATGAAATGCTAAAAACCTGAAATAAACTTGAAATCTTTAAGTTGTGAATCAGTATTGTAAATGTAAAATGTTATGTAAATAGTCTGGAAAAAAATAAAAAAGAGCTGGGCAAGGATACTAAGGGTCAATTACAGTACAACAGAATTTGATGAGAAGACACAATCTTGATAAGCAACCTACCAAGAAAACCTACAGAATTTCTAGATTTAAGCTCTTCAGAAATGGATGCCCAATTACAAAGCTTGAAAATCCTTTCATCTTTTTTCAGTCTGTGCTCCACTGGAGATCCTTTGTGGTTTTCCTGCTGCTTATTGAAAACTTCTCAAACAACTGATTTACTGCTGATTGGCTCAGCGACGGAGTGCTGCATTAACCAGGATGTCTCACCTCACTCATTCAGCATTAACGTGCTCCTGCTATTGCTTCAGGGGCCGTGTCCAAGCGCCAACAGAAGATGCAAATGATTGCAGAAAAGGTAAAAGTTTTGGATATGTTGAAAGGAAGGGAACAGCTACACCGCTGCAGGACACCATTACAGCATCAATGAGTCCACGATTCTTTTTATTTAAAAAGGAGGAAAAGCATAAAAGATCTACGGCCGCAGTGTCCTTTAACCAGGGCGCAAAACGAGTTGCAAGTGGACGTGATAAGGCAGTAGTCTGGATGGAGTCTGCTTTAGGGATTTGGATTGAAGAGTGCTGGAAGAAGAACAACGGTGGTGCTACACATTAGCCTGAAGAGGCTCCTTTAGAAGAGCTGTAACGCTATCCTTTGTTGTGCAGTAAAATTAAACTCATCGTTATTGGACAAGTCGTCGTGTCATTGTTGGTGAGTAACCATAATTAATTATCTACATACAGTACTTATTACATGTACATAGTTTAGTGTCACTGTACACACATTTTACTGTATACAATTTTTTCTTGCATTGTACGTATTTATTGCTGCTGGCCTGTCTGTCATAATGGCTGTAACATATGTGATATCGGAGACGCTCGATATCTTTAAAATAATATTTAGGTTTTATTGTATATAAACTGTGTTTACATACATAATTTCAACGAATCTTACCTAATATCTAAGAGAATACAAAGGGTTTATGCTGTATAATTGTGCGGGAAATGTTTATAATAGTGTGGGAGAAGTTTATAAGGGCTTAAAATATATAAAAATAACCATATGAACATATGGTTTCTACTTCGCGGATTTTCACCTTTCGCGGGGGGTTCTGGAACGCAACCCCCGCGATGGAGGAGGGATTACTGTAATCACATATGTATTCACACCCCTTTAATATGGCACCCCTAAATCATTACTGATGCAGTCAGTTGGTTTTAGAAGACTGTTATTGTGTATTAAATCTATAAATTATTCTCTACATTTTTATTATTATATTTTGCTCAATCCCAACAAGATGAATTCATATGCAGGACACTTGTGTAGGCATTATAATAAAAAAGGCATATTCTCTTCCCTTACACCTCACTTTTATAACAGTTGTTCACAGCATAGTGCTAAAATGGTTTTACAGCCTGGGAAAGGAAGACTGAGCCGATACCTCAGGATATTGATTACTTTATGGATGGACATCTGGGACAACAATTTGGTTTTCAGCCTGGGAAAGGAGGACATGGCGATGTTTTAGGCAACATCAAAAAACTTTATTATCTGGGAAAAGATATATTAGAGGGTCTGAGCAAAATTCATCCATCATATTGACAGCCAGCCAATCAGGTGCATGCAACAATAATGTGTTGTGAAACCATGGCATGAAATTTTATAATAAATATACCTCATTTGAAAGCAATGTCAGAAGAGAAACAGTGACCAGTTTTTATCTGATCATCAGTTAACAGCATTTTCATGAACATCGATTGCTAAATCAAACGCCGCCTGGGACATTCATCCTTGTCATCTGTAACTTTTTTGTAAGCTTTTTCTGAAGACTATATATATATCCAGACTTTTCTATCAGTCTTATTTCTATTATTCTTTGTTCCAGTGGTATTATTATTATTCCTGTAATAAATACTATGCTGCTTTTAACTTTCTATGCTTTGTCTTAATGTCTAGAGTGATTGAAGTAATAAGGTAGATTTCTTTGAGCACCTGGTGCAGCTGGAGATTTGCCATTACCTCTGTGCTGTGAGGTTTATTAAGGCTGAGAGTGAGAGCTCCACTCAATAGTAGGTAACAGTATGTAAAGGAAGGTATTCTTGGCTGATAAATGGCCTGTAGTCAAGGATTCCGTGCCTTTGTATGTTTAAATGTATTCTTGGAGACCAAAAGTAATATTTAGGTCTGAGATATCATTAAAACATCGTAGGTTGTTCGTGCAGATAATAAGTAAGTCTCTTGAAATGCTGAGAGAGTGACAGGCTGTGTTATTCCTAAAGCACTTGTGTGATTAAGTGCTAAAGGTTAATCAGCGTGTGTGTGTCATTCATGGGGCACTGTTGTGGTTAGGGTCTGTGTGTATGCGTATAGCTATGTATGTGTGTGTTCATCTTAAAGTGCAACAGTAGACCAACCCGATAATGAACTTGACAAGTACACTTACCCTTGAGAAAACAGGTAATGGGTAAGTACAGGGAAATACTACGATAATACAAAGACCCAGAATTAGTTCAGTGGAGGCCACCTGTCTGTAGTCAAGGGTTTTCAATTGTGTGTCACACAAATCTGGAAGGGCCAATTTGTAGTGAGCCAGTATCGCGGCCTAACCTACACAATAAAGACAAAAGAACCCTCCAAGCAATTCTGTGAAAAGGCAATTGAAAAACACAAGTGAAGGGACAGAAGCAAGCAAATTTCCAATTCACTGAATATCCCTTGTAGTCCAGTTAAATCAGTCATCAGGAAATGGAAAGAGAATGGTGCAGCTGTAATCTGCCTAGAGCAGGTCATCCACAAAAGCTGAATGATCATGCAAAGAGACAGCTAGTGAAGGAGACACCAAGAGACCTTTGATAATTTTGAAGGGGTTGCAAGCTACAGTGACAGAGACTGGAGAGACAACATGTTTATTATGTATGTCTACCTCACGAAGTAAGTCATTGCATTTCTTATGAACACCCCAAATTAGGGCAGCTTATGCTAATTCAGCATTTTGGTATTTTAATATGTAAAAAATGGTCAGTGATTTTATCAGTACCCTCTTTGAGCAAGACCAGTGTCAGAAGTTATTTTATTAATTGTAATATACTATTTACATTATGTGCCCATGCTCCATCAGTAAGAAAGATTTTTTTTTGGTTCCAAAATACACTTTATCACCACAACGCCCTGACAGTTGCAATAAATAAAATAAGACCACATTAAAAACAATGTTATTGGCCACAAGTCTGGAACCAAAACTAGAGTGGATGCTAGTGCATTAAAGGGCACATTCAGGCACACATAGCACTCCAGTTCAGAGTGGTCAGTTGTCTCAACATGAATGTCTTTGAAATGCAAGATGGAATCAGAGAACTTGAAGAAAACCTATGTGAACATGATATAAACATGTAAATTCCACATAGTCAGCAACACATCTATGAATTAAACATTGTCCCCTGGAACTGTGACTTAGCTCCTTTAGCAATTGTGCCACCATGTTGCCCTTGTACATACATCATATAAGATTATTCAACCAATAAATTTAGAAAGAAAATAGTAGTTCTTTAAGATGGATAAACTGGGCTATACTTTTTACATTGGTGCTCTGGTAATGACCTTCTCAATAACTCACCTCTATTTGTACATGCTCATGTAATATGACTGAGACTGTAATTTACTGCTCGTATTTACTATAATGCACCTTTCCAGTTTGGACAATTCCATTTGCAGATTGTACGTACTGTATTGTCAGTAAGGATTAATCATCATCTCAGCCTTGAATGTTTTGATTGGGGTCAGTTGTGGTGATTACACTACTTTTATCACATTATTAGCAACAAACTGTCACTGACCTTCCTCTGCCCACATATACAAATTAAATTCCAAATGTTTCTTCTACTCCTACATGTACTGGATGTGCAATGTGTCAGTCATTCACTAAGCGAAATGCAGTGTTCTTATTCGGCCCACAAATTGAACTTAATTTATAATCAGTATCCTTTTATCCCTTCCTTTGAAACATTTTTTCACTTCTTATGTATGCCTACTTTTTATCTGTAAGCCATAATTTCTCAGAATTTTCATCTTCATTACTAACACTCTTCTTGTAAATTTCACACAGTTCATCTTTCTATGAAAGGCACAGGACTCTCTCTTACAGCCACTACAAGTGGAGGTGAGCTCATTTTTTGTTCTGTATGGGCCAAGGCATAGTGCAAATGCCAACACAATAAAAATACTGTAACAAGGCTGGCATTTTGATAGTTAACGAAAGACAGACAGAAAATCTGCAGCAGATGAAACAATTTTACAAGAAGAAATGGCCAACATTTCTAAAATCACATTTGAAAGAGGGATTTGAAGCTTTGGAAAAGAAGATAAAAAACAAATATGTTCTCAATGGATATCAATTTTTCTGTTTTTCTTCTAGTGTTCACATTAAATTATTTTTTATATATTTTTTTTGCCTAAGACATTAAGAACAAAGGATTCATATACACACATTGAGCAAGTTATTAGGAACACCTGTAGACCTTTTTATCCATACAGTTATCTATCAGCCAATCAGTGGGCTCAGGCTCACCAAAATATGACAGTTGGAGACTGGAAAAACAAATCCTGGTCTGATGAATGTTAATTTTTTGGTGAGGCACACAGATGGTAGGGTCAGAATTTGGCACCAACAGCATGAATCCATACACCTGACTTGCCCTGTCCACTTCAGGCTGGTGCTGGTAGTGTAATGGTGTGGGGAATGTTTTCTTGGCACACTTTGAGCCTGTTAATACCAATCAATTATTGATTGAATGCCACTGCCAATTAGAGTATTGATCATGATAACTGGCATCTCTTTATGGCCACAATTTATTTACTGTAATTGCTGCTACCACCTTGATAATGCACCATATCACAAAGCAAAAGTCGTCTCCAGCTGGTTTCATTAACACAAAAATGAGTGCAGTGTTCTTCAGTGGCCTTCCTAGCCACCATATTTGAATCCAATACACCACCTTTGGGATATGGTAGAATGGGAGATTCGCAGAATTAATGCGTAGCTGACAAATTGGCAGAAATTGTACGATGCAATCATGTCAACATGGATCAGAATCTCAAATGAAAGTTTGCAACATCTTGTGGAATCCATGCCACGAAGAACTGAGATTGCTTTGAGAGCAAAAGGAGGACCTACCCAGTATTCCTACAGTGTTCCTAAGAATTTGCTCAAAGAAGGCATCACAGTACTTAACTGGTAAGCTGTGTTCTATTCTGTTAAGTGCAAACAGGCTCACTTCACTTTACATGGTCAAGAATGACTATGGAATAGCCCCTTGACATCAGGTCTTCAGTAGGTTACAGTAGAAGGCGGAATGCTAGACAAAATGTTACTCCATAACACGTGGTTGGACTGTGCTCTAATAAATGAATGCTGATCAGGGTGATCCAATGCAGGTAAAGATATATTGTAAAATTATCAAAATACATTTACTCTAAACCATAATACAAACTGCACAATTGAAAAGACCCATGAAGGTGATCAGACTTATCAGAATTATGTGAATTTCCCCTTGGGATTAATAAAGTATCTATCTATCTATCTATCTATCTATCTATCTATCTATCTATCTATCTATCTATCTATCTATCAGACACAGAGTATCAGTCAAGGTACAGACTGAAATCTATAAAAAATTTTCAAAAACAGGAATAGCTCTAATTGCAATCAAAACAATAACCAAAACATTGGGTGTGGTCTCCCCTAGACTTTCTCATATACTCAGATGTGGGGATGGATATTTGAAATTAATAATATATTGAACAATTATTATAAAAGTAAAGTTAAATAAATCGGTCCCTGCACAAGCACGAATAATTCCGGCTAACAGAAATAGACATTTTGTACCTAATACTTATATGCAAAATTTGGTTGACCTAAGTGAAAGCATACTCAAGTTACCGTGTTTACATACACACACACACATGCACACAAACAGACACACAGACATCATTCCAAAAATGGTATTTTTGGACTCATGGAAGTCTAAAAAGTCGAAATTCATCAAAATCTCAACATCAAATCTTTGGACGATTGCAGTACTTTCCCTATACAGTACTTCATATATGAAAAAGTCAGGGAGATCTAAAACTTTGAGATTCATCAAAATCTCAACATTGAATCTTTGAACGATTACAATACTTTCCTTATACTTCGTACAAAAACTAGACAGACATGTAAATACAAAAAAAGGTTAATGAACTTTTTACTCCAAACAAAGAAAGCAAACTGCTAAATATGCTCTAGAAAGCCTCTTTCAAGGTGAGAGCACACAGTGCTCAAGGAAAGACCCCATCCAACTTCCTCAAATTTATGTCCCCTGCCTCTCCATGACATGACTACTGCAAAAAAATGACACTTAACAGACGTGGGTGGGAAAGGCCAAGGTGAATGATTTGGAGAAGGAAGGACTTAGGGTGGTGTCCCAGCCCATAACTTTAATATGCTTAGTAGTATTTTTACAAATAAAAACATACATTTTCACTTTTATCAACTATCACACTAAAAATACATGGTACATAATAAAATACAGTACATTTATTTAAACATAACTTGCAAAAATGAACTTTAAAAAAACAGCTCTAGAGATTAAAAAACAACACTTGCTGTTTACACTCAGTATAAAGAAAAAATACAGATCTCCTTACTAAAGACCACCAGTCCAGTGTTTGAACACTATTGGGTTCAGAATGTTTTTTTTTTTTCTTTTTCCTTCTGTCAATTGTTTCCCTTAATTTCAGATAGGAAAGTGAATCACATTCATGTAGATTTTATACAGGGTTTAATATAGATTATCTTTTATATAATGCATCATGTGATTGTGAGAATGTATATGAAACTACAATAAAATAGTCATGCTTTTAAAAGCAGTGTGGTCCTGGTCCAACTTGCTTGAAACTTTCTAGTTTTAATACTGTACATTACTTTAAAAGATCAATGCAAGGGTAAAATTGTTACATGACAAATACTTTGCAATTCCAAAAACTACAATATAGAAATCTAATTAGTTAACAATTAAAAAGCAGCAGGAACTCAAAACCTTTTTTGACCTTTCTTGCTGAATGTGTTTTATGTGCAGAAATGTAACAATTCAATTCTCTGTTATAGAGTGAAGCATTTAATTGACATGTTAACATGTTTTAGTCTTTATCAATATCAGAAAATGATGGACGTTTTTAATGCAATAACTGAGCAAAACATCAAATATATCTCAATTACCCTTTCATTCTTTGTTTCTGTAGTCTGGGTTTCATTTTGTTTCTAGTGTTTTAGACTTTGCAGAATGTTATTTCATTTCTTACCAATTGAACCTTGTGCAAAGAAAATTTCGTCATGCTGCATTAATTTCTTATAGCATATTTTCGGCATGGTGTCACTGCTTTTAAATGACTTCATTACAAAAAAAAAAAAAAAAAACGAAAAAGATTACAATAAACTGGCATACTGTTAAATAGATAGCCTCAAGTAAAAGATAACACTGAATCTGCATTTGAATCTAACTCTCTCATTTTATGTACTATGGTGGCCTCAAATTTGTCCATATTTGTTTATTTATTTATTTTTGTTTAGTCAGGGACCTCAAACTTCATTTATACAGGGTTGTCTGGGTCATTAAATCTTCACCAAAATGAAAGCTCTCATCTTAATTTAGGGTCTCCCCCCTCAAGTTCTTGGAACACCTGTTTGAGCTATGTCTTAAATAGATTATTTAGCTAAAGCAATTAATTATCCAATAACCACTTTAATAGTGGAATTAAAGGCATTATGGGCACCTCTTTGGCAAAACTCAGAAGGGAATGGAGCCTTCCAGGAGAAAGAATTTAAAATGATCTTATCGCTTCTATTTTAAATATTAGGTATTTTTAGAGTTTTATTATGAGAAAATGACACAAAAGGCATCCTAAAAGGACGCAATACGTACAGGAAAGTTACAGTTACATTAATTAATTTAATTCTGATGAAAATTACTTTGAGTCTCTCTTCAGGAAATAACTTCTACAATGTTGCTGGTAAAATTTTCATTCTCTTCTAGTTCACCTAGTTAAATGGGAAATGTCTGTAAATAAAGAATAAAGAACGTGAGGTGCCATGGGTGTTCACTCCATCTTTATTTTGAATGTATTCTTTCTGTTCTGATTCCACTTTGACTTCTAAGTCAGTTTTATACAGAATATTGACTACTGAATACAATCAGTAAATGTTATAAAGTCCAGTTTTCTTGTCATTTGATATCTAATCCACTTAATACAATTTAATAGCGCAAGGGCAGGATTCTACCTTAGCAGCACTAGGCACAAACTAATTAGCCTTTCTTGTATAAAATGAAGATGATACTATAATATTTGTAGTTATTTCCATCTCTCTTATTACTGAGGAGAAATTTGCAGTTTTGTTTTATTTTTGACCACAGAGGTCTATCATTTTTGGTTAAGGTAATGACTGTAATAACACACTTCTTCAGCATTGTTATTACATGATTTTATTCAACTTGCCCTCTCTGTTTGTTTGGGTAAATTTTGTAATCATTTTTTTACTAACTTTTATCGATTTGATCTCCTTTAAACTTTGCATGCATGCTGATTTCCTATGACAATGCAATATTTCATCAGTTTTGACACTGGATCTGTATGTTAATTATGTCAAATTTAAATTTTTCATTTCCTTGTATTATACTTTTAGTGATTAAACACACACACATATATTATATATATATATATATATATATATATATATATATATATATATATATATAGAGTACTGTGCAAAAGTTTTAGGCAGGTGTGAAAAAATGCTGTAAACAAAGAATGCTTTCAAAAATGGAAGTGTTAATCATTTATTTTCATCAATCAACAAAATGCAGTGAATGAACAAAAGAGAAATCTAAAATCAAATCAATATTTGGTGTGACCACCCTTTGCCTTCAAAACAGCATCAATTCTTCTGGGTACACTTGCACACAGTTTTTGAAGGAACTCGGCTAGTAGGTTGTTCCAAACATCTTGGAGAACTAACCACAGATCTTCTGTGGATGTAGGCTTCCTCACATCCTTCTGTCTCTTCATGTAATCCCAGACACACTCGATGATGTTGAGATCAGGGCTCTGTGGGGGCCATAACATCACTTCCAGGACTTCTTGTTCTTCTTTATGCTGAAGATAGTTCTTAATGACTTTGGCTGTATGTTTGGGGTAGTTGTCCTGCTGCAGAATAAATTTGGGGCCAATCATACGCCTCCCTGATGGTATTGCATGATGGATAAATATCTGCCTGTATTTCTCAGCATTGAGAACACCATTAATCCTGACCAAATCTCCAACTCCATTTGCAGAAATGCAGCCCCAAACGTTCAAGGAACCTCCACCATGCTTCACTGTTGATGCAGACACTCATTATTGTACCGCTCTCCAGCCCTTTGACGAACAAGCTGCCTTCTGCTGCAGCCAAATATTTCAAATTTTGACTCATCAGTCCAGAGCACCTGCTGCCATTTTTCTGCACCCCATTTCCTATGTTTTCGTGCATACTTGAGTCGCTTGGCCTTGTTTCCACGTCGGAGGTATGGCTTTTTGGCTGCAACTCTTCCACGAAGACCACTTCTGGCCAGACTTCTCCGGAGAGTAGATGGGTGTACCTGGGTCCTACTGGTTTCTGCCAGTTCTGAGCTGATGGCACTGCTGGATATCTTCCGATTTCGAAGGGTAATAAGCTTGATGTGTCTTTCATCTACTGCACTAAGTTTCCTTGGCCGACCACTGCATCTACGATCCTCAACGTTGCCCGTTTCTTTGTGCTTCTTCAAAAGAGCTTGAACAGCACATCTTATAACCCCAGTCTGCTTTGAAATCTTTGTCTGGGAGAGACCTTGCTGATGCAGTAGAACTACCTTGTGTCTTGTTGCTGTGCTCAGTCTTGCCATGACATGAAACTGTCTTCCACACCCTCACCTTGGTAGCAGAGTTTGGCTGTTCCTCACCCAGTTATAAGCCTCCTACACAGCTGTTTTGCTATATATATATATATATATATATATATATATATATATATATATATATATTGCGTTTCCCAATGATCCTAGGAGCTCTGTTGTCCGGGGCTTTATGCCCCTGGTAGGGCCACCCAAGGCAAACTGGTCCTAGGTGAGGGATGAGACAAAGAGCGGTTAAACAAACCTCCTATGAAGAAAAACAATTTTGGACGCCGTTTTCCCTTGCCCGGACGCGGGTCACCGGGGCCCCACTCTGGAGCCAGGCCTGGAGGTGGGGCTCGATGGCGAGCGCCTGGTGGCCGGGCCTGCACCCATGGGGCTCGGCCGGGCACAGCCCGAAGAGGCAACGTGGGTCCCCCCTTCCCATGGGCTCACCACCTATGGGAGGGGCCAAGGAGGTCGGGTGCAGTGTGAGTTGGGTGGTGGCCGAAGGCGGGGGACCTTGGCGGTCCGATCCTCGGCTACAGAAACTGGCTCTTGGGACGTGGAATGTCACCTCTCTGAAGGGGAAGGAGCCTGAGCTAGTGCGCGAAGTTGAGAGGTTCCGGCTAGATATAGTTGGACTCACCTCGACGCACAGCTTGGACTCTGGAACCAATCTCCTTGAGAGGGGCTGGACTCTCTACCACTCTGGAGTTGCCCCCGGTGAGAGGCGCCGAGCAGGTGTGGGTATACTTATTGCCCCCCAACTTGGAGCCTGTACATTGGGGTTTACCCCGGTGGACGAGAGGGTAGCCTCCCTTCGCCTTCGGGTGGGGGGACGGGTCCTAACTGTTGTTTGTGCGTATGCACCGAACAGCAGTTCGGAGTACCCACCCTTTTTGGAGTCCCTAGAGGGGGTGCTAGAGGGCATACCTTCTGGGGACTCCCTCGTTCTGCTGGGAGACTTCAATGCTCACGTGGGCAATGACAGTGAGACCTGGAAGGGCGTGATTGGGAGGAATGGCCCCCCTGATCTGAACCCGAGCGGTGTTTTGTTATTGGACTTCTGTGCTCGTCACGGATTGTCCATAACGAACACCATGTTCAAGCATAGGGGTGTTCATATGTGCACTTGGCACCAGGACACCCTAGGCCTCAGTTCGATGATCAACTTTGTGGTCGTGTCGTCGGACTTGCGGCCACATGTCTTGGACACTCGGGTGAAGAGAGGGGCGGAGCTATCAACTGATCACCACCTGGTGGTGAGTTGGCTTCGATGGTGGGGGAGGATGCCGGTCAGGCGTGGTAGGCCCAAACGTGTTGTGAGGGTCTGCTGGGAACGTCTGGCAGAGCCCCCTGTCAGAAGTAGCTTCAACTCCCACCTCCGGCAGAACTTCGACCACATCCCGAGGGAGGTGGGGGACATTGAGTCCGAATGGGCCATGTTCCGTGCCTCTATTGTTGAGGCAGCTGACCGGAGCTGTGGCCGTAAGGTGGTCGGTGCCTGTCGTGGCGGCAATCCCCGAACCCGCTGGTGGACACCGGCGGTGAAGGATGCCGTCAAGCTGAAGAAGGAGTCCTACAGGACCCTTTTGTCCTGTGGGACCCCGGAGGCAGCTGATAGGTACCGGCAGGCCAAGAGGAATGCGGCTTTGGTGATTGCTGAGGCAAAAACTCGGGCGTGGGAGGAGTTTGGGGAGGCCATGGAGAATGACTTTCGGACGGCTTCGAGGAGATTCTGGTCCACCATCCGGCGTCTCAGGAAGGGGAAGCAGTGCAGTGTCAACACTGTATATGGTGGGGATGGTGCGCTGCTGACCTCGACTCGGGATGTTGTGGGTCGGTGGGGGGAATACTTCGAAGACCTCCTCAATCCCATTAACATGCCTTCCAATGAGGAAGCAGAGCCTGGGGACTCAGAGGTGGGCTCCCCCATCTCTGGGACTGAGGTCACCGAGGTGGTCAAAAAACTCCTTGGTGGTAGGGCTCCGGGGGTGGATGAGATACGCCCGGAGTTCCTCAAGGCTCTGGATGTTGTAGGACTGTCTTGGCTGACACGCCTCTGCAACATCGCATGGACATCAGGGACAGTGCCTCTGGATTGGCAGACCGGGGTTGTGGTCCCCCTCTTTAAGAAGGGGGATCGGAGGGTGTGTTCCAACTACAGAGGGATCACACTCCTCAGCCTCCCTGGAAAAGTCTATTCAGGGGTCCTGGAGAGGAGGGTCCGTCAGATAGTCGAGCCTCGGATCCAGGAGGAACAGTGTGGTTTTCGTCCTGGTCGCGGAACAGTGGACCAGCTCTATACCCTTAGCAGGGTCCTGGAGGGTGCATGGGAGTTTGCCCAACCAGTCTACATGTGTTTTGTGGACTTAGAAAAGGCATTCGACCGTGTCCCTCGGGGAATCCTGTGGGGGGTACTCCGAGAGTATGGGGTACCGGCCCCCCTGATAAGGGCTGTTCAGTCCCTGTACGATCGGTGCCAGAGCTTGGTCCGCATTGCCGGCAGTAAGTCGAACCCGTTTCCAGTGAGAGTTGGACTCCGCCAGGGCTGCCCTTTGTCACCGATTCTGTTCATATCTTTTATGGACAGAATTTCTAGGCGCAGCCAGGGTGTTGAGAGGGTCCAGTTTGGTGGGCTCAGGATTGGGTCACTGCTTTTTGCAGATGATGTTGTCCTGTTTGCTTCATCAGGCCGTGATCTTCAGCTCTCTCTGGATCGGTTCGCAGCCGAGTGTGAAGCGGCTGGGATGAGAATCAGCACCTCCAAATCCAAGACCATGGTCCTCAGCCGGAAGAGGGTGGAGTGCCCTCTCAGGGTTGGTAGCGAGATCCTGCCCCAAGTGGAGGAGTTCAAGTATCTCGGGGTCTTGTTCACGAGTGAGGGAAGAATGGAGCGTGAGATCGACAGGCGGATCGGTGCGGCATCCGCAGTAATGCGGGCATTGCATCGGTCTGTCGTGGTGAAAAAGGAGCTGAGCTGCAAGGCGAAGCTCTCAATTTACCAGTCGATCTATGTTCCTACCCTCACCTATGGTCATGAGCTATGGGTAGTGACCGAAAGAACGAGATCGCGAATACAAGCAGCTGAAATGAGTTTCCTCCGCAGGGTGTCTGGGCTTTCCCTTAAAGATAGGGTGAGAAGCTCAGTCATCCGGGAGGGGCTCAGAGTAGAGCCGCTGCTCCTCCGCATCGAGAGGAGTCAGATGAGGTG
Organism: Erpetoichthys calabaricus; assembly: GCF_900747795.2. Lineage (NCBI taxonomy): Eukaryota > Metazoa > Chordata > Cladistia > Polypteriformes > Polypteridae > Erpetoichthys > Erpetoichthys calabaricus. The sequence goes on along the minus strand of NC_041400.2, from coordinate 43,312,098 downwards.
GCTCGGGCATCTGATCAGGATGCCTCCTGGACGCCTCCCTGGTGAGGTGTTCCGGGCACGTCCAACCGGGAGGAGGCCCCGGGGAAGACCCAGGACACGCTGGAGGGACTATGTCTCTCGACTGGCCTGGGAACGCCTTGGGATTCTCCCGGAAGAGCTAGAAGAAGTGGCCGGGGAGAGGGAAGTCTGGGCATCTCTGCTCAAGCTGCTGCCCCCGCGACCCGACCTCGGATAAGCGGGAGACAATGGATGGATGGATGGATATATACATATATACATATATGTAGGTGTGTATATATATATATATATATATATATATATATATATATATATATATATATATATATATATATATACAGATATAGATGTATGTAGAACGTTCAGCCAAATCACATATATATGAAAAGTTGGTGGTGTTGGTCAAGTGGTTAGTATGTTGGACTTTTGATCAAATAATCGAAGGTTCAACAGCAATGTAGACAAATTAATTAAAAAAACATTTTTTTTTATTAATTGATGCTGAAGTTTTGTCAAATTACTTCAAAGTGATGGTTAAGCAACATTGGTCAAGTGGTTAGTGTGTTGGACTCTCTTAATTTTTTTTTTTTAATTTTACCAATTTTTCATCATTTATACACAAATTTGGCAAAATATTCTTTTCAGTGATTTGCCGATATTGCCTCAGTGGATAAAGTGTTAAGCTTTTCTAAGAAAGATTGAAGTTTCGATTCCCCAATAGGCAAACATACATTTCCAGTACTTTATATTGTATGTGGAAGGTTTCACCGTGGTTAGGATTTTCTAAAATGGGAAATGAACATGAATGAATACTATATTACATTTCACTTTAATTTTTTAGGTTTGATTTTCATGGCTAAAAATATATATTTATAAAAAAAAAGATTTTTAAGTGACACAATTTTATTCAAAAATGCACTAAAAAATAAAAAAAGATTTTCTTTTCTTGTACTAAGATTTTGTTGGTCATATGTGACTAAAAATAAAATTATGGGGTGACCATAAAATAATTAATTGAATTCAGTTAAAATGCATAGATTCTTTAAATGATTCCAAAATAAATAATCTTATTTTTTGAAAAATTCTCCAATTGATAACCATTACCCTACATACTTTTATATGATGTGTCATTCTCTTTCCATAGTTAAGCTGGTTAGAAATTACATTTTAATGAATTTATGCATTTAAATTAAATTAATTCTTTAATGGATGCCTCACGATTTTATTTTTAGTCATATATGACCAACAAAATCTTCACACACAAAAAATAAATATTACTTTTTAGTGCATTTTTGAATAAAATAGTGTCACTTAAAAATCTTTTTATATGCGTTCATTACCTCTTACTTTGACTATAAAAGCTCCTGATAAATAGGGTAGTGCTATTCTCTGATTGTTTTCTTTTGTTTAATGATTTCTGCTCAAATATTATTTTTGAGTAACTCCTATAATAATAAAGATGACAAAAGTAAAGACCATTCTAGATTCAGTACTTGCTTTTGCTTTTTGCCTCCAGAATGATCTGTTAGTTTTCTGAGCTGAATCTTTTTAAAAAATATTTATTAATTATCCATCTGAAGTAGTGGAAAAATTCAGAGGAATCTACAAAGTGTAAATCCTGTCTCAGCACACAATATTCATGGCACAGAGATCTGGCAAAAGGATTAGAGGCAGTGAATAGCTCACTGCTCTATCAATCAGGTCTAACTGAAGCTAAAATCTGACAGGGCAGATTACAAGTTGCTGGCTGTACATCTTATCAATTCATTATTGGTTTCAAGGCTCCTTCATGTTGCCATCAACTCTTGCTAGAGGACGGGATTTTTATGGTTCAATTTTTCAGTTTACTTTTGACTGCTTTTAATTAAATTTAATGGTTGGTTCCTGTGCTGGTGAAGTTATTGAAGTTGTGAAGCACTTTGCAGTAATAATGATGGCTCCCTTGATGGCTATTTATTATTTAACAACTTTTCAAATGCAGCTGCTTTTATTCTTGTACTATAAATATTTAACTAACTACAAATTTTCTACAATATGAATATGTGGAATTTGTGATAGAAGCCTAATTCGTTGTTTAATATGGATTTTCAATAAAAAAAATAAATCATCTTTTACAGAGATGGAAGTCATATTCATACGTATCTGTCATAATATCAGGTGTAGTCAAGTCAGCACATACTAGAGCAAAAAAAAATCAATGTCAATGAGAAAGGAAGTAAATTTGATAGAAATTTGGATTTTTTTAATGATGTGGTTCAGCAATATATGTGATTAGTAAACAATAATGTGATTTTAAACTGTACATACTTTTGAACTTGTAATTGAATGAAATAATATTTTAAATAATTCTAAACATTTTTTTCATGTCCAGTATTCATTATGGACTGTGTTTTAAATAAATTCAAAGGCCATTTCTATTTTTAAATACAGTACCTGCTGACAGTTTTTCCATTAGGAACAAAACAACTCAGTGTCATTATCACTTCATAAGAACATGCTAAACCAAATTATGAAATGTCACTTCATATTTGTTAGAAATGTAAAGTGTCACAAATGGCCCCTGCACAAAGTTATCCCAAACCTTCAGCCATTCATCAAAGACATGTGACAAATAAAAGCTTTCAAAAAAGGCTATGACATTATTATAGTAGCTTTCGTCCAACTTTGGCTCAGATACAAAAGGAATTTTAGTTTAAAAAAAAAAACCAGTACACTTGCTAAAGCAATTTTATCATGTAATTTCAGATGTAAAATTTAAAAGGACAGCTAAGCAGACCCATCTTATTAATTTTTTACAAGTGTAGGAATTAAGCAGGTCAGTGTATTCAACAGTTTTTCCCTATTCTGCCTCAAGTATTAATGTCATTAATATCTTTATATTACTCTATAACACTTGTTTCTGTTTTTTTAGATCCCTTATTATTATGCAGACATCCACAGTGAAAATATTTTGCTGATTTTGTTTCAGTTTAGAAGAAAAAAAAAACTATGAAGTATGCACTGTTGTTATGTAATACTACACTCCACAAAAACGGTTTGAAACTGACAAATGAAAAGATACATATTCATAATTCATGACTGTAGCTTTATATTTATGTTGCTAACTTTTGCTGATTTTACTGCATTCTCTTTTACTCATATATGAATTAGTAATAGCCATGTCCTCAACCTTGCAGGAGAACAGTAATGTTATGGTCACTCAGTGGTGAGGTCATTACACCACTTTTTACAACAGGTACACATTTTAACTATTTTGTTTCCAGTAGTCCAATTAATGAACTGTTTTCCATTCTATCAATTTTTCGAGCCTGCTTTGTCCATCCCAGTATCACGGCAAACCAGAACATACAACAAAAGAATTAGTGCAAGGCAAGAACAATCTCCGCAAAGGAACATCACCTTTCTATCACAGCAAAACTAATCTACCTTCCCTAGTGCTGCTACTGTATGTCATTATTTAATATAGAAATCAAAACTGCAGACTGTTCTATATAATGTCTCACAAGTGCATTATATAGCTCAAGTATTACCTCACTTCAGATGCACTCCACACATCAGGCTATACATATAACCTCACATCCTAATAGCATTCTTAAATGCCACTGTACACTGTGTGATATGAAGATCAACTATGACTCTGAGGTCCTTCTCATATGGTGTACATCAAGTCTCAGAGCTCCCATTGTTCATCCTACTGTAAGCTTTTCCCCTACTGTTTAGAATATTCTACATTTAATTATGTTGCCATAAACCTGGCCAAATCTGAATTCTCTCCAAGTTATTCTGTAATGACACAGCCGATTCTACAATATCTGCTTGTCCACCTAATTTAGTATCACATACATACCTAAACAGCTTATTTGTACTCTGATCCAAATCTTTTATGTAACTTAAAAAGAATAGTGGCTCCAGCACTGATTTCTGAGGAACACCACTTTTAACATAACCTAACTCTCATCATAACCCTTTGTTTCATGTATTTAAGCCAGTCTTTTACCCATGCACATACAGTGCTTTGAACTCTCACCTTTGTTTAATCACAGTCCCCTCATGTCTGACCTTATTAAAAGATTTCAGAAGACCAAATAAATAATTTAATATGCACCTCTCTTATCACATGCTTTTGTTGCTTCCTCATAGAATTCAAGAATAATAGTAAAACATGACCTCCCTGGTCCATGTCCCCCACTATCGTTACTTTCTTTCTGATGACTGTTTTTTAGGTGACCTACTGAGGTCTTTATATACAGTATGTCTATGTTCCTTGAGATCCTTAAAATGTTTAGACACTTCTGACTCTGGGGTTGATGCCCCTGGACAGTGTGCTTATCTTATCTTGCATGTGCTGTATTTCTAACTGTGACCCACCTGCCTCTAAGCTTTCTCATTCGGAATCTCTTCCTGTGCCACTTTGATGGTCCACACTTCCTAAAAGCCCAAAATCATACATTGTGTTTTACTCATTTTAAATTTTAATATTAAATATAAATTAAATATGAGTTTAATTGAACTATTGTAGCTGGTTAATACCTGCTGGACCTCTTTATCCTCTGTATATGCAAAAAAAAAAAAACTCTAATAACCATGTTCCAAGGAATGGGCAGGCAACCCAAGCTGAGTTACTTTTGTTCTATTGTACAGTATCCTTTATTGTTATATTTCTACATTAACTATTAAGGGAAAGATGCAGATGTTACTCCAAATTTGTAATAAGACTTTCATTGTACTCTGTACACATGGAGATAGATCTGAACTTTACTGATTACACCACATTACATTTTATGCCTGGCATCATGTGTGTATGGCATATAAAATTATAATGTTGTAGCTATTTAAGATGGTAGTGGGTATTGCCATTTGTCCAAATCTTTGGTTTTTCATTGAAAATCAGGAATACATTTTTTTTGTCCTCGACTTTTGCTGCAACATTTTCTTGAACTTACTTTTTAGTTTCAGACATCTGCCTCTTAAATTGTCAAAAAAGTCTGGAAACTTAAAGAGAGACCCTAGAAATTTGATTCTGCTCATCTGGACAAAGTTTTTAAGTGGGAGAAATATTTCGAGACTTATCCAAGTCTCTTCCTCAGTCTCAATTGACTGCAGGTTTCCCCAACCTTATAAACAGTACCTTTGCTTAATCACAGAGACTAGCACCATTGACAAAGGGCCAGTTGATCAGTGATATGCAAATTGTCCACTGATTAGTAGACGTGTGAACCATTCATAGAGGGTTGAGGAATGGTTGCAATCACAGCATTGTAAGATGGCGACAGATGTACCCTTAGGCCCCCTCCTCTGTTCAGAGATGGTCGTTCCTTTTTCACGTAAATGGCCTCCTTGATTCCTCTCTCAAACCAGCGCTCCTCCCTGTCCAGGATGTGCACCTCTTCATCTTTAAAGGAGTGACCACTATCCTGTAGATGTAAATAGACTGCGGAGTCCTGGCCTGACGAGGAAGCTCTTCTGTGTTGTGACATGCGCTTAGCCAGTGGCTGCTTGGTTTCCCCAATGTACAATTCACGGCACTCCTCCTGGCACTTAACTGCGTAAACTATGTTACTCTGTTTGTGCCGTGGGACCCGATCCTTGGGATGGACCAATCTTTGGCGTAGCGTGTTTTGGGGTTTGAAAGCCACTGAGACCCGGTGTTTCAAGAAAATGCATCTCAGCTGTTCCGATACTCCTGACACATACGGGATCACTAAGGGTTTTTGCTTAGGCAGTGGATGTCCTTCCTCTCTCATGAATCGCTTGGAGCGTTCTTTAGGTGTCCTCCCTGTTTTGACAAAGGACCAGCTGCTTTGTCCAGATGAACAGAATCAAATTTCTAGGATTTCCTTACCTGGATTATTGAGCATGCATCGAGACTTAAAGAGAGACAATTAATTTTCTGATCTATTTAAACTTTTTCATATCCCTTGTGGCTTGCTTTTTTCTGACGGCATTACAACATCTTTTGTGTTTTAAGATCATTTTAAATGAAATGGTCTGTTTGTTTTAATCTAAGGTTTATTTTACTTTTAACATCTAATACTGCATTCAAATGCTATCTGACTCAGAAATGTATGCAATTCCAATGCCCTACAAAATCAGAACTCCAAGTCAGACAATTCAAAGAAAACAATTCTACCTGAGTTCTCCAAATTGTAATGTAATTTGCAATTTGGAAATTGCAGAGGGAGAAGTACTGCTCAGATTAAATAGGCTGAAATCAAACAAATCACCAGGACCAGATAACATTTACCCTTAAGTTCTGAAGGAGGCTAGCGAGTACATATATAAATCCCTGACATATATTTTTAGGAAGTCATTGCACACTGGGGAGATTCCGAAGGACTGGAAAATGGCAAATATTAAAAATATAAAATATTTATATTTTATTATATAAAAAGGGTGACCGGGCAGTTCCAAGCAACTATAGGCCAGTAAGCTTAACATGCATCACAGGAAACTTAATGGAAGGAATTATTAAGGATAAGATTAAGCAACACCTGGGAAGTACTGGAGTTTTTTTGAACAGTAAGCATGGGTTCAGAAGAGGGAGGTTGTGTTTTACTAACATGCTGGAATTCTAAGAGGAAGCAACAAAAGGATACGATCAAAGTGAAGCATACTAGATATTATTTATTTTGACTTTCAGAAAGCATTTGATAAGGTGCCACATGAGAGATTGGGCATCAAACTAAAAGAAGTGGGAGTTCTGTGGTGATGTTTTTAGATGGGTACAGAAATGGGTCAGACACAGGAAGCAGCATGACCTTAAAGGTAGTGGGGATATACTGTAGTTTTAAATACATTATGGAATACAATATATATATATAGTGGTTGTGTTTACCCAAAATTACGAAAATTCTGCAGCTCCAGCTTGTAAATGGGATTCAACAAAAGCCTGAGTCGTCAAAATGATTCCACAGACAAAATATCTTTGTTTTTTAAAAGCTTTAGAAAAAATTCAAATCAAAACAGTTGACGCAAAAAAGAGAAAATTGATATAGAAAAAAAAAGTTCTTGTTAAGAAAAGTTCTGTTCAAAGCTTAAATCTTGTTTCATTTCTAATTGTTACAAATCACTTCTAAATGTTTCTGAACCATTTCAAAATGGTCAGAAAACTGTATGCCTATCCCATTTCTATGTTGAAAATGGGTCTTTAGGTCGTTCTGCACTGTACACTGTATCTTAGTTATAGCAAGAAAGTTTTATCTCTTACTAACTTACAGGGGTTAAAAGGCTATACCATTGTCTATGGCTATGACTAAGCAAACACTAATATTTCGTATCTGGCAGAGTAAATGTATTCATGGTTCTTGTGAAGTTATAGAATGGATATTGTTTTGCAGCCTTTTCTTAATATCCTAATTATTTCTTTTTTATTAGTAATGTCTTTGGAAGGTTTGGTGATTTTTATTTTTAGAGGTGTCTTTCAGATTCACAACCTGAATAAATAACATAACTGTAGGATTTTTTATCCTGAAAATGTGGTAGCTATTTTAATGATTTAGTGGTGGAAGCAATTGTATTTTATCTTTGTATCCTAAGAGTTCACACAACACAGTTTTTGAATGCTTATTTAAACAGCATAATTACTATTTTCCTTCTAAAGCTTTCCTAAAAATGTCAGATTCAAAAACTGATTTTGACTTTCAGTGCTTTGAAAAGCAATATCATGAATAACAAATTTCAGTGTAGATTTGCTACTCAGTGAATGGGATTGTGATTTTATTATATCTCATGTGCTTTAAAGTGTTAAAACATTATAGACAATTTTTATGACATTCTAACTATGTGTAAACTGTAAGTTTTTTTTGACATGAACTTTTGACCTGGAGAAAATTCCTTGTTAGTTGTGATTGTACTTCAGAGATCCATGATATTGTATATGGTGTACCACAAGGATCTGTTCTAGATCTAATGCTTTTTTCAATCTACATGCTTCAAGCTACCACAGCTATGCAGATGACACACAGGTTTATTTATCGATAGTTCCTGATCACCCTGATGCTATTGGCTCTCTGAACCAATGTCTTAGTAGTATTTCCAAATGGATGAGTTGCAACCTTCTCAAACTAAAGAAGGAAAAAAACTGAAATCTTAGTGATTGGCAAATATGGAAATAGCAAGAGTATTAAAATTAAACTTGGATCCCTTAGGTTTAAAAATTAAGGCACATTTAAAGAATTTAGGGGTAATCATGGACTCATATCTAAACTTTAAATCACATATTAACCAGATTACTAGGACTGCATTTTTTCAATTAAGGAATGTAGAAAAAGTAAGAACTCTTAAAACATTACCAGATACTGAAAAATGAATTCACACGTCTGTTTTTACTCGACTAGATTACCATAATGCATTCCTAACAGGATTACATAAGAAAGATATCAATCAGTTGCAATTAGTGCAGAATGCAGCAGTAAGAATCTTAACTTGAAAAAGAAAACCAGAGCACATCTCACCAGTTTGAGCGTTGTTACATTGGTTACCTGTGTCATTTAGAATTGACTTTAAAATATTACTAATGGTTTAAAAAGTCTTAAATTATCTTGCCCTGAATTATATTTTGGAATGCTTGTCACTCTTCAGTCCAAATCGTTACCCTAGATCTTACGATTGTGGTCTGCTTATAATATTGGTGATGAGGCAGCCTTTTGCTGTTGTGTACCTAAAATCTGGAATATGTTACAAATAGAGATACACCAGGATAATACTGAGGAACATTTTAAAAAACTTCTAAAAGCCCATTTTTTAAATTTGGCTTTTTCGTAGCTACATTTTAGTTGTATACTATAAAGGCTCAAAATTATCGTATTCTTCAGGGATTTGCAATCTTTACTAATCTCTGCTTTTCACTGTTGTACAGTATTTTCCAGTTTATCTGTGGTGGTGATTTGCGTCACCACCACCTGATCAATGATCTGTGCAGCCACCTGTGAAGATGGAATGAAGGCAGGCACCCCAGTCGTCCACAAGACTGACTTCATTGATTCCTGTCAGACGAAGCCTGGAAACAATGAGGAATGATTTAAACCCATTTATGTTACGTAGACAGTCCAGTGGAGGCTGGGCAGTCTTTTGGCCTTAGAACCCCTGCAGATTTTGTTTTCACCAGCTTAACTGTTTTTTTCTTTCTGTCACTCTGGTCATCTGACCCTATCACTGGACTTATCTTTGGAGACTTCCAATATCATATTGTATATAAGGATGCTACTCTTCTACTAGTTATTTATCTGTTTAATAAGATCATATAGATGTATTTATTTGTTCTTTGTTATGTAGTCCTTATTATTCATTCCTAATCTTATTTGTTTTTTTTATTCCTGTGATTTTTCTCTTTGACAACATGTAAAGCACTTTGTTTGAAAATGTGCTAAATAAATGTTGCTGTTGTTGTGTTTTAACCACATAAAGAGAAAGTGTTAGCAGAAGCAGCACACAGAAGAGCTAAACTATCTAAATTTGCAAAATGAAACTTACTACTGTAAAAAAGTCAGTTTAGCAAGATGAAAGGTCAGAAGTTTAAATAGTAAAATGGTCATTTTCTGAACCTTCCACGTGTGTAAAAGCAAAGTTATCAAATCAATGGTTATCTTTGTGCATGCATGAGCATGTACTGATATGGTCTATCCAAATGACATTGAACACAGGGAGGCTAGGGGCATTCACCTTGGACCTGTCAAGCTTTAAAAAGTCAGCAGTTTAAAGTGAAAATATGTTTAGAAAACAGAGAGAACCAGGAAGTAGGAGACGATGGAAGATGGAAGAACACAGCCACCAAGGAGACCCATGGCATGTGATGCAACAATTTACCCTTAAGAGACTGAAAGCCACACACAATGGGTGTATCAGCCAGCGTCATCCATGACAGCTCCTAAATTATAGTATTCCAGATTGTATGGTGTGATTTTGCCACACCCATTTATTTTTAGTTGCTTTAACTTTTGGCACATTAAGAATATTTAACAATGCTAAAGAAATAACTGCTTAATGAAAGTTTATTACTTGCTACTCAGGTTTGCATTTAGAGTTCGCTCTCTTCTTCCATCTAGGGTATAAATTAAAAAAAATATGTCCTGTAATAAGGAAAGTGAAGCATAAAAGCAGTCCATTCTTGGTACTGTTAGTATCGGTAGTCCAAGTAGCAAGTTCATCGTGGCTGTAAGGCTGTCTCTCATTCCAGGCCAAGTGAGTGTAATAATAGGAGAACAAGAGTTGGATAGAGGACATATATCTGTGTCTACATAACAAAGAATCTGGGCATGATAGTAAAAGTATCTATGCTTAAATATTTTGCAAGGCACTGCATAAATTATTTTTTGGTAATTGTAATTTATTTTCTAGGTGTACACTACATTAAAAATGCAAAATAACAATGTCAAACTTACAGAATCCTGGTCAAGTGGCAGCCCATGCCAATCCTGACAATATCAAATGCAAATCAGGAGCCAGTTCTGTACATGGCATCAATATATTCCTGGGCCCCGTCATGCACACATCAAAATTACCCCGAACAATTTTTAAAATATTTTTAATTCAATTATATATAGGCTCCTGCCCCATGACCTTCGGATGGATTACAGAAGAAGTGAAAATGGACAGGTGGATCAATTAAATATATTGTATTTATTAACATACATTAAAGCTTAATGTGACCATATCCTGGCCACATTGATTGTGAGTTACTAAAATTTTGTGTTCTCCTGATATGTTCTTAAAATAATCACTCATAAGCAAAAATCTGTATAATGTTACTCACTTTATGACATGCAGAATTTAAGTGATGAATTACTAAATAAGACTATTTTTGGAACATTATGCAGTCAATATGGTGCATGTTGCAATAGCAGTAGGAAGCAACATGTAGACATCCCACCATGTGAGCTGTTAGTGTGAACAGCACTCAGTGTGACTACATTTACTTGGAATCCACCTTAGAGTTACAGACTCATGCTAAACAGATGGAGAAGTAAACATCATACTGTAAGTAAAATTCACACATGCTGGTATGATTAATATAACATTTCCAAATCTTCCCAGTATTTTATCCATTCATCCATTTTATAACTTTAAAACATTCTCAAACCTACTCAGTCCAGGTCTGAGTCCTGTGGCGGCATTGGCCTTATGGCAAGAACCAACACAAGATGGTACACCAATCTTCTATTTTATGCAAGGTAAAAACATCTAACTAGAATTTTGGAATAATATAGACAATGTTATTGGTTAATGATATGTAAATTATAAGATGGGCCAAAGATCAATGAATGTTCAAGCAATGTTATGTTTATTTGTACATACAGTAAATGAATGCCTTGTGACTCATTGAACTCAAACATGCGATTCTACTACTACCAGATGAGAGCACTGCAGAGCAAATCTATTCTGTCAGCTTTTGTCAGAAAACCAATTTGTCAAGCTGACAGTACAACCATTTCCTTACAGTTCTATGGGGAAAGCAGACGACTTCTTTTTTGAGCAGTAATCAATTAAAGGGTTATTTAAGTGAGTAATGAAAGATTATTTATCTTCACCTTGGCAAAAGGCAAACCTATTCCACTCTCCTCTTCGATGGTGACAACCCACCTAGTGTTTGTTACGTTTACTTCATACGTACTCTAACATTTCTTAATCTTCCCCCATTTAACCTACTCTCAAATCTGTTACATATTTTTATCCTGCTGTTTGCAAGAGTTTATGCTGTTCTGCCATTCACCCAAACACTAAATATTAATCATCAGTCTGAACCTTCATAGACTGGATTCAAACCTGCCTTTGTCTTAAATCTTCTTCACTTTATGAATAACCTGTTGCTAGACGAGAACACCACTTGTCTTTTTGCCTATTTTTTAAAGCGCAATGTTTTTTGAGGCTGAATACAACATAATCACATTGGACATATTGATGGACATACTGAAATCCTCTGTTTTTGCTGAAATTCTCTGGTTTTGTGAATTTTTGTAGCCTTTTATCTCTGATCGTAAAAGCGAATCCCAATGCATGCATTTTAGATTTTACCAACTACTTGCAAACTGTTTTGACAAGTTCCAAAATGACTCGTCAGTGGCCTAAACTCACACATCTTTTTCAATCTGTGAAACATCTTCATAGTCTATTGCACCTCTTCATGTTAGAACTCGAATTACTCTATAATGCCATAGGCACCTTGCGTTTGTGATATTAAAGCATACTTTGCAGCAGTTTTTTTCCGCTGAATGTCTTCACAGTGTACGAACTGCAAAGAATATTGGCGCCACTGTTTTGACAGATAGCCTGCTTAGTGCTTTGTGTTTCATTGTGAAGTAATCACGGGTCACCCTTTAGGCCTGATCTATTTAATGAACCAAATTGACTGCTTTTGTAGACTTCAACGTATTTAACATATTGCACCATACTGACTTGATTTCATTAACTTGCTGTCTGTTTATAGTATTTTTGATGTTGCTGGCCCAGTACTCTGAAGCAACATTCATTTGTGTACTCTCTTTTCATCACTGACAGGAGAATATAAGCCATGAACTGCACAAGTTAATATTTTTACATAAGTTTACATAAAACATGAAGGCACCAATTGTCATCATCGTGTTCTTCTGCCTGCCTGTCTGTCTGAAATCCAGTGGACCAATTTTCACTATGCCGTTTGATTTTCTTAAATTCCAAAAAGCTCCATTTGAAAACCATCTATCCTAACACAAAGAAACATTTTCCTTGACACCAATTACTGATTATTTACTCTTTCAAATTAACCTTGAGAGAGGTAATTTAAACTTGTGTATTTTGTTTTACTTGTCTGATATCCGCTAATGACTACTGTCATGGTTTCATCATGTCCCTAATATTAGCTTCGTTGATCTAAGTCTATTTTGTTGTTTTTTCGTGATTTATTTTGGCATAAATGGTTATATAACTGTTTTGATAATTTTGTGTTTTAATAATTTTGCAGTTTTCTTTTGGTCTGTATCTTTGTTTTTTATATGTTAATAATCCCAAGCTGAGTGCTGTGTTTGGTTTTGTGTACTGTTTCTTGGATCATGTTTTTTTTTTCACCTTTGGGTTGCCTCTTAGAAAGCAACATTGTGATACTGTAGTTTATGTTTGAAATCAATTACTAGTAATTTTTTTAACCTTTTCATTAGCAAAGTTCATAATTGTTTTTTGCTTTACTTGAGCCAGGGTTTTTTTATGATTTCAACTCACAGCATTATTTTGAGATGCGGATTAAGGCATATTTGGAATTTCAGGCATAATTTTAGGATTCAGAGCCTTTTGAACTTTTTAGGGCCTGAAATCATAACAAAGCCAAAACAAATCCCCAATAAGGTTATTTAAATTCTAGCAGAGTCATTCATGTAGTTGGCAACTCATTCTCACCTCATATGAGCTTATTCACATATGGCCAAATTGCAAAATAGATTTTAACTCTCTATTGGGTACTCAGAAATGTATTGTTCAAGGAATGTAAGCTACTATTAGCCATAAATACTCTACAGCCAAGAACTGACAACTGTACATTTTTACATCATTTGAGTAGGAATTGGGTGTCTATGGAATATACAGTACTTCCGCTACCACATCCTGAAGTGAGCTTTGTTTTTAACTACTGTACATTAGATAAAACTCTGTTAAAAAGCATGTATTGTACATTATTGATATATGTAATTATATTCTGTGACTTTTGAATATGATTCATTATTACAAAAATTTTTAACACACAAAAATGTTAAATGTCCTTTGATGAAGTAGATAAAAAATAAAAAGCTCTACCTTTCAACAATGTTAACAAAGTCCAGGGACATATCCAAATGTAACATTTTTTAACTTGTTAACTTTCAAAAATGCCTTAGTAAATCATTGCCATCATATATTCATGTTAGCTCCATTGTCCTCTTTTTCTAATGTGCTTGCATATGAATTATCTATCATTAGTTTGTCTTATCAATAAAAATGTGCTGTTTTAATCATTAGTTATCATTTGTTTATTGTTCTTAATATACAATACTAATATTCAGTAATGATAATGATAAGAGTTCTGAGTTTATATTCTTAGTAACACTTTGAATTATTTTTTTCATATCTCTGGTTGATTCTTTTTATGTAATAAAATGTTTTGTACAGTATGCAGAGATATGACATTTGTCACGATTTAGGGCTTTGTTAAGTGAGAAATCCACCCTGGTAGCACTGAATGCAATACATAAACCAAACTCAAGTAGACCTTCAGCAGAACACACACACAGGCACAGACACACCACATAGCCATTCATATCAGGAAATTTTGCTGGATTAAAACAAAGCTCATTGTCTAATGTTTGATTGCTGAAACTGGGAACACAACAGAAAAAAACACAACACTTGCCACATGTTTTCTGTCAGGATATATATATATATATATATATGTATAGTGATCTGTAGGAGGCACTACCCAAATGCAATGACACCAGCACAAGTCCTGGGTCGCAATTAATACTTTATTTCAACAAATACCTTCACACAGATTATTTTTAAGCACTCATACAAGTAAAATTGCTCCTAATTTCTCTTCCTTCCTCTCCTTTTACTCCTCCAGGTAAGCTTTGTCCTCCACCTCCAGACTCTGACTCTCCACATGGATGCGAGGTAAATCAATTTACAAAAGACCCAGGAATAATTCCGGTGCCAGGGTGTAGCCCTTGGGAAGCACTTCCATATCAGACAAAAGCTCCTCAAAATAAGCAGAGCTTCCATTAGCAGCACCTTCTGGTGGTACCTAGGGACACCAACAGAATGGCCCTTTGAGACTACAGGTCCCATACCCAGAGAAGCACTGCCACCTCCCATGTTGGGGGAAAAACATTCCCAGTCTGTTCACTATACTCCAACTGGGATAGGAATCATTAGTCATCCTGGCCATGTTGCTTCTTCCATTATACTGTCCATCCATTATGGCCTCCCAGAAACACTCTCCAACCCTTTCGGAACGCTGGTGCTTCTGTATCACCATTCATAATATACACACTTTTTGAACATTAAGATCATTCACTGGTTCATAGTCTCTGCATGTAGTGTGAACTTGCCAGTAACATACTGTATTTTCAGCATATGAAGGTAGTTATGAGCAGCATTTAATATGAACATACAGTTAAAGTCGATTAACATTTGCAACATGTCACTTAGAAGAGAAAGAATCAGCAGACACAATCAACTCTACCCAGAGTGAAACTTACAGCTGCTTGTCATATCATTATATGGAAAATATACACAGCACCCAAACTGAAACTTATTGTAAATAAAGTTACCATCAGGAAAAAAATTGTTTTGATATGTCCTTGAATAATAATTTGTCTTACAAAAGTCACTTAAATAGCTTTACACTTGAGGAATCAAGTGAAAAACAAGAAGGGAGATGAAATTCAGCACATGAAGTCTAAGTCACATATGTCGTGTTTTCTGTTGTGTTTTATGGGGTTGAATGAACAGCATGTACTGAAAAATCAGGTAATGTTGATAGCTCTACTGACTGTAGTCGATACGTTATGGCAGGTGAGACCTACCAGTATATAATTTGTCCTCATCCTTCTAGATCTCTCCTATGCTTTTGACATGTCAAACATCAGGTCCTCCTTGTAACCCTCTCTGACTCTGGCATTACTGAAACTGTTTGTCTGAATCCTACCATTCAGGTAGATACTATCATTGTGTGTGTGTGTGTGTATTAGGCAAGCTAAGGGGTGCCCCAAAGATCAGTAATGGGTCCTCTGCTCCCCTCTATGTACACCACCTCATTACACTCTATCATCCAGTCCCATGGGTTCTCATAACAATGCTATAACAATGACATACGCCTTCACAGGACCACACAATATTGGCTAGAATCTTGCTGATATCTCAACCTGGATCTCACCATCACCAGGTTAACTTGGCAAAGACGTAACTTCCTGTTATTCCAAATAGTCTGTATATTCAACACTCAATCTCTGTTCAGCTCAGCTCATTACTGACACCTGTCAAATCAGTACAAAACCTTGGTGTGGCAAGTGATGACCAGTTATATTTCACCAACCATGCTGCAACCCTCTCTCAGACTTGAAGATGTATTCTCTGACAGAGTATGCTGCACAGCTCCTGGTCCAGGTTTTGGTCTTGTCACATTTGGACAACTGCAACTCTCTACCGGCAAGAGTACACGTATATGCTACCAACCCACTGCAGATGATTCAAAATGCAGCTGGATGTTGATGGTATTCAACCATCCAAGCACGTGTCAATCCTCTTTTCAGGCTGCTGCACTGGCTCCCTGTAGCATGATATATTAAGTTCAAAAACCTTGATGTCTGCCGAAAGAATAGTCAATGGGTTAACATCTATGTACTGTATATAGAAACACTGGTGAGGTCCCGTGCGCCATCTCGCCCACTCTGGTTTGCTAGTGAATGGTGCCTGGTGATGCTACCACTGCATGGCATCAAATTTCAATCCAGACTCCTTTTCATGTCTAGCTCTGAATTAGTAGAATGAGCTGCCTACAGGACTGCAGACTCCCTCAATATATATAAGCAGTGGCTGAAGGCTCTCTTGTCCTGGGAATATCTGTTTAATTTATAATGGCTTTGATAGGCTCTTGTAACTAAGGAAATGTGCTCTGTTTAGTTTACTTATAATAATCAAATTTACAACCTTGTCCTTAGTGTTGTACCGTGTTAGCCATTATGGATACAGTGAGGAGTCAAGCAAAATAACACCTTTTATTGGCTTCAGGCATGAAGAAGGGACCCGAGTTGCCTCGAAAGCTTGCATATTGTAATCTTTTTAGTTAGCCAATAAAAGGTGTTATTTTGCTTGACTCCTCACTACAACCTTGTCCTGTAATACTTGTTCCTATAAAAAGTCCACCAGACTGATGTTTTCTCAGTTGTATTAACATCTTTTGTAAGTCACTTTAGATAAAATGGTCTGCTAAGTAAATAAAGGTACAAGTAAATGTAAATGATGAAAGAAAGGCATTTCAGTTTGGAATAAATCATGATATTAGCAAGCTGCTTGCAACTGTGATTATGAAAACAGCCATCCAGCAGCACTAGCAGTGATGCCAAGTACTGTTAGCCTAATCTGATAGGCCATTCAGTGTGATCATATGCTAGAAGATTCAGTGTGATCATACTGTATGCTAGAAGAGTAACAGAGTGATTATGACATTCTGCCATTAATAACAACAGGAAAGTTCAATGTCATTTTGAAATATACTTCCCAATAAAAGGAGCAATCTTTGCTGTACAGCTGTACTTGCTGAGCCCACTAAAAATCTGAGTGAACATTCACCGTAGAAACAGAGATTACTTCGACTGCGGGAAATACACAAGCACATTTGCAATATCAAGAAAAAAATTAAAACTAGAACATCTTTTTCTTTAAAAGTCAACTAAGTATGTATGAAAAGATCTGCATAAAAGAAAGTTTTGCCATCAATGTTCTACAGTATTAAAAGACACTATTTAAATGAGAGTTTTAAAAGTATAGTATGCAAAATACAGTATATGCAATGCATGCAATAATTTAGCAGAAGAATATTTGTTATTTGATTACAGGAACCTATAGCAAAGGCACTATGGTAAATTGATGGGCCATACATACATGGTGGCACAGTGTTTAGTGCTGTGTCCTGGATTCAGATATACAGTAGTTGTTGTCCACATGGAGTGTGCAGGTTTCCTGCAGATACACTGGTTTTCCTTCTACATTTCCAAAGACATGTATTCATTTAATGGCTGATTCAACACTTGGCCAATTTGGGTAAGAATAGGCATTTTCCTATCTTGTGAATGATGTTGCTAGGATAGGTTCCGGTACTATGTGACAGTGAATTGGATTAAGTTGGAATGTTTAAGGTCATGGCATATTATGCCACTTTCTGTGTGGTATTTGCATGCTTTTCACATTTTTGCAGGGTTTCATTCTAATTGTCCTGAAAAAGCACAATCTAGATAGAATTGCAAGTTGTAACTGACCCAGTGAATAAGTGTGTCTACATGTGGCATGTGATGGACTGGTTTTTCATTCAGGAATGGTTCATGTTTCTCTGCCCACTGTATGATACTTTATTAGATAATATGTGATACCTATGGACGACAAGTTGTGCAGCATGTAAGGCTTGTTTCAATAAGCTTCTGAAGAGCATAATTCAAATAATAGTTTAATTAACATTCAAATAAAAGTATAAACCAGTGACCTAGGAGAAAATATGTCTAGAGCATACAATGCATTATGACTTAGACATGCCATCTTGTATTCCCTGTAGCAAGCAAGTTCTCTTACTCTTGTGCTTTCCTTTTCAATATCGTCAATATTGTTTCTGCCATGAATTTGGCTTAGTGATATCAGCGTTAAACTGCACTATTTCTAGTGGAATGCTGGTCAGTTCTGAAAGATCTAAACAGCCTTTGATCCATACATAACAACAGCCTAAGCATTGAATCCCACATCTTGACTACAGTCAAAAGAATCACTCTAGCATGTTCCAAACACAGCTAACTCTCCTGTTTACTGAAGTACTTTGATTTTCGGAAAATGCTGCAATTCTCTGCCCTTTGCACAAAAACTATCAGCTGATTGCAACACACTCTGAATCTTCACATGAGCCAAACACTTTTACCAGATTATCCCTCACCTTGCCTTAATATGCTAACTTTGTGTCAGATGTTGAATCATACTAAAATTCTGATAATGTGTCATAAAGCCATTTGCTCCTACATTCAGCAGTATTTGTCTTTGCTGCTTATGCCATGTACGCTTGCTAGACAGCCGAGATTTTCTGATGCTGGAGGTCTTACTGTTTCAAAACTCCATTACAAAATTCTTAGCAAATGGTCACTTGAATTTCTCAAAACTTGTTTTAACTGACTTTTCTTTATTCATGAATTACAAATTGGTCCTTTCTATGTTTCTTTCTAATTACTAATTATCCCTTTTTCTCTCATAAATGTAAGTACTAAGTTGATCTCTCTTTATCATATTATTCTGCACTGTAGTTCTTCTTATTTTTAACTTTTTTATGACTATTTGCTTTCTGTTATTTAAACACTTTGGAAAAGTTTAGGTTTTGTATTGGTTATTTACCTGACTAACATGTAATCTGTTTGCAAAACTGTTAATTGGAATAAATGATGTTTGTGGTGTTTGTAATCTTTATAGGCATTTGCTCACTTTTTCTATGCCATTTACAATATTAGCTTATGCTATTGTCTCTTTTCCGTCTGTTTTTGTCAAGAGAATACGGCAACTACCATATACAAAGAATCATAATGTCAAGCAGCAGTTATTTTACAAAACATCATCAGTGATATAGCTGCAATTAGGAAGTTTAAACCGGAGTTAGAAATGCACAATAAACTTTTAATTCATGCAACTCTTAAAAGAGAACATCTAGAATAAATATAATGTGTCAAATGATCAAACATTCATTAAACTATCCAACATCTAAAAAGTTGAAAGGATTACTTTATCTTAATGATGTAGTATAATTAGAATCAAGCAATCAGGGAAAAATTATTTAGCAAGTAATAACACATAGCATTTTTTTTAATTCTGTCATTTGAGGCTTAAGGTGTGTCATAGAGCCATAATTCAAATTAAACATATGCTTAACTACGTTATTTTATTTTTTGTATAAAAGTGTTTACAGCTTTAATTGGGTTCCATCACATATTATTTCTTCTGTTTCCTGTTCATTTACTTTTTCTTTTAATTAAGCATATGCTTTCTTGTTTAATTATTTCAGATCTAAAACAGATTAAAGTTTATGTACTGTTTTATTTACCTAGTTTTTCATTTATTTTTGTTTAATCTAAATTTGTATTATCCATGTAGGCATTTGAGACTTGCTAGTTTAAACTGGACACAGAAATGTGCCTTATCAATTACTTTGTTCACATTCTGTGGCCTAACAAAAGATCCAAAATGATAATGAAATATTCCTTTTTATTGACAACAGAATGTTACATAAAATTATAACTTTCAGAAGTTTAATTTTGACTGTTAATTATAAAATATGTCTTCTTTTCCCAGTTAATTTATCCTTTGGTTACATAAAAAAGTTTTCTGGATGTCCTTCATTGAATAAAATATTTTATATAGGTACTGTAATATTTATAATAAAGCATGTTATTTCTTTTTAAAGTTATTTACATGGTAATTAGTTCTTTTTCTATATATTGTGAGAGGGGCACCTCTTTATGCCACCCTAATCCTAAAAATAACTTAACCAAAAGATCTGATTTATTAACACAAACATTATACAAGGGAGAAGTGATCAAAAGGGAGGGATGAACCTAACCTGCAGTACCATGGGGTTGAGTCCCTCTTTATCTTTTGGGATAATTTGTTAATTTGTCCTCTAACATAGCAAATGCTAAAGCACTGGTCAGATCTCTCTTATTTACCTCACACAATCTCCCTCCTTCTCTTTATCTCACCTCATGATCTGGCCACACCACTTCCTTGACAGTCTGGGCACTTACAATAATCACTGCCTAATTTAGATCTCAAACAGCCTTTGGCCAAGCGGCTGCTTTACACTTCACTCTGGGATCACATCCAGGATAATCCCCTGAACCACATCTCAAACTAGTTTCCTTCCTTGTGGTGGCCCCATGTCTTCTTTGCTCCTAAACTCAAATATTCACTTAAAGGGCTGGACACCTCTAGAGTCTTACCCTGTTCTTAACAGGACTGAATCTATACCACATGGGTGCCCTTTGCTATCACCTGACATTTTAGAGGAATTTAGCTCTGGTCAGATGATCAAACATCCATAAAAACTTCTGAGCATTTAGCAACATGTTGCACTTCAATGATTTTGTATCCCTGAGGCATATTGTCAACCAGCTGGATGTAGTTTGGTGCTCTGTAGTTGTCACAAAAATTCTCAACAACATCCTTGAATGCCCTCCACATGGCCCCTCTAGCATATGTTCAAACCAGTTATCATTTATAATGTGTCTGATTTGTGGGCCAAAAAAATGCATTCCTTAATCTTGGAAACAGTTAATCATGGAAATGCCGGTCTCAAATATCAAAATCCTTCACCCCTCTTGTTTGTCCAAGATTTATATGAAGAGGAGGCAAAAACATCTTTAATGGGTTAACAAGTGTCTTTATATGCCATTTTTCATCCCTGCAACCAAAAGCTTATGGAGCAGCCATTTTTTTTAATGTAACAAGACCCTTTAGCATGGCTGTCCCATTCCCAGATGAAACAATAGTATTTGGTATATCCAAGCTTCATTCCTAACAGAAGTGCCACTACTTTTTAGATCACCACAGATGTTACAGTTGTTGTTTTTGTATTGTATATTGTGATGGAAGGCTGTGGCCCTTTCCCGGCTGGGAGGCCAATATATTGGAAGGTCCAGGGGAGTAGACGTGCACAGCACACTGCCTCCCCCAGAGCACTACATTGCAGCACCCCTCAATTGCAGCGGCACCTTGGATTCCCACAGGGCTTTATAGGAGTTCGCTGCAGTCCTGCTGGTTTCCGTGGATGCCGCCAGGAAGAGCTGTGGAGGTAGCAGAACCCTTATATATTGGGCCTTCACCACAACTGGGAGTGACTCCAGATCGAGCTAACAACCCACCTGGAGCACTCCCAGGATCAGCATAAAAGGAGCCACCTCAGTTGGGGGGAAGAGAATGAAGCTTGCCAGAGGAGGAGTGGAGGCAGAATTAGGAAGAGAAAAGGAAGTAAAGAAAAGACTGGGTTGCATTGTGCTTGAGATCTGTGCTACTGTAGGAAGTGAAAGAAAAGTGCTTTCCCACTATAATAAGGTGTGCTGTGTGGCAAGACATGTGTCTGTCTGTGTCGGGGTTGGAATGATTGGAGCGCCCTCTGCTGGCCACAATATGTACACTTATAATAGGAGAGGAGATCATGAAAATACATATTTGCAAAAAAAAAATTACATAATAAAAAAATATATAAAGCTGATATTTGTGATCAGCAAGGTGTAAAATACACCCAAAAGTGTTCAGGAAGCAAAATCTTTGTTATCTGGTGCTATTTATACATTGAATACCAACATATTTCCATTTGAAAGGTGTGTATTTTTTTGCATTTGATCTACAAACAAGGATCGATTTTTTAGGTTTATAGGACAGAAACAATCACCTCAATCCTGCTAAACACAAATTCAGATTTTTGGAAATGTCATTTGTGCTCTATATAAAGTGTATAAATAAATACAAAACATATTTTTGAGTTTAGTATATTATTTTAACATAGGTTCAGGTAAATTACCACATTTTTTTAAAACAGGAAGCTCAATGGTTAACACTAGCTGATACTGCAATTGTGTTTTCTTTATAAAGCACTCTGAGACAGTACCATCTGTAGAAGTTGCTACATAAAATAAAGACTTATTGGAAAGTTAATTAATATAATACAAGCCTTTGCAGGTCATACTTAGTCTATTTTTGGATTCTTCTGGATTACTGCATTCAATTGTTTATGTTTATAGCAAAAATTACACAAAGAAATTCAAATAAAATTTCAAATAAAAATGCTAATGATGAAAGACCTAATTATATTAGAAATGAAATTTGAATTGAAATTTATTTGACAGTTTGCACATCCTTCTTGTCTTTGCATAGGTTTTTTCTAGGCCATCCAGTTTCTTCTACAGCTTAGTTTAATGAATGGCTGTGAATTTGTCCCCTCTATATATATAAAATCCAATGTCTGTCTGTCTGTCCGCTTTTCACGAGAGAATTACCTAACAGATTTAGATCGTTTTTTTTCTATAATTTGCTTGAACATTCCGGTTGATTTTGCCACTTCCCTCATTGCGCTACGTATCATAGCAAGGGTTGCCAACTCTGGTCCTGTAGGACCACCATGGCTGCAGGTTTTTATTCTAACCCTTTTCTTAATGAATGACCTGTTTTTGCTGCTAATTACCTTCTTTTGAACTAATTTTAATTGACTTGTTCTTGAAGACTCAGATCACTTAATTGTTTCATTTTCCTTAATTAGCAGCCAAACACAGTATCTTGATACAAAATGAACCAAAACAACTGGTGTCCATCATACAATATCTGAAAACAAAGAAAGATGAAGACCTCAGGAATGTCAATCTGCTCAGGTCCTCAAAACATTTTGACAGTGTTCTTACAAAACGGAAAATCAACAATTTTGGAAATATCTTCTAATGCTCCATGAGCTTTAAAAAAAAGAAAAAGGAAGAATGAAATGTGCCATAGTGGTGCACAGGTTAGCATTTCTGCCTCATACCACCAGAGCCCTGGGTTGAAATACTGGCGTGACTGCTGTCTGCATAATGATTGTAGTACTTCTCATGGTGTTGATTTTATCCAGGCACTCCTGTTTACCCCACAGCCCAAAGATGTGCAGGTTTGGTTCATCTGTGACTTCACGTTAGTCATCTGCAAGTCACTTCAATAAAGATAGTGGTGTCCCTACCAGCATTGTCCTTATTTTGCAAATAATTCTGTCAAGATGGGCTCCACTACAATCACATATTGGTTGTAAAATAAAAATATTATGAAAAAGATACCCCATTAGATTAGATAAAATTAGATACATAATGATAGACTGCTGTCAAAAGGGCACCACTTCATAGCTCATTCAGCCTTTTAATATGACAAACACCTTAAATGCAAATATGATTTTCTAAATGTCTGTAAATGTAAACTGTAACTTTTTTGTACAGTTTAAGTAAAAACTATATATGAAAGGAAGAATGCCTCAAGTGTCTTATCTAAATAGGTTATTCTACAAAGTTTATTTCCAGAAGAGCTGGTTCTCAAGATAGTTGTTAAAAACTTAGTTGATATGCAAGACATTACAAACAGCCTTTTTCAAAAATGTGCTAATTAAAAGAATACATAAATTTGCAAATGTTTGCTGAGCTGCTGGGCACTGGAGGTGTTAGATCTCACTAATTAACAGAGATCACGAGTAAAAAGAAACACCTCAGCCCTCAGATATTCACCAGAGGTTCTAAGAAATAAGATAGCTTAATCCTAACCACATACACAGTGTGAGGTTCAAATCATATGCTTGTGACTTTAATTTGCAGGTCAAACTGCAACTGCTGCAGTACATAATTTAAGGCATGAAAGGTAGCAGCTTTATTTATTAAAAGCAAAGAGAAATATTCAAAGCAAAATATGCTTATTTTCTTTGGGAGTTAAATCCTGCAATACACTAAAGATAAGAATACCAAAAAAAAAGTTAAACAAAATGGGCAAAAAACAAAATGAAAAAGTAAAAACTAATTACACTAATAAACATTATTTCAAATACGTAATTTGTTTTAACATGAGTTCCTCAAAAAAAACTTTGTAAATGAATATATTCAGGAAATTAATATAACAGCATAAACAAAACAATACAAAAAGACGATAGAAGCCTAATTATAAAAATTAACATAACACAGCATGTAATATTCCCAGTTGGAGGCTGTACGGGGCCTGTCCCAGCAGCATCAGGTACAATGTAGGAACCAAAAATGGGCCCATTCATTTACACACCTATAATTTCATAACCAGTTTAGTGTCACCAATTGACATAACACAGCATGCTTTCGGGATGAGAGCAGAAAGAGAGAGTTTCTGAAGAAATATCAATGTAGGCACAGGGAGAAAGTGCAACATCCACGTAGACAGAGAGCAGGTATGGCATTTGAGCACAGGACGGGCTGACCACTGCTCTACACTGGTGAAACAAGTCCTGCATAGAAATTGAATAATGATAGATAGATAGATAGATAGATAGATAGATAGATAGATAGATAGATAGATAGATAGATAGATAGATAGATAGATAGATAGATAGATAGATAGATAGATAGATAGATAGATAGATAGATAGATAGATAGATAGGACATCTTTTTGTTTCTGTCTTGTGAATTTCCCATTGGGATTAATAAAGTATCTATCTATCTATCTATCTATCTATCTATCTATCTATCTATCTATCTATCTATCTATCTATCTATTGCTTTGTGGATCTATGCTTTCTCAGTAGCAGTGAGTGTATAGCGGGAACAATCTCAGTTGAGAAGTTCAGTTTAGAGTAGCTGATTAAACTAGCGCAAACTTCTCTGGGATGTGGTAAACACAGCAAACTTTACATAAACAGTGACGGCACTTAAGTCTGAATTTAAACAACTAGAGTTCTCTGTGTTGCCCTACATGTTGTTGGTAAGCTGGGTTCCTTGGTGCTGAGAAGATTTCTGATGGATCTCTTATTTGTACACTTACAATCTCACACTTTATTTCACATCTGAAGCAGGAAAACTGGAAAGTGCAGTTCATACTACACAGCAAGAATGCAGACACCTTTCACAACAGAGAGCATCCCATTCCACTGAAGTAGTCGAGCTGAGAAGAGTTATCATGAGCAAAAGCACAATGAATCAATCAGAATGTGGTTGAGAGTCTTTTAAAGATTTAAGTCATTGTGAACCTGTAGGTCAAGACATTTCTGGCACTCTGAGATTTCAACTTTTCACCTTTCTTAAAAGCTTCAGCTACCTTTGGTCAAGTTCTGTGTGTTCCATTACACAGTCTCTCTAGGTGGACTAGACACCCTTTTCATTACAATGTGTATGTATGTAAATGTCACTATCCATCTAAACCCAACCTCACATCATTAAGTAAAGACCTGTCTAGCACATGTAGGTGTAATGAATGGACAAGCATTTTGACATATCAGTTTACGTCAGGTAATTTCTCCCCCAATACAGGGGTTTCCTATTTTGTTTTGTTTAGTCCCTGTTCCTTCACCGCTTACAATATTACTTATGGGCCATACTGTTTATTTGCTAGAGACCACTGCTAAGAAAAAGAAATGCTGGTGTTTTCTTCTCAGTCTGTTATCACTGCCACACGTGAAAGCAAAACATGGGATATAAACTTAGATGAGCTAAAGGAATATTCTTTGACTTCAAGTCATTTTTTAACCTTTCTCTCTCTGAAAAAGAATGATGTAACCAACATTTAGACATAAAGAGAACTTTAGTTAGGATGTCTTTCTAGGTGGCCTAGAAATAGACTCAGAAACCTTTAATTTGACTTTAACTACTGTACCTGTAAATAAAAGGCCATCTTTGGTAGAAGCAGAAAAGTTGCCATAAAGTGAGAAAGATTTAATCCACAGAGTTTCAGAAACAAACGTTGAAGGGGAACTTTCCCGATTTCGCATGTAAGCAATTAAAGTTAAATTTGCTTTCTTTTGCAATCAGCAACACACTGCATGTGTTGCAGCGTGAAAGCAAACAGCTGCTTCTCAACATTTCTGTGAAAACAGCACTAAAAATGGCTTGTAGAAAAATACCTTTCAGATCATCTGTGACTGATGCCGTTTTGTATTATGATGAAATCTTTCTTAGAATTAGTTAAAAAAAAAAAGAATACATGCTTTCACAGAAAAAATACAGACTCCTGTGAGGTTACTTCAATTTGACAAGGTGTACTTGCTTTAAATGTAAATTTAGAATTCTGCATCAGAACGGTTCCACACATTTACATGAAAGAATAAATAAATAAATGACAGTTTTAAACTTGCTTAATTCAACTAATGGTTACAGGAGGCCGAAGCCTCATGCATGACCCACACTTGGGAGGGGTGCAAGTCCACTGCAGGGCCCATTCATGTACCAATTCAGAATTATGAGTTACCCTAAAATTTGTATCTTTGAGATGTGAGGGAGAGAATATCTAGAGCGAATAATCTTATTCAAGGTTAAATACTGCTTTGTGCCTTATTAAATTTAATATCTTCTACTCACACAGAAACTGAATAGGTCAATGGATCACAAGCCAGTTTGATCACAAATAAACTCATAGTGGGGGGTTCGTTTTGGTGCAGTTATTAGCCTTGAACCTTCACAAATGTAGAGTCTTGGGTTCAAATCTCAGAATGGGATTTATCAGGGTGTGCAAGATACTTCGAATACCCCTAGCAACTCTTAATTGGCCTGATCTGAGTGAGTCTGTGTTTGTGTGTGAATTTGCCCTGCAATGAACTAATCCTTTCCTCCAGAGATGAATTCTGCTCAGTCCCTAATTCTGCCAGGATATGCTCTGACTCATCTTAACCGTTCTTTGGAATAAGTAGAATAAGAAAACACAAAAATGAAGTACACAGTGTTCTCATAAAACTGCATTTCAGAATGTTTGTGTTATATGAGTCCCATCTCAATTAAATAATTCATCGCACATTTACTCATTTGTGCTGCACTCTTAACTTTCGGAGTCCTAAGTTTTTGCAAACACTAACTGAATAGTTTTGGAATGAAAGAGTTTTTTTGTTTTTTGAATAAGAGTTCATTATTTATTTCCATCTATAGCTTTAATAGTGTTGATTATTATCCCATCATAAAATACTGGAGCAGCATAACATTGCCAGAGCCACATTATTTTTATATTATTGTACCACCTTACAGTAACACACTGCTCCACATCTGCTGGTTAGTAAGGATATATGCATTATCGTCCAAAACAATAGGGCATAATAGATCATCAGTAAGAGCCTCTCTTTTCTTTTTAGCAATAAATGTTTTCCCTAATATACTTTCCAAATGAATGAACAACACCATCCCCTTTGTATCTTTATTATGAACTTCAAAGAAAACTTTAATGAATTTCTGTTTATACCCAAGTCTCACTTACTATTTGTCTGCTATCTACAGAATTTGCTCAAATTATGTAGGAAATAAGAGTTACTTAAACTCCTTAAAAGCATGTGAAATGACTGGACATATAAAATGGATTAGCTTTCCTAACTGATACACAGATTTCTCTAGTTTTAAATTCCTGCTAAACCATGCAAGTCCTTTCAACAGCCTACTCATTTTGCTCACTTTCACCTTACAGATTCCTTGCTTGCTCTGCAAAAAAGATGGAAAGAAACTATTATAAAAAGAAGTCCTGGGAAAACCTGAGGGATATGCACAATCAGTATAAAGTGTGCTTTTTAACATAATGTAACTTTCACATTTAAACTGCATTTCTTCTCCAAGATAGCGATTTTGTGCCTCCAGAGCTACCCAGATTTGTGGACAGGTCTTCTCTTTCACTAACGGTTTATAAAGCATGAATGGTTTGCTGCTATTTAGAGAGACTACCCTACCACCTAATACTACAAGGAGATACCCAAAAGAATGCCAGAGATTACTACTTCCTTCACTAGAATAACACTAGGGGGCTCCGCCCCCTGCTCGCTTCGCTCGCCAACCCCTGGCGTTGGGACATGACAAAGAGTGAGATGTATGAATTAGATATAGAATAGTGTGCAGCTTTGGATGATGCGCATAGAAATAACAAATAGAGTGTTTGGCATATATTAATGTTTTATTGGAATGTGCTCCATGACGTCAGCATCCCGATTAATGTAGTCCAGCAGCGATTTGTATTTATCGGCTCTAAGTGAAGGCTGGTTGTTTTTTATCCACTGCAGATCATTTGATTCCGCTCGAACATAAACGTCAACGATGTATTGTTGAGTCAGCTTTCCTGCATTGAGTAATGGATTAAAGTCGTCCCTTACTGAGAGTCTGTAGGAGAAATATTCTTTCATGGATACATGTGATCGTCTCTGTGCCTGCTGTTTTTTAATTCTTGAAATTGTAGCACTCCATCCTTCCTGTCCAGTTGGAAATAATATGGGGTATGTTAAAGTATTAAGAAGCGGAAAGCAAATGTGTATGCGTTGGAATGTAGGTGTGTTGTTTTTATCAGGACGTAAATGTAGAACAATATCTCTGTGAAATGGAGGCTCACCATCTTTACTTTGAAAGACAATTGCCACTTCATTAACGACGGGCAGATTGTATCGTCTTGGATCTTGTTCTTATCTCTGTGAAATGGAGGCTCACCATCTTTACTTTGAAAGACAATTGCCACTTCATTAACGACGGGCAGATTGTATCGTCTTGGATCTTGTTCTTTGTCCTTTATCAAGACCAAAGCAATTGTAGTTGCCGCTATACCTTCTGCATTTGCTTTTGTATTTGCCTCCTTTTCAACTTCATGTAGCATTTTTATAGACTTAGCTAATGGGTGATTGTTTATGACATGAGTGACGTTTCTCATTATAGGCTCCGTGCATTGTTTGTTTTCAGGAAGGTTCATGCGTTGATATCTAGGATGTAGATTTGTGCATATTTGCGTTGTTGATGTGTTTCAGGGTGCACTGTTCCAATGCGATGCAATATTTGTCCACATATGCGAAAGCAGTATGGGCCATTACCTTTTGGTGGCCTGATATGTACTCCGGTAGATGCAAAAGCAAATGAACTATTGTAGGATGTAATGCAGTTCATAAAGTTTTTACTTTCAGGCACATCGTTAGTTAGAAGCCTCTTTAGATATTCAGGATATGAATGTAAAGGAGGCAGTCTAATCTGACCTTTTTGACAACAACGTGTAAATTCATTATTTGTATTGCCAGTTGTTTCTTCTGTGAAGTTAAGTGAATGACAATGATTGCAAATGACATTCATTAATCCCAATGAATTTTCATCAATAGTGGATTCCTTATTGAAGGCGTTTTCAGCCATTTGGCGTAAGCGTTTAACAGGTGTGTGGCGTTGATGTCCGCGACGGGCATGTTTTGCTTTTTGCGTTTGATTGCCTTTTTGTTGCATGTCCATTATTTGTGACGCGCTATTTTTTTCTTTTTTTTTCTTCGCCTCCGCTTTGCGCAAAGTCCGTTTCAGTCTACGCAGTGCATTGTTTGTATCGAGCCTTGTCCATTTTTGTATGTCGGTCATTTGAGCTTTGTGCTTTTCGCGTCTTGCTTTTTTTTTTCTGTCAGTTCATTTGCGCGTTGTACACGTCTCCGTTCATTTATTCTGTCTCTTCGCTCCCTTTTTTGTATGTGTGATACGCGAGCTCTTTCAGTTTGAAATCGTGCTTCTTTCGATGCAGCACTTTGACACGCGAATCGTTTTGTACCCGTGACCGTGTATTCATGACTTGTTTCTTTCTCAGCATGCGAAATATGGATAAGTAATAAGGAGGATCGCACTCACTGTTAATATGTATCCTTTTCTGCAGTTGAACGGTTAATAGTGCTTTATTGAAAGGACATCCACCTATGCTGACACCTATGCCGACACCTATGCTGCCTATTGTGAAAGTGTTGACGTTCACTTTAGAATATGTGGCTTTGGGTGTCACTTCTTATGGATGTGTGGGGGGGATTGTTGTTGCGCGAGCGTCTTCTTTCTTTTTGTGTTCCTGTGTCTTGTTTGAATCCCCCTCTTTGTGTGTGTCCCGTCCCTTGCATGTAGGGTCTGTGGGGTGGTTTTGTGTTCTTTTTTTTTGTCTTCCATGGGCTTGTTGAATCCCCCTCTTGGTGTGTGTCCCGTCCCGTCCCGTCCTGTCCAGTGCCTGTAGGGTGGGGGGGGTTGGGGGGGGGGGGGGGTGTGTGGTCGTGCCCTGCTGTTGTGAGCTCGTCTGTTCTTTTTTTTTGGTGTGTTTAGTTTCGTGTGCAATGTGTTTCGTGCTTTGCCCGCGTTTGACTACTTTTTTATGTGCCTTTTCCTTTTTTCGGTGTTTGTTGCGCCTCATTTCTGTGACTACTTTTTGTATGTGCTCACTCCTTTTTTCTGTGGTCTCGTCCGCCTCTCGCGGCCCCTCATCCGCCTTTGTCGCCCTCTTTTGTCCGCCTTTCTCCGACTCTCGCGGACTCTTTTTGCGCCTGCGCCTCTCGCGGACCCTCATCCGCCTCTCTCGCCCTCTTTTGTCCGCCTTTCTCGGCTCCTCAGCCGACTCTCGCGGACTCTTTTTGCGCCTGCGCAGTACGTCTTTTTGCAGCTTCGGCCCATTGCCGGATGTGCCTGCGTCCATCATCCGGTTTAGCATTCTCGGTTAGTAATATGGATACCCATTGAAATTTTGCATATGTTTATTGAAGATAACAGTTATGGATATCCAGAAATATCCTAAATTTAAAATCTTTAAGCATTAAATAACTTTAAAGCAAATGTGCAGAAAACCAGGCCTTTCAAACCAGCATTGCTCAGTTTAGCTATATATATATTGTAGCAGGCCGCTGGGGGTGGTACCCAGACGGGACGCCTGAGAGGACCGGAGGAAGGCTTGCACCTCCTCCAGACCACGAGAGGGCGACCCCCCTGGTTTTGTTGGGGACCACAGGTGCATAGCTTGGAAGCCCAACCTTGTAGGGGCCCGTGGTCACCAGCAGGGGGCGCCCCGGTGCCAAGAAAGCCCTGGATCTCAGCACTTCCGCCAGACCCGGAAGTGCTTGGGGGAAGAAGAATGGGGACACCCGAAGTCCTTCTGGGTGCGCAGCCGGCACTTCTGCCACACAGGGGAGTTTCGGAAAGCACCTGGATCCCATCCGGGTGTACATAAAAGGGGCCGTCTCCCTTCAGACAGTGACTGGAGTTGGGCGAGGAGTGGACGAAGTCTTGTTGGAGAAGAGTGGAGGCGGCCTGAAGGAAGCAGGCACTGGAGAGAGAGGCCTGGACTTTGGGGGATTGGTGCTGGAGGCACTGGGTTGTGCACCCTTGTAAATATTGGACAGCAATAAAAATGTGTGTGTTGGGTGACAAACCGTTGTCTGTCTGTCTGTGGCTGGGGCTCGTTCCACAATATATATATATATATATATATATATATATATATATATATATATATATATATATTGTAAGAACGCTAGGGGTCGCTGTTGCCCCGTGAACCCAATAGACAGATACGCAGACACAGGGTAAAAGCAATAAGAAGATCTTTTAATTATTCGTCTACCTTCAAAGTGCCTTTTAAGCACCACAGCCACCATACACAAATAAACCAATAACAATTAATGCAATTTTCTCCTCCACACCTCCCAGCAAGCTCTGTCAACTACCTCCCAACTCCAGATCGCTTGCTGGGTCTCCACTAATCCTTTATACAGTTCTTGACCTGGAAGTGCTCCTACTCTTCCTCCCACGTGACTTCCCAACACTTCCGGGTCAGATGGAGAATCCCAAGTCTTTAATCAGCCCGGAAGTACTGTGGGGCTTCCATCCTCATGACTTCAAAGCACTTCCAGGCTGTAAGGGAAGCATGATTCCCCAGGTCCTTTAATAGCTCCCCCTGGTGGCACCCACGGCACCCAACAGGACTGAGAAACTGGACTCCAAGTCCCATGATGCCCTGTGGGAATCCAGGGCACAGCTACACTCCAGGGGAGCTGCCATCTAGCGTTTTGGGGGAGGCAGTGTCCTGAAAAAGCTGCCTTCCCCATCCTTCCACTTTAGGGGCTGGGTTGAGCTGCCGGCCATCCATCACAATATATATATGTATGTGTGTGTGTAGGCAGGTTCTTATGTGTGAACCATGAAGTTATTCTTACAAATATTTTTGTTTTCAACTTGACAGTTCCCAGGCATTGAAGTCCCAAACAATAACTCAAAATGCCCACTAGGCAAAGAATTACAGTCAAAGCCCAGCTAGCCACTCAGAAAGAGCAACATAAATAAAAATAAGCCCTGAGCAAAAGTCCCAGAAGGCAATGCCTTCAAAAGGCAATTCCAAAAGCGAATATTGTCCCAATCTGAAAACCAAAAGTCAAAATCACAAAAACAGTACAGGTTCAAATTAATTCATTAAACCACAAAGTACAGAAAATCACAACAGAAACTTAACAACTCCACAAGTACAATCACAATGAACCACAAAGAACTGTGGGTTGTCCCCACCTTTAAAGGGCTGTGGGCAGGCCCTTGATGGTGATTGTGGTCACCTTTTGGAGGACCACCCACAATACACATGGCAAATAATAAAAGAAGCTTAAATATAAAGAAACTAAATAATGAACAATGTTAACATAAACAATGACCAAAATAGACATAAAAATGGCATTTGAACACCTGGCTGAACTTCAAATACAAACATTAGCATGATTACAAGTTGTCCTGGATAAACAGAAACAATAATAATAATAATAATAATATACCTTTATTGGAATTAAAAACAGAAGTGTCAGACTAGGAATTGATTCTTATTTGACAACCAGTAAATGTACTTTCAACATCCAGTAGGTAAAAACTCAATAAATGAAAAAGTAATGAATTAAGATAAGCATTATATGATAGTCAAAGTGTTTGGCAAGTCATTTTTTGAATTACTGACTAAAAGGTAAACAATACTGTCCCTCACTTCAAGACAAACTAAAACAGTAGCTTTCATGCACAAAATATAATGAAGCAACAAACTGCCTTTAGACAACCAGACAAATGCTTATAGCTACACTGTGTCATTCAGACGCCTGATGAACGATGGTCTATCAGCAGTATATGGAAACACAAGAAAGTGTCAGGGCCTTGGGTCTGATTGTAATTCAACAACTGCTCTGAAACCAAGTGTTAGCCAGGTGATTCATAATTTTTACAGATCTTTTAAATCAGAACAGAACAGAAAAGTTCCATATCTTGAGAACTACTATAATATCCACTCCAAAGACATGCATCTTATGTTGCGCCAATAAGTAAACAGACCTGTCACTGTGATATCTATTTTAATGAAGCCATCAGTTTGATGAAGGAGCAAATTAAATAATTTGAGGATGTGGTGTCTAGAGCACTTCTTGATATTCCTCAACATGTACAAACACCAAGCACATGTTTTCAGATTCCCTTTATTTAATACATCACAGTTGTGATTCTAGGGTTTGTGCCTTTTTTCATTATAAAAAAAGGTCCAGTTCACAATTACTTTTTAACCACTTATCTTTAATTATACAATGCCCATAAATGTGGAAAGTGAACAGGTTATGCAGAAACATATGCCAATTTTCATATAACAATAAAACAAAAGAGCTAGCAATGAACTTTCAGTGATGAAAACAAACACTTTCACCTTTCTACCTTAATGGCCAGGTTGAAGAGGTGACAGACACATCTCTGCTCAAAAAGTGGGATATCAACACATCCATTATGGCCAAATAAGTTCTGAAGTGACTGGCCTTTTTGATGCAGT
This sequence comes from Erpetoichthys calabaricus, assembly GCF_900747795.2. Lineage (NCBI taxonomy): Eukaryota > Metazoa > Chordata > Cladistia > Polypteriformes > Polypteridae > Erpetoichthys > Erpetoichthys calabaricus. The sequence goes on along the minus strand of NC_041400.2, from coordinate 43,278,104 downwards.
TAAAACAAGGTCAGAGGCCTTGGAATACATTTTATAAGGTTGGCTCACTAAAATGCTTACAGCTGTATCACTAGAACAGCATTTTGGCAAAAAAAAAGGTGAATTAATGCGTTAATACATTAAGAGCAATTCTTGGATCATGACAGAAAAAAAACACAATAATAATAAATCAACCAAAACCTACCTCAGGTTGATGGTGCTCATTACAGTTTATGCTGGTGCCAAACGTCTACCAGATGCACATATTTCAATGCTGTATGCCAGAGACCCACACAAGTATATGCACTCCTGAAAGGAAAAAAAATATATAACATTAGCTATTGTAGCTTTCTCTTTAATAAACTGAGAGACTGAATTAAGCAAAGTTTATTGTTGCTGAAGTTTAATATGTGATGATACCTGATACTAGACAAACATGCTATACCTGTATATATAAACGGGCAGCACGGTGGCACAGTGGGTAGCGCTGCTGCCTCGCAGTTGGGAAACCTGGGGACCTGGGTTCGCCTCCCAGGTCCTCCCTGCGTGGAGTTTGCATGTTCTCCCCGTGTCTGCGTGGGTTTCCTCCGGGTACTCCGGTTTCCTCCCACAGTCCAAAGACATGCAGGTTAGGTGCATTGGCGATTCTAAATTGTCCCTAGTGTGTGGGTGTGTGTGTGTGTGCATGTGCCCTGCGGTGGGCTGGCGCACTGCCCGGGGTTTGTTTCCTGCCTTGCGCCCTGTGTTGGCTGGGATTGGCTCCAGTGGACCCCTGTGACCCTGTAATTAGGATATAGCGGGTTGGATAATGGATGGATGGATGGATGTATATATAAACATTCCAATGTTTCCTGTAAAAGCATTCATTGAAGATGAAGACCTGCATTAGTGTCACTGCTTCACTTTTAACAGAATATGACAAGTTATTTGTCCTTAATTGGTGCATTTGTGAGATTTTTTTTCAGATCCTATTACAGAACTGAAGAATCATTTTTTTATGTCATGAAGAAATATTGCAGAAAACCAGAAATTAAAAACAGATCTTAGAATTTATTAGACTTTCTTGTGTTGTCTTCATCCCTGCATGCTTACATATGCAAGCTTTTACAGTTTGATCTACCACTCTGTGTTTCCCCTAAAAGTACAGTCTGATGGATTAGTAATGACTTAAACTCTCTGATGACTTATTTTGGCTTAAAGGTTAAATGTTAAAAACAATGAACTTCTCTCTAGGAAGACTCAATACATCAACTTTATCCACTTTTCTCTGTCTGTGGCTCTTCGCTTGATGTCCCTTCCTTTTAACTTCTTCATAACAGTGTTCATGTTAGCCCTCTGGGTCTCTTTTCTTCTAATCTGTTCTTCAGTACTTTTCACAATTCATAGTCTGTCTGTGCTATTACTGTCTCCAGTCTAAAATGAGGTTCAAAAACTTTCTGTTTTCACCTACAGAGATTACAATGTTTTTTTTTTCTTTTTTTATGAATATAAAGAGATTGCATTAGTATAAGGAACTACAAGGCTACAGTGATAATCACTGTGCCATCATGCTATCCTCACATATTAAAACTTTCTTTTGTTTCTTCTGTTGTGAGTGTTTGAAAACACTGCATGTGCAGTGATTTTAAGGTTAAGAGGACTATTAACATGTTTACTGTTGCTGCTGTTGTTTTATTAGCAAGTTTTCAAGACAGTCCCATCTGTTCTTCATTATGATTACAAAACCATAATTTGTCATCCATTCGGACTGCTTATTTTAAACGGCACAGACACTCACTCATATTGGGCCTAATGTGGAGTGGATAACCATAATTAACATCTTTAGCATGTTGGAGAATATGCAGCTATGTGACTGGTTAGAATATGAATACAGCTACTGTGCATATACATCATCTGTTTATGTTTTTAACATAACGCATGAGTTTATTATAAGTTTATGAAACTGAAATATCTGTAAAACATATTCTTTGATAAAATACAACTAATACACACATATATTAAAATATCATATACGTTAAGGATACATATATTACAATATCTTATAGTATACTGAAATATATTTTAAAATCTGTGCATCTCTGCAATTTTTGTATAATTAAGTGTCTTTGAGTTGATTTCAACCCTGGTGACCATATGGATCATCACCCTCCAGTACATCCTGTTTTCTTTTTGCATTTTCAGGCTTCACAGGGACATGCTTGATTGCTATAACTAAATCTATCCATCAACGCTTCTTCTTTTCCCTTCAACTTTGCAAACAATAACAACCTTTTCTACTATCCAAAGTGACACATCTACTTTTATACTCATATTTATTTGTTTAAAGGCACTTTTATCTATAGAAACGTACAAAAGAGGCCAAATTGATTGAGTAAACATCTGGGGGGCAATTTAGGAACAGGGACAAGGTTACATAATTGATTATCACAAGTGAAGAGCTCAGAACAAAATACAAGCTAGTCACAATTCTTAGGTTGCAAACCTAACAGCTGATATCAGTTAAAGAAAAAAATTACCAAACAAGAGTCTCTTCAGATGCTTCTTAAACACATGAAGTGTGTCAGAATTTTCAGAAGTAGGTGGGAAACTCATTCCACCAGCTAGGAGCTACACATGAAATAGTCTGGATTGGAATTTGATATCACATAGAAAGGGCATCACCAGATTCCTTTCATCAGCAGACATGAGTGGTCGAGAAGGAGCACAGGGTCTTCATATAAATAGGTGCCGACCCACTGACTACTCTGTAGGCAAAGCATCAATGATTTGAACTTAATACAAACTGCTACAGGGAACCATTAAGATAAGATAAGAGGACTGATATGTGCCTGCCTCTGCTGCTAAAACAACTGATGTTCTACTACATTTTGAATCATCTGAAGTGGTTTGCGGTCACTTTGCCAATACTCTTGCCATCAGACAGCTGCAGTAGTCCAGAGGTTACTAGACCAAAATTCTGGGGTGGGTGTTATTCTGCATATGGTATAACCTTGCAGATTAATTTTTTCGAACCTAAAGACTGTTGCAACATGGTCAGTGAAGGCCTGCCGTCCATCGATCATCACCACGAGGCTGTGAACAGACTTGGCAGGTAATAATACGCCGAAAAGAACAGAGAAGGGGTGCTGAAAAGACGGAAAAGCTAGGATAACAAGAAATTCTGACTTTGCCAGGTTGAGCCGGAGATGCTGTTTCTTCATCCCGGTTGCAATATCAACGAGCCATGCAGTGATTTTAGCAGGTACTGTGTATTTGGACTAGAAGTGAGAGGTCAGGCTTGATTTGATCAAGGATCCATTTGTTTGCTTTCCTTGCTGTCCATGGTTTGGTGAGGTCTTTACCAGCTCCAAAGCTCAAAGGCGTTAATGTTTTTTGCTGTCCTGTCTCTTCATAGTCCAACTTTCACATCCATAATGAGTTATACAAAATTTCAAGGACTAGACAGATCTGGGCTTTGTTTTTGTAGACACAATTACATTTAAATTTTTGGGTGTTGATAGATTTTAAAATATTAGGTATAACACATTGCAAAATACATTTAAAATATACATTACAAAAATTGGACTTATGCACAGCATTGAAGTTAAGTGCAATCCAACTGATAATTTCAACACCATTCTTTACTCTCTGCCACCAAAAATGTTAACTTGACAACTGTCTACTATTTAGCATTGCTAAGAATGCAGTATTGAACAAATAAGAATCAAACACCCATTTCATTTTTAAGAGCAATTTTGTTGCCTGGACCTCTGAACCAAAAACAACATTTAGTAACATTTAACTTTGAATCCACATAGTACAATTTCACAGAAAATAGGTAGAAGTAGAAGGCAAAGAGTCTGTGTCAGGAATGCATGGTAGATTATAATTTAGAGTTTTAATAATTTTCTGGAGTTATTGTTTTTAACTATTGTTGTTAATATTTTAACTTTGCATCACAATTGCATCAGCATTCTGTTCATTTACTTTCCTATGGGCACTGACAGTTCGCAATATTCTGACATGACCACAACACTGTTCGTAGTTACAGCACCGGATGCTGATCACTTAGGTGTGGAGTGAGATATCACCTTGCTGTGGTATATGACATCATCACCCAGCTACATAAGATGATAGTGTGCCTTTTCATGTGTCTCAGTCTTTGTATTCCTAACAAAAAGTGTCATTGGAAGTGTAGTTACTTGGTGGAAGGACTGAAGATTAAGTTTAGGGAACTTGTACTGTTCATTTTTTTAACTCAGAGAACTGAATTTTGAGTTGAAATTTGATACATAATTTCTTTCATGTTTACTTGCTATTATACTTCTGTATGCCTACTAATCATGATTTCTGGAAAGTACAAATTGATCATTTCATTTCCTGATCTTTTTTCACTACCATTTGCTCTGGTAGTATGCCTATTTTGCACCAGGCATGTCAAATTGTACAATAATAAATACATTGAGCTAGCTTTACTAAATGCTCTGATAAATATCTTATGCTAGTATAATTGCAACACCTGTGCATGACACAGTAATATCTAACATACATGCCTGGTTAATATTTAGAACATGTAAGTTTTTAAGCTCTCAAAACTGGATAACAAAGGCTAGCTCTTCGTCTGTTATAGCTAGAGCTGCTGTGATCTTGCCTCTTGCGGCTCATCTCAATGCTGCTTGTGTGGTGACACACAAAGATTTTACTTGCTGTTATCTAAAAGCACTGAAAAATGTGCAAATCAAAGCTTTGGGAAAGCTTAAGGTTCAATCATTTTGTTGGATAACAGACTAAAAAATCCTGTAATAACATTTAGTAGCCAATTCATGGAAAATATTTACTTTTATGGTATTAAAGAGAAATCAAGGGGAACTATAACTCACAAGATTCAGAAGAATAAAATACCATATTTTGAAATGATTATAGTCTTTTCTATACTTAGTATATACTGTATACACACAAATCCATCCTCTGTAATCCTTAAATCCATCTTCTTTAATCCTTTTGGTAATAATAATTTGAACTACTTTGTTTCTTAATCTGCTGTAAGCATGATTGGTTTATTGTCTGAAAGACTGGTGTCAAAGAGTGCTGCTTTTTAATAGCCATACAGAAAAAGTGAGTGCTGTTACATAGACATTTCACTGTAACACACAAATTTGGGAATTTTCCATAGAGAAAATGAGAAGGTTGTTACATAAATTAGGAAATTTCACTTTTCCTACTGCATTGTGTTCTTTTAAGGTAAACAAGATGTGACTAGAAATTGAATAGGCTCATTTTTATTAGAGGTACTGGAGGTAGTCTGAGGCGCAGAGTTGTAATGTTGTTTGCTAGTTGTATGCGATACCTAGAAATGCAAGGTTACACTGTGACATCGTTCTTATCTTATGCTTTTCATTTTGAGTCCATAGCTGGTTAAGGGAAAGGGCATTGTACACACTGAGGGTACATACATAGAATATTTACCTGTCATGTGCAAATAAGTAAATACATAAATAAATAAAAAATATCTTATAACAGCTGAACTGTGTCTAATCAAAAACTGATATTTACAGTATACCAATGAGGCATATTTTTCACTAAGTCACAACAAAGTACATTTATAAGTCCAATTCAAAGGATTTTTCAATGGTTAAGTGGGAAAAGGTCTTACATAAAAATTAACCTTTAACATAAAACTCTGCTAATAATAATAATATGTTAAAATTTTAATACAACAAAACATGTTTATACACAAAATAACTAAAGTGTAGCTATATGTAATCTTTAACATGGCAAATGACATCCATCCATCCATCCATTTTGCAACCCGCTGAATCCGAACACAGGGTCACGGGGGTCTGCTGGAACCAATCCCAGCCAACACAGGGCACAAGGCAGGAACCAATCCCGGGCAGGATGCCAACCCACCACATGGCAAATGACAACTTAATGCAACTGCCTGCAGCACCACAAGATTCATGTTTTAAACGAGTTAACATCCAAGGCATCTATCTATCTGTGTCACTGAGCAAATCTGTGGTTCCCAGCTGCTTCAAAAAGACTATGCACTTCCATTGAAATAAAATGTTTTGAGAGACACTGGTGCTCTGACACATTAAATTAAATAATTCAGATAGCTTGGACTACCATTCTTTGCTTATTGCCCAGACTACAGAGGATGCTATACTGCTTGCACTTTATACAATCCTGTAATATGGATAATCAGAATCAGAATATCTGTATTGTCATTGTAACAAATACAACGAAATCAGTCCCTGCAGTATCAAATATAAACAATTATAATTAAAAAAGGATAAGAAAGGATAAGAAGAAATAAGGTACAACACAAACATTCAACATAAGACCTTAATTGCGCATGAACACTATTGCACAAGATGTCATCTATTGCACTGCTGCATTGGAGGTGATTAGGTGGCAATTCAGTGCCCTAATAGCAACATAGACTGTTTTTCAGTCTATTAGTCTTTGTTTTGATGCTCCTATATCTTTTGCCTGATGGCAACAGTTGGAACATGTCATGAGCGGGGTGTGAGGAGTCTTTTAAGATGTTTTCTGCTTTCCTGACACAGTGAGAGCTGTGCAGTTCATCCAGAGAGGGTAAGGAGCAGCCGATTATCTGCTGGGCAGTCTTTACGATCCACTGAAGTGTTTTCCTCTGTGCTGTTGTGCAGCTGGAAAACCACACACAGAGGCAGTAGCACGGGATACTCTCGATAGAGCAGCGATAGAAGGACACCAGCAGTTTTTGGGGGATGTTATTATTCTTGAGGACTCTCAGGAAGTAAAGTCTCTGCTGAGCCTTCTTCGCCAGCTCAGCTGTGTTCACACCCCAGGACAGGACTTCTATGATGTGGACTCCCAGGAAGTGGAAGTCTGACACCCTCTCCACACAGTCCCCTCTGATGTAGAGTGGTTTGATGTCCATTTTCTTTTTCCTGAAGTCCACAACGAGCTCCTTGGTCTTAATTGTGTTCAGGAACAGGTTGTTGTCAGTGCACCATGCTGTTAGCCGCTCCACTTCGTCCCTGTAGGCGGATTCATCCTCCACAGAGATGAGCCCCACCACAGTGGTATCATCTGCAAATTTGATGATGGTGTTGCTGTGGTGGGTGGGGGCACAGTCATGTGCAGACAGCGTGAAGAGCAGGGGGCTCAGCACACAGCCCTGAGGAGAGCCGGTGCTGATGCTGATGGCTGAGGAGATGTGAGGGCCCACCCTAACCCTTTGTGTGCGGTCTGTCAGGAAGTCTTTAATCCATATACAGGTGAAATACGGGAGTCCCGGGGCTAGCAGATTGCACACCAATATGTGAGGGAGGATGGTTTTAAAAGAGTAGCTAAAATCAATAAAGAGGAGATGTGTGTAGCTCCCCTGGTGCTCCAGATGGGACAGGGCAGCATGGAGAGCAGCAGCAACAGCGTCTTCAGTAGACTTGTTAGCCCTGTAAGCAAATTGGTGTGCATCAAAGGTGGGATGGATGAAGGACATGATAGTTTCTCAAAACACTTCATCAACACCGGGGTGAGTGCTACTGGTCAATAGTCACTCAGGCAGGTTATGGGTGATTTTTTTTGGTAAAGGGAGTAAGATGGAGGATTTCAGACAGGGAGGAACTGAGGCCTGGGACAGTGACAGGTTAAAGATCTTTGTAAAGATCCCAGCCAGCTGCTCTGCACAGCTCCTCAACACAACATCCAGGGACACCGTCAGGACCTGCTGCCTTCCTAGGATTGACAGCCTGGAACGAACATCTCACCTCGTGTTCCTCCACCCTAAGGGAGGGGGTGATGTTGTTGTGAGTTACTGCTGCGTTTGTAACAGCTGCCTCTGGTAGTTCCATCTCAAAGCGAGCAAAGAAGTGGTTCAGCTCCTCTGCCATTGAGGCGTCACCTTCAGCAACTTCATGGCTGGTCCTGTAGTTGGTGAATTGCTGGACTCCCTGCCAAACCTGCCTGCTGTTATTACTGTCCAGGTACTCCTCAATCCTTCTCCTGTAATCCCTCTTAGCCTTTCTGATACCTCTCTTCAGGTTGGACCATGTCATGCTGTAGACAGCCTTGTCATCACACCTAAAGGCAGTGTTCCTTTCCTTTAGCAGCCGCTGAACCTCTGTTGTCATCATGTAGACATGGATACGTTTCTCCACTGTGACAGTGTCAATGCAGGTTTTGATGTAACACAATACACTGTCGGAGTATATATATATATATATATATATAAAAGTATTCACAGCGCATCACTTTTTCCACATTTTGTTATGTTACAGCCTTATTCCAAAATGGATTAAATTCATTTTTTTCCTCAGAATTCTGCACACAACACCCCATAATGACAACGTGAAAAAAGTTTACTTGAGGTTTTTGCAAATTTATTAAAAATAAAAAAACTGAGAAATCCCATGTCCATAAGTATTCACAGCCTTTGCTCAATACTTTGTCGATGCACCTTTGGCAGCAATTACAGCCTCAAGTCTTTTTGAATATGATGCCACAAGCTTGGCACACCTATCCTTGGCCAGTTTCGCCCATTCCTCTTTGCAGCACCTCTCAAGCTCCATCAGGTTGGATGGGAAGCGTCGGTGCACAGCCATTTTAAGATCTCTCCAGAGATTTTCAATTGGATTCAAGTCTGGGCTCTGGCTGGGCCACTCAAGGACATTCACAGAGTTGTCCTGAAGCCACTCCTTTGATATCTTGGCTGTATGCTTAGGTTCGTTGTCCTGCTGAAAGATGAACCGTCTCCCCAGTCTGAGGTCAAGAGCGCTCTGGAGCAGGTTTTCATCCAGGATGTCTCTGTACATTGCTGCAGTCATCTTTCCCTTTATCCTGACTATTCTCCCAGTCCCTGCCGCTGAAAAACATCCCCACAGCATGATGCTGCTACCACCATGCTTCACTGTAGGGATGGTGCCAGGTTTCCTCCAAACGTGACACCTGGCATTCACACCAAAGAGTTCAATCTTTGTCTCATCAGACCAGAGAATTTTCTTTCTCATGGTCTGAGTGTCCTTCAGGTGCCTTTTGGCAAACTCCAGGCGGGCTGCCATGTGCCTTTTACTAAGGAGTGGCTTCTGTCTGGCCACTCTACCATACAGGCTTGATTGGTGGATTGCTGCAGAGATGGTTGTCCTTCTGGAAGGTTCTTCTATCTCCACAGAGGACCTCTGGAGCTCTGACAGAGTGACCATCGGGTTCTTGGTCACCTCCCTGACTAAGGCCCTTCTCCCCCGATCGCTCAGTTTAGATGGCCGGCCAGCTCTAGGAAGAGTCCTGGTGGTTTCAAACTTCTTCCACTTACGGATGATGGAGGCCACTGTGGTCTTTGGGACCTTCAAAGCAGCAGAAATTTTTCTGTAACCTTCCCCAGATATGTGCCTCGAGACAATCCTGTCTCGGAGGTCTACAGACAGTTCCATTGACTTCATGTTTGGTTTGTGCTCTGACATGAACTGTCAACTGTGGGACCTTATATAGACAGGTGTGTGCCTTTCCAAATCATGTCCAGTCAACTGAATTTACCACAGGTGGACTCCAATTAAGCTGCAGAAACATCTCATGGATGATCAGGGGAAACAGGATGCACCTGAGCTCAATTTTGAGCTTCACGTCAAAGGCTGTAAGTACTTATGTACATGTGCTTTCTCAATTTTTTTATTTTTAATAAATTTAAAAAAACCTCAAGTAAACTTTTTTCACGTTGTCATTATGGGGTGTTGTGTGTAGAATTCTGAGGAAAAAAATGAATGTAATCTATTTTGGAATAAGGCTGTAACATAACAAAATGTGGAAAAAGTGATGCGCTGTGAATACTTTCCGGATGCACTGTATATATATATATGACGCTGACGTCCGAGGTTCGATTCCCGAGAGGGAGTGCAGTGGAGTGTGTACACCTGATGAGCCCAGAATGAGGGCGAAACACGTGTCGTGTACTCTTTGCATTTATTTGACAGTAAACTATTTCAACCATTCTATGATCTGCTCTTCACAAACTGAGGGCACCGTGGCGGATGTTAGCAGATTGCTGGCCAACCACAAAGTGTTACCTGGTAGGTAACCACCCACACTATCAGATTGTGACACAGACTTCGAATGCCGTGAATATATATATATATATATATATATATATATATATATATATATATATATATATATATATATATATATATATATATATATATATATATATATATATATATATCAGAGTTTGTTTGAAAAATGTAGAAGCAGCACTGTAAATAATTACATTTGAGATAAATATGTCAAGTACTTTTGCCATGCATCTATTTGGTTTTCTTTTTTTCCTGTGGATACAAAATGAAAATTAGATCATATTTAATTAAAATTACATAAGTTCCCCCAATTGACAGGCATGTACATGCAATTTTAGTTTAACATACAGAAGAAACTCAAAAATATTTTGAAAAATAAAACGCTCAGTCTGACTTTACTAGATAACAGAATGTTGAGTTTCTGTGTGGTTTATCTGCATTACATAATGTTACATTCATTTACAAGAGGGGCGGCTACACTATTTTCTTCCTCTTGAATTAATCGAATTAGAGCTGGTAAAGTTCCTTAATCAGAGCATTAAATGCAGCAAAGTCACCACAATTTAATAAATACCGAATGAACATTAACAGTGATACCACAAATTATTTAGGTCAGAAACTTTTCCAAAGGGAAAAAATGAAATTCTTACTTTAGCCATTTTTCCTTTGCAGCATTTTACCTGCTGTGCGCATTTTCCAGATTCCTCCGTCATTTACAGCATATTAGCTAATATGTAATTTGAGACTGTAAGCACAAAATAAAACAACGCTTGCTAAATTATTCTGATGTTCATCCAATTAACAAAGCAATAATGGACATCAGGGATGCTTCTTTCTGCCCTTAGGAAATATCAAAATATATTAACTAGGTATTATTAAGACCTTTATGTACAAGATTAATGTAAATAAATTCACAGCTGAAGCTTAACTTACACCAGTTACTGCAATCCTCAATTTATTAGACTAGCATTGTCTATGGAGGTTTGTACAGTCCTGCTTTGTATAAAAATGGCATAATTTTCCACCTTCAAAGATGCACCTAATTTATTTAGCCACAATAGCTATAGCTATAAACAAGAATGCAAAGCAAGCTATTCAGAAGGCACATCTAGAGCTCAGCTTGTATTTGTGATGTTCACTGTATCCCTTTTTAGAAGCTCATATGAGAAGCTGCGAGTTGCACCTACCCTCAAGCTGCTGTCAAAGCCACTGGTGTTGGCAACACCCAAGGGAGAGCAGCCTGATTGTATAAAAGTGCATCTCTGTGAGTTTCATGCAGGATATGTGGACCAGAATTGTAAAATAAACTTTCCCATACTGGTGTCTTGGTCACTGTGCTGATTGTGGTGTCTGGCGTGAACAGTCTTCCACACTACTATGCTTTCATTTAAAATACAGACATTAGTCTCCATTTTCGCATTTTGTTCACACTTCCCTAGTGTTTTTCACCCACCCATGTACACTTTTGAAATTTCTCTCCAGAGCTCTATACTTCTGAAAACGCAGCCTTAGTATTTTGGTGTGGACTGGCAAAAAAGCATTTTTTTAAAAATAATTGCAGTAGCCAATCTAAGAAAGTTCAGCTTTTGTTTACCAAGAGTAAATGGCATTATGTTTCAAGGGACATTCAAAATCACAGTTAAAACTAGTCACAACATGAAACAATGCTTTTTTTTTAATTCGGGGTTGGTGAGTACTGATTGAATAATTATCTTTCTGTAGTTTTATAGCTAGTCACAAGTTCCTGCTGTACCATCCATGTATCCATTTAGAAGCACTGAGGGACACTAAATAAAACTCTACAGATCTGACTAGCTCAAGCTGATTTGGGGGTGTCATCTTGCAGTTTAAATATTTCATGATTTGAGTGCAGCGAACTATGCATGCCTGCTGTCTTAAGCATACCCACTCTGTTTAATTTAGGTTTCAGAAGAGAAAGATGTGCTAAAAAAGTATAAAACTGAACTAAATGTGAAGAGAAAGGAGGTTAGGAAACTAGACTAGAGAACTGGCACCTTTTTATATTTTGATTTTTTATTAGAAGTATGCATTGTGATTTTAGTTTCTATCTTGTACTTTTTTGCCAGCATGTTTTTTCTATATGCATTGTTAAAGAAGCCTGTCTAAAATACATAATTGCTCACTATCAATAATTTAAAATTTTCTTAATAGAGTAATAAAATGACTATAAATAACTAATGAATATATTCCATGGGAAAAATGAATAATGATTAAATTACCATGAGGAATAAGGAAAAAAGTGAATGTGAAAAGCTGTGTCTATTCATGCTATCATATTCATGGCTAACAGCCACTGTTCAGTGCCTTTTATGTACAACAATGGCACCTTTAGGAAATGTATAATTTGGGGTTTCTCCCAAATAGTTTTTCTCCAGGTGTTCTAAACTAGACTATGCAATTTTTCCAGATATGCATATTCAAAATAAATTGCCCCCTAGGGTTATTACTCTGCTGTGGTGTACTGGCATTTTGCCCAGGGTGTAGCCCTGCCATCTGACCTAATTTCATTCAAAAATCTCTCTTTTTTGATACAATAACTGCAATTTCATTACAGTCTTCTCATTATTACATTTTATGACTGAAATGTATTTCCATAACTTTAATAACACAAGTTAATATTCTCAAATGTGAAATTGATGTTATAACTTGATGTATATTTATTTTAATTAAAGCAAGCATATGTATTGAAAGATTACTTTATGAATAATGCATACATGATTATACATTTTAAGTGATTTTTTTACTGAAAGTAACGTCTACGATTTTCCATTTAGTTTAATTGTATTTACAGTATGAGGCCCCATCTTTGTAATGTGACATACTGTTTTACTGCATAGTGATACTGCTGTGTATACAGGTTGGTGCTAGTAGAGACAGAAGTTAACATGTATGAAAACTCAGATTGAAGTTTTCAATTTTGTTGGCAAATTAAGCAAATATCTTTATAGAGACTTATGCCTCTTTTCTTTTGCATTCCCTTGCTTTATTATTATGAATGTCTATGTAACTAGTAAAATACTGCACATTGAAATACTTCAGTCTAGAAATTTAAATTTTAACCAGATAGGTAGCTTTATGTGCAGCAGTGTTTTCTAACCACTAGTCTGGAGACCAGAAGCAGTGTGGCAGAATTTCCTGCCAGTCCATAAAAGAGTTATTGCCGCTTATACACCTGGGTCATGTAGTGGAGTGGAGTTGGACAGTGTCACCTGGGACGGTGAGTATAGGTGGGAGTGTGTAGGGAAACATACTGTCCACCAAGGAGCAATGGAGAGGGCAGATTCATTCTTTAGATGACAGTACTTTGTTTTGCAAGTGTTGCGTCAGATCTCTGGTTGACAGCACATACGTAGTGTTTACAAATATTTTTTTGTGGTATATCAGAAAGTAAGTTATTTCTTGTGTCATTGTGCTGTAAAAGTTTCAACCTTACCACATGCAAAGTAAAATACAACAAATTCTTATAACCTTCTTTAAAAGTGAAAAACAACAGACAGAAAAAAGTAGTTTAAAAGAAACTGTGAAAAAGATATCTGTTGATACTTTGAAATGTGCGACAGACACTAAAAAAAGAAAAGGAAACTTTGTTAGGCATAGAAATAATGAGCACTTAAAGCTTGGCTTCACTGAAGCCCCTACAGGATTCTATTGCCATGGCCCTTGTGTGTAGTATGTTCCGAAATTCTGTCAAATGAACCAATGAAACCTTCCAAACTTGCTTGTCAATTGCATTCGAAGCCTCTTATTGAGAAGCCACTGCATTGTTCTGAAAAATTACACAACCAGATGAAAAATCTGAAAATTCAAATGAAGAAGATAACGACTAGTGACAAGTTGTTACTTCAAGCGTCTTACTTAATTGTGTGGCAGACGGCTGGGGGTGGCACTCATGCCTGAAGTACCCGGAACCCCAACACTTCCGCCACACCAGGAAGTGCTGGGGGGAAGAAGACTGGGAATACCCGGGGGGCTTCCGGGAACACAGCCGGCACTTCCGCCACACAGGGGAGTGTCTAGGGAGTGTCGGGGATCACCTGGAGCCCATCCAGGTGCTTATAAAAGGGACACAGTTTGGAGGCAGGAGAGAGGAGGCGGCCTGACGAGCAGGCAGAGACTGAGTGAGAGCCTGAACTTTGGGGAGATTGGTGCTGGAGGCACTGGGTTTGTGCACTTGACCTGTAAATAATTATGTACAATAAACGTGTGGTGGACTTGAGAATGGTGTCCGTCTGTCTGTGTCCGGGCAGCTTATCGCAATTGCTCTTCAAATATCAAAAATTAAAAAAAATGTTCACTATAGGTCAAGATTTAGTAAAGCCGTGCATCTTAGATGTCGCTTGGTAAATTTTGGGTCCTCAAGCGGGTCAAAAACCAATGTTGATATGACCAATGATATTGAAGAACAAATTGTAAAGGGGATAAAGAAATCAAGATTTTTGCGATTCAATTCAGTTGGCTTCATATGTCACACTGGTGTCCAAACATAAAATGCAAACATTGTCACAATTTTGGATGTCAATGGGAAAAGCATATGCATCTCTCAGATACAGAGCTATTAAATTATTAGTCATATTTTCTAATAGCTATTTGTGTGAGAAGACATTTTCAGCCCTATCACTAATAAAAACCAAACAGAGAAACCAAACGGATATCAATGCAGCGCTTTGTTTCTCTGAAGCAACACTATAGCCACGGTTATCAAGTGTTCTTGCAAAGATGCAACAGCAAATTTTGCACTACCATTATTTGAGTTAAATACCTCTATTCTATTATATTCAATTGCAATTTTTCAATTCTTTTATTAGCATTTTTTACTGTTCATTTTCTGTTTATTTTAGAGAATTTTCATTTTATAGTGTTATATTTAAAAACTGAAACACAAAACACTATAAACAATGGTTTTTATTTTTCCCTTAGCAGACCCAGAAACTATTTTCGTATTTTCACCAGTCCCCAAGTGTAAAAAAGTTGAAAACCACTGATGTTTAGTACAGTACTTATAACTAAAGGGAATCAATAATGAACAGTTTCTATTGCACTAAATCAGATAATAAGGTGAAGAAAATTGAAGTAAAAAAATTAAAAAGTAAATTGACAGATAAGAGCTGGCTTCCATGCTTTACTTTTTTCTTATTATGGTATCCAGTACAATACCTATACTCTAGCTTTTCTTTTGTTCAATATGAACAAAATATTTAAATCTTTTGCTGTTTAATAATTATCTATTATATGCCTAATGATATTTATGTAAGGGGAAAAGACCAGCGCTGTATAACTAGACACATATTTCCAGCTATTCCATAAATTTGACTTTTATTGACAAATTGACTGCCAGGATCAATCCTATTACATCTGAAACACACATTTTAATTATCAATTTTATAGTGTAAGTTGCTGTAACTCACTAGTAATGTATTGATGCAGCCATTTCTAGTGTAACCGCAGGTGATGACTTTTCACACATAAAATATAATGGTGTTTTGATGATCTTATTGTGATAGATCTTTATATTGATTCACAGGATATTACCAACTTTAGAACTAACCTTAGCCATTTAGCCTCCACAGTTAGTCAATAAAAGAGCAACTCGCCAAGCCATCAGCATCAGTGTGAAGATCTAAGTTAAATGCATTTACCTCCCTTGAGCAGAGAGAAGGCATCACACTGGACTTGGAGCAAAATGACTAAATGACGTGAATATAATAAAATAGGATTAAATGGTTCAACTTTGAATAATTTAACTGATCAGTATTACTTACTTAAGAAATAAAATTATCTGATTTCTTTAGTTCAGACATATAAAACACACAGCCAGTACAACAGCTAAAATCATTCTTCTATATTCTTTGAAAACTAGGTCAGTCTCACACAAAAATTATAAGGAGACTGAGCCTAACCCAGCAGCATTCCCACCCTCATTGGAATGTCAGTTCACCCCTGGGCACACTCACATACACACACACACACGCACACACACACGCACACACACACACACACACACACACACACATCCTCATACAATCCCACAGACACACGCAGAAAAACCGGCACAAATTTATGTACAAACATGTGAGGCAGACGGCACAAGAGAATGTTTCATTAATATTGTTTCAGAATATTAATCCATAGAGGTAACTGACATCAAACAGAATCCAAAGAGATTATGTAAATTAAAAGAAACATTTTAAAATTTAACATATTTGTTATATCTTCTTAAATAATATGCTACCGTGGCTGTTCGTTTGTCTGTCCAGGATTTTAAATCACCTGCAGCTCTCAAACCGTTTGACCTGAAATTTGGTACACATATACTACGTGATGTCTACTATCCGATTTCGAGGTGATGATTGATCTCCAAGGTTATTAATCTTTTTAGTTTTATTTTATTTTACTGTAGAATTAACTCTCGGCAGCAGCCAGCACTGCGGCGCATGCGTACTGGTGCCGTTCTCATCCCT
Organism: Erpetoichthys calabaricus; assembly: GCF_900747795.2. Classification (NCBI taxonomy): domain Eukaryota; kingdom Metazoa; phylum Chordata; class Cladistia; order Polypteriformes; family Polypteridae; genus Erpetoichthys; species Erpetoichthys calabaricus. The sequence goes on along the minus strand of NC_041400.2, from coordinate 43,261,612 downwards.
ACCACCTTCGCCGTCACTTCCCCTACCTCTTCATATCTTAAATCATTCTTCAGTCAGATTGAAGACTTAAGTGCGTGCCAGCTTAAGTGAAAAATTAAATTAAACGTACAAAGTAATTGCAACACAAACACTGACTTAATCAGTTTTAATACAAAAAGATGCCGACAAAAGAAGAGAAGAAGCGGGCCGCTAGGGTGGAGAAAAGAAGAGCTGCACAGGAAGCAGCAAGCGCATCAATCTCTGATCAAACAAATGCTAAACGTACAGAGGAAGAGTATAAAACCTATGAATGCTCAAGTCAAGTGTATTCACTGCATGTTATCGCGCAGTGTGCCTTTACTGGTTTACAATAATAAAATATAATGGTTTCTGCAAAGAATTTCTTTAAAAAATTATACACTGAGACAGCAGCCTAAAAAATACTTTAGATCATGATAAATTTTACAGAAAAAGGCCATAATATTGGATTTAAAGTTTAATGAGCATGAAATGTACCATATATTTTTTAAACATGTGATGAAAAATATACTGTGGTGTTCAAAAAGGTATCAATATTAAAATACGTTCACATGTGGTTTAGGTCATCGTCTGACACAAATTACTTTGAGCTACATTAAACCACATACAGTAAAATGTTCCATCCCTTGGTCTACTTTCTGAACTGTTTTTTTTTTATTACAGGGGCTTGGGATGTCAAAACAAATCTGGGCAGACACAAATTTGACACAGGAACTCACCCCGGATGGACAGTCCATTATTGGACACACTAATGCACAACAAGGAAATTTAAAAGTATTGTTAAGCTTATCATAGCTAACCTAAAGCTTTGAATTATGGAAGTAAAGTAATAACCATTAAATATATATAAAAGTAAAAATATAAGCTTTTTTTATTTTATTGTAACTTTTCCACTGAATGGTGAAGGGTGAGTGGCACCCTTGTTTAAGCTTACTAGAATGGGGCAGGCACCACCATCCTTCTGTAATAAATAGCTGCATCTCCACAGACACAAATGCAGATGTTCAAATAAAGGAAATTTTATTATAAAAAATTACACTTCACAGGTTCTTCCCTCAACATACAAGTAATCACCAATGCAATCCAATAATGAATTTCCTCCACTGTCTCAGAGGCAAGCCTTGTCCTCTACCTCTCCAGTACATCTAAGCCTAGACAATGAGATAAAGTGGTTCGTGCCAGGGAATAGCCCATAGGAAGCACTACCGGGTCAAGTAGAGCTCCCCAAAGCAGGAAGCAGTTCTCTAACCAGCACTGCCTGGTGGCACCCAGGAACCCCCACAGGGTTTCCCATCCAGACTACAGGTCTGGGACCAGACAAGAGAAGTACTGCTATCCCCTGTAACTAGGGACAACTGTCCCAGTCCATGCATTTTAGCCAAACTGCCCCAACTGGGTTACTTTTCCCACTAGATTGCCTCCTACCTGGGTAAGACATTACTCTCTGACCCAGTCGGGTGAACAGTCCATCAGTGTCAACAACTACACTATACTGTATATATATTAGTTAGAAAATTGATTTATTAGAAAATGGAACGAACCTTAACAAAACTGATAATGTCATTTCTCAATGTAGTCTCCATCCTTCTCAATGCACTTGCACCACCTGCCTGGAAGTGCCTGGATTCCAGCAGAATAAAAGGTTTTGCCTTGTCCTCCTTGTCTTAAAGACCTCTTTACTACAAACTGCTTTCTGTTCTTCGACTTTGAATAAACTCTAAGGCTATGTAAAATATCCAGGTTGTTGACTCTTCACTATGTCTATCTACTTATAATTTTGTTTCACGTTGTGGCCATTGTTTATTTGTATTATCGATGGATGGGTCATGTTCCGTCTTCTGATTCTAACCTACTTAAAACTGCTGCTGTCCTGTGTAGTCATTACATATACAGCACCATCAGCTGACAAGAATTAGCTAAATATTGTTGTCAAGTGAGTGGGATAAAAAAGATTCTTTAAACAGGTAGAGGGGTAAAAAATGTAAATGTTTTTTAGGATTTTAGTAGTCTTGACAATTTCTACAATAAATATGAAAGTTGTCACCTAGAATACAAGGTGAAGAATCTATCACTCAATAAGAATTCTCTTTGGAACATAATATTTGAATTTAATTAATATTTGTTCACAGATGCCATCTCTGAGAGGAACATATATGCAAAGCTGTCCCTCCATCCTGAAGTGTACTGAAATATGAAATATGTGCATCTCAGTAAACACAATACTCACTGACAATGATTTTTTTGCAGTTTCTCTAAATGAAACTACACTTTTAGCCTACACGTTTAAGGGTAATAATGCTGTTTAATTTAATTTGTTAATTGCAGTTTTCTTGCCTTTATCATGGCAATATTGTCCAAGTAGTACTTCAGATGGTGTAATAACACCGTCTGTTCCAACTCTGCTTTAAGACAGACAGAAGGTTTTTAAGTAATCAACAGAAGTTGGGACACCTGTACAAATCATTTGCTTCAACTTGTAAGAGCTTAATTTAATTTAATTGCTGCAAAACATCTGTAGGTTGTAACTTATTAGTTGTACCCTGATTAAGGCTGATTTGTAATATTTTGATATTTCCTTTTTCAGTTTCTGTTAAACTAAATTTTAAATTTAAACCTCTGGCAGTTTACTGCTTATCCTTTCCACCATTGTAGGTCATTCATTGCATTTCATTTGATTACATTTGAAGAAAAACTGGAAGAACAGAGGTGTAGTAAAACTTTCCACTGGTAATGAATATATATATATATATATATATATAAATATATATATATATATATATATATATATATATATATATACATTTAATTATAAAATGAATACATACGTCATTATCACACTGAATCACAAAACTAATGCAGAATCAACACAAAAAAATAATTTAAAAAATTAATGGCATGGTTTAAACTTAAACAATGACCTTAATCCAGAATTTTTAACAAAATACTACTTGAGCAAGTATAACCTGAATTTGAATACCTTCCTCAAAGGCAAGCTGAAAAGAAGGCAATAAGAAAACAAAGCCAAAGTATTAATTCTCAAATTGGCATAACATAAGAAACACAGACAGTTCAAAGTAAAAAAAAAAAACAATCGAAATGACTGTTGACTTTGAATGCACTGCTAAAGACTGATTTAATTGAAAGAATATGAATCTCTTACTGCGGTGGGTTGGCACCCTGCCCGGGATTTGATTCCTGCCTTGTGCCCTGTGTTGGCTGGGATTGGCTGCAGCAGACCCCCGTGACCCTGTGTTCGGATTCAGCGAGTTGGAAAATGGATGGATGGATGAAACTCTTAAATGAGCATACATTAAAACTTGTGTTAAAACTCCACAAATGCTATGTTCATCATCATCATCGATTGAAAATTATACTCTACACAAATGCTGTGTCTCCAAACAGCAATCTCTGAGATGCTTTTTTTCGCTCTCCCGTCTCACCTTTTTGGACAATTTAGTATATCTAAGAAATTTCATGCTTTTGTGGTTGGTGGAATCGTGATGTACCTTGGGATTTTTTTTTGTTACAAAAATGTGTCACCACAGAAAACAGTTGGAAAACACTGCTGTACTTACAGCATTACCCCTGGCATACTAAAAAAGGTCTCTGTAGCTGTAATCTCCCTAAAAACTGACACAGATGAATTACATGGATGGCTATGTTTGCGTTCTTGCATAAATTAGTGAAGATACTACTGGAATAATGGTTTGGGATATTCATTACACATGTGTTTCATAGAATGTTGTCATTAGATTAGGGCAGTCAGCATTGTAAACTACCTTGCATACCGGTGAGTTAAATACAGCAATACTAGAGACTTATTTTGGTTTTATTGCCACTCAAAGATAATTTATTTAGCACATATGTGATAAGACATTAAATCTTTCTTCTTACAGAAACCCACAATTTAAAAAAAGAAAGAGAGCATAATTTTTAACTTTGCAATTTTTCTCTAGCATTGCACCACGAAAGCCATAAACCCCCTCCTTTACTCCCACTCCCCTAAACATTCATTGTATGTATAAATCAGGAAAATGAACACCAGTGCTACGTATTGACATGTGGCATATCGTTGTGAACCAAGTAATACAAAATTTTAAATCTTCAAATGAAGATTTCATTTAATAAAATTTTTTAAAGTAGCATATTAATACTGTACTGGATGTGTATGTAATAATTTAGCTACTCACTTAACCTTTTTGTATTATTGTTTCATAATGTTAAAAAAAAAATTACATGAAAATGCTTCCCTGACCAAAGCACTGGCTAATGCGATTGCCTTGTTGCCCTGGATGCAACAATATTTTTTAACCCATTAAAGAGGCCACATTAATCACAAAAATTAACATGTTAACTTTCCCAGTTTGGTCTGTCTCCTTAGACTGGGGTGGGGGAGATAAAACCCAGAGGAATACTGACATCATTACCCTGCCAGCCAAAACCTTGCGCCTTTCTGTCCAGGCAATACATAATCATGAGTTTCACCAGAAGTCAGCATTCACTCAAAGGTCAGCTAAGGAGCAACACAGACCTCAGGGCATCTAGCTTATTTTTTTAATTCTTAAAACCACATTATCACAGCACATACAATTGTAGCACCATTGCGTTTTTCCTACACAAAGATTAAATTTAATTGGGGCTTATCTCACAACCTCAACCCTCATTTTCCTGTCTTTGTTTTTCTTCCTACTATGTGTATATACAGTATATATATTATAGCCAGGAGGAATGAGGGAGACCTCTATGGGGCATTACCTTCCCTGGGACACTAGAGGGCAGCCCTCCTGGGTGGCCTTGACACCATAGATTGCCACAGGGCACTCTGGGAGTTGAAGTTTGGCACAGCCCTGTTGGGTTCTGTGGGGGCCACCAGGGGGAGCTGAAGAGCCCTACCTTGGAATTTTACCACACCTGAGAGTGATTCCACGATAACGAGCCACCTGGAACACTCCCACGAACAACATAAAAGGAGCCGCCTCATTCCATTCGGGAAACCAGAGTTGGGAAGAGGATGACGAACCTCGCCAGAGAGGGAGTGGAGGCAGAAGGACTGAGAACAACCCAAAGGAGAAGAAATGGACTGTGTCTTGTATACTTGCTGTACTGTACTGTGCTCTGGGGAGCGAGGAAAAAGTGCTTCCCCAGTTCTGAATAAAAGGGTGTTTTGTGCTGCACTTCTGTCTCTGCCTGTCTGTGTTGGATTAGGGTGGCTGTACATGCCCTGGGCTATCACTACATATATGTACAGACTGGAAACGTAAGTGCAAGCCACATGGGGACAATATTGAGGGACTACACCACAGACTGTATCAACTTCTGTGACAACACTATTGTGCCCTCCAAAACAGTGCATTGCTTTGCCAACAACAATCCCTGGATTAATAAGAGGCAAGGTGCAATTATCCATCTGCTCCATAAAGCTTACTCCCATCCAGACAAAGCTGAGAGTGCTGTGAGGATTATATTATTTTTATTTCTCCAGTGCCTTCAATACCATCCAGCTATCACCGGGGTAAGCTCATGGATATTCAGATGGATGAGTCTACAGTGTCTACCACCAGACCACAGTTTGCAGGTTCAAGCTCTGTATCTCTGATATGAATGTGAGCAACACTGGTGCACCACAAGTAACAGTCCTGACTACTTTTCACCCTGTACACCTCAGACTATAAATATAACATCAGGAAAGACACTTGCAGAAATCTTCTGAAGGTGGCAAGGGTGATGAGACAGAGTATTGGAGTCAGGTGGAGAACTTTGTTTCTTGATGCAAACAGAATTGTCTGCAATTTAACACAAGCAAATACAAGGAACGGGTTATTGGACAGCAGAAAAGAGACTCAGAAAGTGGATGTAGAGGTAGTGCATTGCTAGAAGTACTTTGGGTTCACATAAGTAACACAGAGGAAATAAAAAAGTGCAGAACAGACTATTTTACTTAGGAGACTGCATTAATTTAATGTGGGCAGTGACAGCCTTTATGGAATTTTTAGTTCATGCATAATAGTCTTTTACAATCTATTACAATTATATATATGAAGCTATAACATAATGAATTATTAAACATAAGAAAAAGGATGTAACTCAATCCTTTAATAAATGTAACTTAAAAATTAATTGCCTGAGGTTTCTGCCTCATTCTTAGAGAAGCTACTAATGTAATTTTCCAAGGTTAGGAAGAGGTAAATGAATAACAAACATCCATTCAGAAAGCAGTGTGAATATCAATTGGAGAATCTGCTAAACACCCCTCTTAATGAAGAGGTGTTCAGAATAATGAGAGAATCAACAGGAATCAGAAATTACTGGTGGCTTTAGTTGATTGGAGAAGGTGATAATGTTCTGTATATTAAGAGACAGATGACATGATGTGTTAGATAAGGTGATGTACTGTAATTAGAAGAAAGCATAAAAGGAGATGAATTGTTTCATTGATTGCTCACTCCGCACACTCTGTGGACTGAGACATGTGCATAACTTTGTGCAAATAAAGAATTGTTCTGCATTCTCATCTAGACTCTGTACCTGCCTTCTTTGAAGATAGACAAAAGTTTTTTCCATAAAGCCTTTAGGTCTGCCAAATCAACAAGCTGAGAAAGAAGGCAGACTCAGTTATTCAATGCACTCTCAACCTTCTGGAGGTAGCAAAGGAGGAGGAGAGAATAAAGAAAAAACTGGTGGCCATTAATCAACTCAAAAGTGTCAAGAAACACTACTGTATTGCTTATGATAATATGCCTTTGTAATACTTGATGGTAATTGCCATTTTAACTTTAGACAAGTCAGAATTTTTCTTCTTTAATGCAATCTTTATATATAATCTTCATTTGGATCTTGATCTTTGTTTGTCCGCGAATTCACTGCCTTGTGTGGTGTTCCTGCTGTGTTCAGTAGAGGGCAGTAGTGATGGAGGAGGAGAGGAAGTGAGGGGGAGGATCATTGGATGATGTTGGAGTGTGGTGATTAAAGAAGGATTGAACTAAAGGAGACTATGTGCTGTTTGTACTGGCTGAATACATAACACCTTGGTTGTTACTTTTGTTTACAAACACTGTCGATACCACACTTTGTGTTTAGATCTGGCGTCGACACCTGCTTCGTTGTCGAGACTGTGGTTTTTTGTGTTTCTATCGACCGTCGTTGGCAGCACTTCGTCCAAATCAAATGTTCACCCACTTCTTGGAGTCGGCAGTCAAGAGTGTATAAGTCGGGCACACTACTGTGATTTTCCATCAATCGGCGTTTGGAGTTCAAGAAAGAAGCATTGGTTCTTCCTTACTCTTTGAATTGCCACAAAGCAACCTGCGAGATTGGAGAAAGGTTGAGAAGAGATCGTGAGAGGAAACGACAGCGTCATGAAAACGAGACGGACTGTGAACGGAGAGAAGCAGAAATGCTCCTCCACCACCATATAATTACTATTCAGACAGTGATTCCGAGTAGGCCATTCCTATCGAATCAATGTCCAAGGGTTTTGTTTTGTAATTTTGTTTCCCTTATAAAAAATCATAATGCTGTGCGACGAAGGGCCCAGTTCACGACTGGCAGCCGCGTTTAAACAGGGAGCCCTTCATAGACAACTTTAACACGCGCAACGTAGTTGGGCGCACATGGCTAGTTCTTTATATATATTTTGTTTTTATTGTTATAGTTTGTTACAATATTTCAATATTATAATATTGAATATTATTATATATGTAAAAACCTAAATTTCCACCTTTGGACAAATAAATTACTATCTGTCTATCTGTACAGTGTGTGGAAAAACAGTTGTGAATTATATAACATTAAGAGAATTAATATCCTAAAATTCTAAAATAATATTAGTGACAATTATACATATACCGGTTCAAGACCCTTGTGACCCTGAATCAAATTAAACAGAATCAAAAATGGTTGAATGAAACAGTTTATATATATATATGGCATAATTTACATAAGCTGGCATGTCATGTGGTGCTGCCAGGATAGGCTCTGGTCTTGTGTGATCTTGAATTGGACTAAGCAGGCATTAGAATGTTATGTTATATTATTTGTCGAATTCTAACTGTGAGCTATGTTGTATTAATTACACTGTAAACGGAAAGCCATCCGTTCATCTGGCTCTTTTGCTAACTGCAATAGCCCTGAGGGTCGTCAGATGGATGAACATGTTGTACTCCTCAAAAGTTAGACACGCTTGTTTGACCTGTTGGTGGCAACAGATTTCAGTTGTCTTATTCAAGAGGATCCAGCAGGCTCATATTTTGGGGATGTCTCATAGACTTATTAACCTGTTTGTTCTTAAAATGTAGAAAAAAATGCTCAGATAAAGATTATCCGAGTTTTCACTAAACAATGATAGATGCATTCTATGAAGTTGGTGTGTGTTTAATGAAAAAAATCAAACATGCTTTATAAATAAAACATTGATTATTATTATGTATATATGTTAAATATATTATGTATATATTATAAACGTATTTAAAGGTTTTGGTTTGGCTTAGAGTTTATGTAGAGTTTACATGTCCTTTCTTTGGTTGTGTGAGCTTTTCCTTGTGTAGCCCATGTTCCTCTAAATAATTTGCATGATATTGTAGTATTCTTTTTTCCTTCATTTTGTTTCTTTCATTATAGGTTTACAGAGAAAATTAGACTATCCCAGTTGCATCAGACTCAGGTTTGAAAGTAGCCTTAAACGGCAGGCAACTCCATTTTAGAGAATATTCTCAGAAGACAGCCAAACTCACCTGGTGTTAGAACCAGGAACTACAGTAAACAGCACCCAAACTCTGCTTCACTAAGGCTCATAGGGTTACGAAATATAGCACCTTGCTCCGATTTTATTTGACCATAAATATATAAAGGCAGAGTGAAACTGAAAAGACGTAAAGTTCAAAAATTTACCTATTGCAATAACCAATAGAAATTTATTTATATAAAAACATATATTTATCTAAGTATCTTTATTAGTCACAGGCTTTGCTTCAATGTGACTAACAAACACACACTCTACTTGCGAAGCATGCTGTCTACAGAACTAACTTCCTTATTTGCAAAAACATTCAAGGCACAGTGCTGACTATTAAAAATAACAACGCTATTCTACAAGGAAGAACAGTGCCTTTATCCATCCATCCATCTTCCAAACCCTTTTATTATGGGCAAACTGCTATCCAAGGATACCAGTTAAACACATTCACACACAAACACGCACTAGCCCCAATTTAGCAATGTAAATTCACATATTCTGCATGTGTTTGGACTGTGAGATGAAACTGAAGCAACCAAAGGAAATCCACGTGGACACAGGGAGAACATGCAAAGTTTGTGTAAGGAGCACCTGAAAACAGGTCAAGCTGTTGGGTAGTTCTGGACTTTAAGGTTGATGAAATGCTCAAGGGGGCAAGGACACCAGGAAATGTTGGAGGAAATTATAATCTGGTATCCTAGGGGCAAATGGAAAATCAACTCAAGCCCTGAGGCATTTCTGTGTTTTGGTGAGAAGTTTTCACAAAGTGGAGAATAAATCTTCCTCAGGGTTCTTTGGATGTGGAGTTGAAGGAAGAGAGAGACCAATGCTCTACTTTAATGTTGAAGGGCGGCCATGATTCAGAGAGAGAGAAAGAGAGATTGACTGAGTAAGAGATTGGGACTGTAGGTGAAAAGTGGAAAAGGGAGAGTCTGATGTGCTTTCAGGTGGATAACCTTTTCTCTTTACCTTTTACTTTTTATTCTCCCTTTCTTCATTCTTTCTTAAATGAGTTTATTTAATAAATCAACAACTTTAATTCAATGGCCTGCGGGGCATTATACCTCTTCTGGGTTCACAATTGTTATAAAGTTCAACTTACGTTGAGGACCTGATGTTAACTTTATGGTAAAACCCTGCTCTACTTTAGCTACTGTAAGAATTTACATCATACTGTTTTTCCTCATCTCCTTAGGCTTCTGCTATTTATTTTGTAATTTCTAACTTTGAGCTTGGGGAAATTTCAATACTATTTTATTGTTTTGCAATTTGATGTTTCTTGAATCAATCATCAATCAAGAGTATTATAAAAAATATTAAAATAATAGTAACATAAAATCAAAGCTTAAAGGCTGTCACAAAAAGGTTTCTCACAAATGTACAAATATGTACAGTAAGCAAACAAACATTGTCAAGATAAAAAAAGTTAAAAGTACATTTTACTTGAGAAGAACCTGTGTCTGTTTTAATAAAACGGCTCATACTGTAAATGTTCTTTCAATTTTTAACACATACAGACCTTAAAATATTTGCATTCACTGCTTCTTTGTCCAACTGGTGTTCATTTAATTGTGTAATACAGATCAGCATTAAATTCAGCTAATTGTGCATTTGTCAGCTCCTTTATGTTACCAGCCTCAAGGGAATCAGAATTGGATAGCATTAGTCAGAATAAAATGTTGTACATGAGCAGAAGGACACCATTAAAGATAATGGCACAAGAGACTCAAGGGAAATTTCAGAAAGTATCTTTTATAAAGAGAATAATTGAAACAGAGAATCACATTTCAAAGGAAGATAATACTTCCAGAACAGTAAGGAAAGCTAAGAAGAAAATATTGACAATTGAAAGAAGGAAAAGAAAAAAATCTTGCGTAGAAAAGTCTCATCCCTTCAGAAAGAGAGGTGAATAATAGTATTAATAAATATATATCAATATACAGCATTTTCAGAAAGTACAGTACAATGCTGTACATGGCATTTGTGTGATTTTCTGCATTTCCACTTTATTCTCACAGCAAGTTTTATAAGATACTTAAGAAAAGTGTAATATTTAATAAAAACTACTCTGAGTGAAAAAATATCTTAAACTTTTATGGCTTCCTTTATTCGTTAAAGAAGGTGATACAAGAATATTGCCCCCTCTGAAACAATAAATACTCCTTGGAACTCATAAATGGTTACACCACCCTTAACAGTTATGACTGCAACCAGACCTTTTATGTAGTTATTAGTTGATCTCTCACAGAGCTGTGGAGGAATTTTTGGCTCAGTTCTTCTTGTAAAATAGCTCTAACTCAGCAGTATTTGTAGCTTTTTAAATAGGATCTGCTGTTTCATATCCCACTGCCTGTCAGTGAAGGTTAGGCTTTGACTTTGACTAAGTCATTGCAAAACACTAAATTTCTATTTCCCCAGCCATTCTGATATAATCCTACGTGTGTAATTCAGATCAGATCATTGCCATGCTGTATGAACCAACCAGTGGCCTGATTTTCATCTGGAGAGCTTTGATACAGAGCAGAGCTTGTGCACAGCTGCTGGCTAGGACATCCTCATGAGATTATAATTTCCTTTATTATTCTCATAATAAAGAAATTATGAAAAGTGTTGTGTTCCATCAGGGAGACCCCCTGTCATGTGTCCCCTGGTTATCCCCTCCTGCTGCACTGTAAATTAGAGAATACCCTGTGGCTGTTGTCATTCTCCTCATGTTTCATTTCCAGTCCCTGAAAGCTGGATGTTTTACTTTACATAACTAGACAACATTAGTATATATGTACAACATGTAGAAAACAAGTTCCACAATGGACTTTTTATGTCCAGGTAACAAATCATTAAATTTTCATTATTTTAAGGCAGAATATTCTCCAAGAAAAATTCCAAATTCTTATTTTCTTTTGGCTGTATTTCTATAATATGTTTTGTAGTATGACCTCTTCCATGTTATCCAAAATAAAAACAACTTGTACATGAGCAGTTGATTAAGAATATGCCAATTTAAGAAGAAAAAATCAACAACAACAACAAAAAACTACACATTCCTGTGTTGTTTTGTGGAAAGAAAACATCTCTGAGAAAGATTGGACTAACTAGAGATTCTACATAGGCTCCATGGGTGTGAATGGGCAATAGATGGGTGCTCCGTCCAGGGCTTTTTCCTGCCTTGAGTCCAGTGTTGGTGGAATAGACCTCAGCACCCCAATCTCCACCCCCAATCCAACCTTGTATTGGTGTAAATCGTTTAGAGAGTGTTATGTTTATCTGTGGCACATACAGAATAAGAATGTTTTTCTTAAAGTGATTTTAAAACTGTGAAAGTGCTCTCATAGTTTACAGAAATTAATTTTTTTCTCAAGACAGTTTATCATCTCTGCATCCCAAGACTGAAATACAAAATGCTGTTCTTTTTCAAGTCTTCTGTGGTGGTGATCTGCTCACCACTAGCTGATCAAGGCACCATGCAGTCCCTACATTGATGGATTGAAGGCCAGATGTCCACATGACCATCATCATCTAATTCTTCCACGTGAAGCCTGAAAACCATGAGGACTGATTTTGATCATTTATGTTAGGTAGAATGCCCAGAGGAGACGGGACGATCTCATGGCTTTGGAACCCCTGCAGATTTTTTTTTCTCCAGCCCCCTGGAGTTTTTTTTTTTTGTTTGTTTTCCCTGTCCTCCTGGCTGTCGGACCTTACTTTGTTACTTATTATTGCTTAATCTTATTTTTATATTTTTCTTTTTTCTTTCTTCATCTAGTAAAGCACTTTGAGCTACATCATTAGTATGAAAACATGCTATATAAATAAATGTTGTTGTTGTTGTTCTTTGGTTAAGGAAATACAACTGTCTTATTAAAAGAAGTCTTACTATAAGTGTTATCAAATTATAACATTTATAGTAGGTATACTTTATTGGTCAGTATCTAATTATTTAAATTGCATGGAATTACCTCCAGAAGCTTTGAAAATGTTTTTTAATAGTTATAATTACTTTATGGAAGTATAGTGGCATGGTACTTTGCTTTGCTGTCTCCCACATTCAGATTTAGTTCCTGACTTCTTCATTAGTTTATACTGTACATTTGCCTTGTGTCAGGTTCTCCAGTTTACTTTCACCAACCAGAAATATGTACAAGTAGATTAATAAATGACCATGAAAGAGAGCAGTGTGAGTCAGTGTATGTGCTCAAGTGTTTTCTATGCTAGTTTCTAGTTTCTCCTCCATGGGTAGTTTCAAGCTTGTTGCCAATGCTCCTTTCATTCTGTAATTAAGAAGTACACTTAGACAATGGACTGACAACACTGGACAACAAATCTTCTTCAAACGTTTTGCTTGCTGAAAACTTTTCGGTGATCATAATAGACAGCTTCAAGTTGAACATAAATATGATTTCAGATTGACTGTGTCATGCATGAATTTGAAGAAACAAGAAATTATCTTTTGTTGCATTTAGTATGTTGAATCACTTTATGATACTGACACATTGTATTAGTTCGATTGAGCCGAAAATGTTTTTCTGCTGATTTTCATTCGTATTCACCATCTGATGCTTCTTGTTCCAGTGTTCAACAATATTCAGACAGAATTGATTGTCCCAGTATGAATGCAGAAAATTAATTTTTAGCAATAAGTTACTCCACATGGTTGTGTATGCTTGAAGCGTGTCGTCAATCAGCCGGATATAGCTGGGTGCTCTATAGCTCTATGAAAATTCTCAGCAAAATTCCTGAATGCTTTCCATTGAAATTCCACCCAACCACCAGATCTTTGACCCACTTATCATGTTTTCCTTAATCTTGGCATCAGGTATTGTGGAAACATCTGTCTCAAATATCAAAATCCTTCACCTTCATCATTCTTTGCTTTCATAACATTTTTCATCAGTCAAAGTTTTTTATGAAGCAGAGGCAAAATATCTTTGTGAGGTCAACAAGTAATTTTATGCCACACTTTATTGCCCAGGAAACAAATACTTATGGAGCAGCCATGTCATTTTAGTGTGTTGGGACTCTTTAGCACGGCTGTCCTGTTCACAAGTGACATAACATTGGTTGGTATATCTGAGATGCATTCCTAGTAATAGTGTCAGTAATTTTAGATCACCATAGATGTTCCAGTTGAAGTTGGTGTAATGTATAGGTATACTTATAATAGGCCATTGCAATAAAACAGAACATTTTAAAAAATTTTAAAAATCCATGATACATCCAAAAGTTGTCGTCCAGTGTAATTTATTTAATCTTCTTTTCAACATTCAATAATTTATTTCATTAACTCACCAAAGGGAACATAATATGACCAGATTTATGCAAAGCAAAGAACTTAATTATAATTGTCAGTCATCTCTAAAGAATAACTGTTTTGTGGTTAAAAGCCCATTCTTCTACCCACCCAAAAATTAGCCTGTTTAATCAAATTCAGAGTAGTGGGAGGCCAGATCCTTTTCCAATAGCACTAAGTCCTAGGCAGGAATCATCCCCAGACAGGGTGTGAGTCCATAAGTTGAAAATGCTTAAATTGTGCATGCTGGACTTGTTTAACATTGTCTGCTCATTGAAACAATAAAAATGAGGATCTAAAAATATTTCATTGTAATTAAAATTCACCAGATGGTGCTTTTGATCCCAATAAGCACAAATCAGCTCCTTAAGCGGAGAGCTGAGACCCAAAATCACACGTTATTTGAAATGAAAAAGTATAAAAACTATTATAACAAAACCACAAAGTTTAACATTACCAAGGAGATAATAAGGAGGGGAAGTGCTTTAATTGGACTTCAGTTTACTTAAAGTGCAATGCTGTGCTTGAAACTTTTCCACACATTTAAGCTAATACTTTAATCAATCAAACATCACAAACTGCTTTCTTAAATAGACGCCATCTGTAGAGCATCATATTTTTGTTGTAGTGCTGGACAATAGAATCAGAGACAGAGATTAAGCAGTAGGTCAATATGGCTCATTGTACACAGTGATGCAACATCTGCTGTGGCTCTTGACGACAACAACAAGGTATGCAAGTTTGCATATGTAACACATCTAATTATACAAACTGAAATTTACGCCATGTTCAAAATCAGGTCAACATTTAAACAGCTCAAATGTTTAATCACATATTAAATGTTGGATTTTGTGAATATCCAATTCTTAATTCATTTTAGAACATTAGAATGTTAAATAGATGGAAATGACATGATTGTTAGAAATACAGTGCAATTTGTCATTATAGTCTACTGTACATGTTACTCAAAAACTGCACATATGCATCACTGTAAAAACACCTGACATATTTCAGCAGAAGGGAAAAAATGCAAGCATATCAATGAGAAACAAAAGCCTACACCAAGTAATCTAATTAATTTTAAAGTCTTAATTGGAACTCACAAAGATGCAACTATTCAAAGCATTTTATATACAGGAAAAAAATTTAAAAAGATATTCTGATTTCTCTTAAAATTATTTCCAGTCATTCTATTCAATATTGTATGTGTTCTCCATTACACTTTTATTATACACTGGAGACTTTTTTTGTCTTTTTCACAGCAGTTCTGGCAATCATGAGATGTGTCTTGCCAGGTGTCTATAATGTACAGTTGCAGCAATTGATTTTTTATTGCTGTACAGTTTCCAAGAAACCACAGCACTTTGTAGCAAAGCAGGTTTGCACATTTCCTTTCTATCACCACATTGTGCAAGTAACTGAAAACATCTGTCTGTGTCAACTTAAATTTATGACAGCTGGAAGCTGCAATTAGACTGGCTCACACTGAAGCAGTTTATTAATGAAAGGCACTTTCTGCTGAAATTTCTGTCACCGCTGAGCTAACTAGAAGCTTTTTTCAGGACAATGACAAGGGAACTTATTGATGTATAGCTAGATTGTCATCAGGCTTGCCAAAAGTCTGCAGTGACACCACATATCTTTCCTTTTTTAGCCGAAGACAAAATTATCTCAATGCACTTTTTTAAAAATGGCCATCATCCCCAGAGTACAGAAAATACTGTTGAGTGGTAGATACCATACATATTTTGATTTCATGTATAAGGAATGTAGAGTTTGTATAATTTGGCGTCTTTAAGCAAAACCTAATTCCAATGTGGTAAATATAACAATGTCAAATTCATGGAAATATTTACTACTAGTAATTTGTTTTTGCATTTATCTTTTAAAATTTGGAGACATTTTACAGTGACTTTTTTCACTTTCTATAGATGAAATTAAAACTTATTAGAAATATAAAGATGCCTTGTAATGGCAACGTGACTGTCATTTCAGACATTGGCTATTTCTTGTAAAGCTGTACTATATCCTGAATTAAGGTAATCATTTTGTTAAAACTAAAAAATGGCATACCCTGTGGACTGGTGATGACCATACTTTAACTGAAGGTGGCCCAGACCTTATGGAATTTTGTGATTAATGTGTTTCAGCAAAAGTTTCTTAAAATATATCATCACAGTTGGAGCAAGTGCAATCAGATGGCAATCATGACGAGTCACCATGAGTACGTTGATAAAGGGGTAAATGTGTTTTTGAAACAGGTGGGAATCTTGGGACCTTTCAATAAGGTATTTAAAATGCCTGTGAAAATGCAAGTGGTCTCTACAGAGTTTTAAAGCTCTCCATTGAGACAAGCTGCTTTATAAACTTTAACATTTTTTAAAATCCTTATTGTGACATCCACAGAAACAGAGATGGCTGCCTTATTGTTATTTGTTATCTCAATTAAATTTGGATGTAGAAACAAAAAACAATCAGGAAGAAAATATGGAATTAATGAAACTTTGATTTGTGACCTATAAGCATCTATGCTTCGCTGTTAAATTTATTTACTTCTTGCTCATTTAAGATTTGTGTTTATTATGTTTCCATGTATTGTTAATTCTGCTTTTAGTTTGCCTGTATGTAAAATTATGTTGTTTTTTTTCACTGATTATGTTTTTTGTTTTGCTTATTTAACTTGTAACAATTGTGGTTTTATGTTTTTTGAAGGCATTCATTGCGTTTTGGTGGTCGATGTGGGGATGTGCACCAAGAGGAAGGGCTATCCTGATGTCACTATGGAAGGGCTAACCTCAGCTTAAATATTCTGATGCTGGGAGTGGATCCTTCATTGGTGTTCATTGAGTGCATATCATTTGTAAGTAATGGATTTTATTGGATTTGTTTTCTTATGTTCTTGGTTTTTATTATTTTACTGCAGTTTGGGACTTGCTTGCTTTGGAATGGTTTTAGGCAAAGTTGTTTTGCCTCATTTTTTTGCCTTTCACCATTCTGTGCTTTGTTATGTCTTTAAAATAAATATGCATATTGATAAAGATTCTGCTTTGGCCTTGTCCTTCCAAGCCAGAAGATTTTATGGTTCCTCTCCCTTGAAAGTCATTTTGATAAGTTTGTGTATTTTGAGACATTTAATATACTTTGAACTTTAAAAGCTTTTTTTTTTTTTTTTTTTTTTTGGGCCTGGTTAGGCAGAAAGCTGCCTGTGGAGTTGGGAGCTCAGGCTGCCTGGGATGAGGCCTGTTCAGCCAGGCTAGAGAAGGCCCTGGGCTGGTTTATGGGTTTAAGGCCTCCAACTGTTTGGATTGTGCTCTATTCATGACATCCACCACATTTTGTATTTTAAGTGGAGGTTTAATCAGTTTACAGCTTATCCTAGTGTTGATATTTACCACAGTTAATTACTTTACCTGTACCTGCATTTCATAAGTTTCCATATTGCCAACCTAAAAAGGCATTACAGATTTCCTAGGTTATTTGTATTTCTTATTGGGAAAATAGTAGAAAATATTTTTAGGAAACTATTCGGTTATACTGGTGGCATTTTTATCAAAAATGTCTAGTTAATACAATGTGAAAAACACATTGTTCAGTAAATTGCATTTATCAAGGACCCATTAGTATGATAAAATGATCTCTGAAAGTCTCAATGTCTTTATTGTGCAAGAAATTTTGTATTGAATATTTCTGTAATGGAAGAAATGGTATTTCTGCCTTTAAGATGCCATAAGATCTGTGCTCTCTAAGCTGATCCCAAATTTTCAATGTGTTACAAATTACTGTATTTTAGGGGCAAAGGTGCACATAACATAACATAAGAAAGATTGATTTAGTTTCCTTTAATAAGGTGCACCAATAGGCACTGATTAGTATGTGACTCACTCTAAAATCTAAAACCTGAATGGCTGACATAGTGCAGCAAAAATCTTTGTAAATGCCAGACATCTTTCTGCTGTATGTCTCTGATGAATTTTTTTTTAATAAGGAAAAAATCTAAGGTCTCAAAGACTGATTTATTATTTAAGTAGTCTTCCTAATTTTACTTCTACCACTTCTGGATTTTTCTTTTTCTATTGTGCTTAATTAAGTAGTAAATAATCTATATTCATATAAACATATGTTATACTTCAGCCCTAAAATTAACTGGAAACTAAGATGCAAGTTATTAAAGCAATGCATGCTTTTAGCATGTATTGTTGTGCTATTTGAAATGCATTGAAATTTTTCAAACAAAATCATAGCACTCCATGGGTCGAGGGTGAAAGAATAATGGCATAGTGTACTTCATATTGTTATTTTTGTTTAGAATGATGTGTGAACAGGTCTGGGTAAGCCAGACATTATACTAAGAGTGAAAATGGAGGAAATCCAAATATGTTAGAAAATGAAAGTACAGTAGATTTGAAACATGCCTCCAAATTAATATGTTCTGAAAAAAAACAACTAGAATTAGAGTGAGGAATAGGAGAAAGAACAGAATCAATGGCAAAGCAAATGTCAAGACTGGAAAATAAAATGAGAGAGACATCAGAGCCAAATCTCAAATTGACAAAGCCAAAAGGCAGAGCTAAACTCTAGAACCAGTAGCCAATTACTCCCTATGTCATGAACCTAGAGACCATGTCTCCTACATCCAAATCATGATGAACGAAACCACAAAATGCTGGCACCTTTAAGCTAAAAAATGATGTCTGAAAAGATGTTAAATAAAAGTCCATTTCTAAATGAAGGCTCTAATCAAGAAATTAATAACAGAATTCAGTTCCTTGAGTCTATAAACCCTAGAAACGACCCCTTGATGATTTTTATTTATTCAGAAAAGCCTGGAAAAAATTCTGAAGAAACTCTATTTACAACACTGCAAAAAAGTATATGAACAACAATATCTACTGTTAAATATTTTCAATAAATATATTTTACAGTTTTAAGTAATGCAGTTTGGTCAGCTTTTTATATTTAAATTATGATGAAAGTTATGCAATGTGATGGATCCTCATCCTTGCATCGTGTCTTTGTTCTGTCTATAAAAGTCAACCCATTGTCACTCAGCATGTCACTTCACTACTATTGTTAAGCAAGACTGGTGGTGAATTGGAAAAAAGATTAATGAATTACACTAAATCTTGAGGCAAGAATAAATAATGTGAATTGAGTATCAAATTTACTTGTCACTAAAGAACTGTAATTCATTTCCATCCATCTATCCATTTTCCAACCCGCTGAATCCGAACACAGGGTCACGGGGGTCTGCTGGAGCCAATCCCAGCCAACACAGGGCACATTTACTAGCTTAAATTTGTCTAATTAAAGAAGCCACATTAAGATACATTTTAGACCTCTATGAAAAATCCACATTATACTAGCTGAAGAGTTCACAAAATCCCCCAGCTGTGAATTGTGTTTTCTATTACCAGTGCTGGTCAGAACTAGATTAGCTTACTTTACTGTTGTTAAGAGTTCATCAATGTCTCACCCATTTTCTTTTTTACTGTATATACTGACGTATAAGTCGGGTCTTGAAACCCAAAAAATCGATCATAAAATCAGACCCCGACTTATACACCCAATCAAAAATGCAACACTTAAATTTTTATTTTTTTTTTTTTACATCTTGCCTTCTCCAATCTCGCATCAGTTTCTCAGATGCATCGAATTTTGTTGCAGCAGCGCAGTTACCAGTTTCTTTAGCTACTTCAATGACATTTAATTTAAAAACAGCTTTTTTCTTCTGATCGAACGCTCCATCTAAGGGATGTTGTTATAATAAATGTGTATGAGGGTGTTAGACACAAAAACACAAATTAGTGCAAACGTTGCTTCAGAACAGTTCGGGTATTACCATGTGGTCATGTAGGCACAATACATAGAAAAAAAAGGTACAATACATAGAAAAAAAAGGCAGTGTGCTCCGTGGTTACTCTCAGGTGTGCGTTAGCATATCATAATCACTTGGCCCAATAGAGTGAGTTTTCCACGTTCGACTTATATGACCGACATTATAAAATACCAGAAATTATACAGTAAAATCAAGTCCCGACTTATCCATGGGAGAACTTACAGTATGCGCGAGTATATACAGTAAATATTTTTTTCCCTGGTCCATTATTTTGTTCAGTTCCCTTATTTAGGTACAAGTCTGTGTGGGTGAGGTCTTGTATTATGTTTGTACTCTCAGGTGCTGTGGTGATTAGAGCTGCAGGTACCTGAGAGGAGTACATAAGACTTTTACTTGGCACAGCTCTTTACTGTAGCACTTCCAAGTTTTTTTCCCACTGTGTTTTTGGCACCATTATTCAGTACTTTTTCTAATTTTGTATTTGACTATTGCTTCTTTCTAATTCAAAATTTGCTATTTATTAAACTTTGTTTAAATTTGTTCTTTGTTGTGAACTGCAGTTTTCGGGTCCATTGCTTTCTTAATTGTTGTTCTTTTATACTTGTTATTATTTTTTATTTTTTCTTAAATTAGTTCTTTCGGTTTTTGTCATTTCTTTTTACCTAAATATTGTATACGTTCCTTGTTTCATTAGTTCAGTAATTTGTTGATTAATTTTTATTTAAATCCATTTTAACGATTCTGTAATACACCTAACTAAAAAGTTAAATGTCGGTTTGAATATTTTGCAAAGTTTTGCTCTTCCCTTTCGGGGAATATAACTACTACATCCTATATGCTTACATAACTAGTCCTTCGATATATACTACAAGTAGCGGGAAGCCCGGCTGTTGCTCGGGTTGGAAAAAAGTGAAACAGTTTCCATTTATTATTTTTTGGCAATTAATTTATTATCTGAATACTGTTCAAAGGTCAAACTGCCATTATTAACAAATAATGGATTATAGTTGCTATGAATCATTTAGAGTAACTTATTATACACAATGTTTTTCGTTTTGCCATTTGAAGCAAGAACATATAAATTCTTTCATGAGTCTACTATGGAACAGGTAACGTATAGCTGGCCATGTGAAAAGCAAGGTTCTTTGAGGTAAACTCCAGTAACATTAAGTGGTTGTCCTTGTACTTTAATTATGGACATTTGCAAATGCAAGACATACTGGAAGTTGAAGTCGTCTGAATTTGAAATAGAGTTAATTGGAAATCATAAGTATACGTTAAATGAAAACATCCTCTCCCTTTCCGATTCTGGCTAGAATAATAGCATTGCCACATTTTTCTCAACCTTGATGTATAAATTTTTTTCCAGATTAAATTAGAATTTACTGTTTTAGGGTTTTCCTTAATTATTTTAATCATGTTCATGCATTTACATTTTTTTTATCAATTACCGAAACTGTAGCTTTTGGATATTTACTCTTCCTCTCACTTGGTGATTGCCTTGTGATGAACATCAGGACAGACACACTTTCTTGCTTACTTATTAGATTGCTGATTGCAAATAGTTACCACATGGGGACTTACTGAAGAAATGGAAGGCTTTGGCTGAACTTTGGGCTAAAGCATCTTGAAAGCTTCTGACTAAGAAGCAGAGTTGATTATACAACCTAACCTTCTCAACTTTGAAATATGGAAGAAAATAAGAGTGCTCTGAGAAAATATGTTTTCCCAGCCTGAAATATGAACTCAAGACTCTGGAGCTCTTAAACAGCAGTGCAGAGTACAAAAACTCCTCTGGCTCCAGCAAGGGAACAGGAACTTTTTATAAAGTTATACATATAAAAATCATTTTTTATTTAAGATCTTTAAAATACAAATTCAAAATTCTGATTATTTTTGTTAGGGTTTCATGTAATTGTTTTGCTGGTAGTAACATACTGAACGTAAAACTTCCATTAAACAGACAGGCATGTACTTGCATGCATTCTGGTGCAGCTACACCAATGTTCCCAAGTACCTTTTCTGACCTTGGAACAAAACCTTAGAAAGTATGTGTTAGTAACCCAATGCCAAAGTACATTACAGTGCATGGTGGAATGCCAAGATAAGGAGTTGGGCAAAGGAAGATGAAATCTTTGTAGGGAAGAATTCTTTTTTTCTCTTCCTTGTTTCTAGCTGGCTTTAGTATTATATATTCAGCTACATATTTATTAGTAATAAGTCTATTTTAGAATCTACTTAAAACAAAATTCATAGGTGCATAAATTGTATTTGATGTTATTTTCTATTTATGGCATTTTTTTAACTTTAGTTTTATTTTTGTGTGTTGTTACCTATCATTTTGTGTTTATACATTTTGTATATAGCACTTAAAATGTTTTTATAAAAGCATATTTCTGTTTAAAAACTTTAAGTAGAAGTGTTCTATATAAAAATATATTTTCTTCAACTAATATGAGTTGAATTTATTTATATATTCTTATTTTTGATGATCCACAGTCTGCATTCTGGTTTTGAAATGATTTTTGATCTTTAGGTTGGTATCTCAATTAACTTTCCAAAGATTATTGTGTAGACTTCAATAATCAGCAGAAATTAAAAACAAAACTTACAATTAGTTTTCTATTCACTCTATGGAATACTTCCACTAGAATTTAATCATTTAATGAAGAATTTGAGTATACTGTAGGTCCACTGCTCTTTTGGTTGAATGCAGTTCTTCCTTTGTTTTGAAGAAAATGTTTTTTTGAAGAAATCTGAAATGCATTTTGATGGAGGTTTATGCTATTCTTCTTGTCTCAAGTTTAAAAAAGAACTTTACAGACCACAAACACAGTCTGTTTCCTTGTTACCACTTAAATCAGAAAGTAAAGCCCCAGTGTGATCCCAAATGATGACATTGGAGGCCAATTGTAACAAAAAGATTTTGCTAAATATAAGGGAATAATTATGGAAATGAGAAACAATAAGGCACATGGAAACAGTAAAATAAAAAAAACAGTGCCCTCAGTGCCTATCTGCACAAAAGCAGCCCTTGAATACCCTGAAGTGTACTTGATCCAGTGACCCACGATATGATAAAGCACTGCCTACTCATCTTCCAGACACCACTCTCTCTTCACCCTTACTTTACTTTCTACTTTGGTCTCACTTTCTATACTTTAATTTCAGAGTACACTGAGACATTAAACTGCATAAATTTCAATAAAAACTGGAAAAGTGGGAGTGTTCTAAAACTTTCTAAAAGTCCTAAAAACTTTTCTAACTTAAAGCTAAACTGAAGTCAATAAACAGTATTCTGGCAGAAGTTCCTTTAGAGTCCAGATGCTCTAGCCCCATGTTGATGGCATCATCCACAGATTTATTTGCTTGATATGCAAACTGAAGAGGTTCAAGATCAGTAGCAGTAACAAACTTCAGATGGATTAGAACATCCATCCATCCATTTTCCAACCCGCTGAATCCGAACACAGGGTCACGGGGGTCTGCTGCAGCCAATCCCAGCCAACACAGGAACCAAATCCCAGGCAGGGCGCCAAACCACTGCAGGACACACACACCAGGGCTAATTTAGAATCACCAATACACCTAGCCCACATGTCTTTGGACAGTGGGAGGAAACCCACACAGACACGGGGAGAACATGCAAACTCCACGCAGGGAGGACCTGGGAAGCGAACCCGGGTCTCCTTACTGCAAGGTGGCGGCGCTACCACTGCGCCACCCCAGATTGGAACATTCCATTCAAATATTTTCATTAAAACTGATGTAAGAGCAAAAGGCCTTTAATCATTGAGGTAGCTTATTTTATTAATTTTGGGAACAGGAACAATAACAAAAGATTTAAACCAATCTTGTACAGTGCACTGTGCAAGAGACTGGTTAAAGATGTCTGACGTTTGCAGTTCTGTGATGGAAACAGCGTCCGGACACCATATTCCTTGTTGGAAATGAAGAAGAGGGGAGGGGCTTTTGTGAAGAAGTGGCTGGTGTTGTAGCCACTTAAGAGTTGAAGGAGCAGAGGGGATGTAAGTACTTGGTACCTTGTTGTTCAAATCTGTAATAAAAGTTGTTATTTTTGTCAGGGAGGGATGAATCTGAGAGAGCACTGGAAGATGTATTTTTTGTAACTGGTAACAGACTGAAGGCTTCTCCATACAGAGGAGCTATTGTTTGCAGAAAACTGAAGTTCCAGTTTATTTTTGTGTTTCCATTTAGCATATCTGATAACATTGTTTAGCCAATCCTGGCCAGTCTGTGAGTGTCCTTATAACCAGTTTCATGGGCTCTTTCTTTCACCTGACGTAGATTACTTACTTCTATAGTGAAAAACGGTTTTCCATTGTTATAAATCATGAATGTGTTCCCAAGCATTTTTAAAAACTTCACAATTTGTACAGTCCAGATAATCTTACTTCAACTGACTCATCATTCCATGAACAAGTAGACTTCTTTACTGGTTTAGCTAATTTTAGCCTTTGTTTGTAAGTGGGTAGTAAATGTAGCATAACATGGTCAGAATTACCCAGTGGCATGTGAGGTAAAGCCTAGCATGCATCCTTTATTGCACAGTAGCAGTGATCCAAAGTCTTCCCGTGCCATGGTGGGGCATTTAACAAGCTGTTTGGATCTGGGAAGCTCGCTGGTTAGGTTTGCATTAATAAAGTCCCCTATAAATATCATCGGGAAGTTGGCATAACTGTTCTCCAAACTAGCGATGTAATCTGCCAACTTCTGCTGCACTTCATTAAAGTTCATGTCTTGTGGGATGTAAACTCCAACGACAATTATTGAAGAAAATTCTGGGGTGAATATAATGGCTTACAGTTAATAGCAAATCATTCAAGATTCCTGGAGCAGTGCTTCGATAATATGGAAACATCAGTAGACCAATTGTTATTAATGTAGAAGCAGACTCCACTGCCTTTTGACTTGTTGCAATGATCAGCAACTCTATCTGCTCTGCAAAGCAGAAACCCCAGCAGTTGTAATGCGGAGTTGGGAACTGATGCATTAAACCATGTCTCCACAAAGCAATACACTGAAGAGAGAAAGTAATCCTTACTTGTTGTTAGAAGAAGATTAAGTTAATCTATTTTGTTCTTCCGTGATCTGACGTTGGACAAAACTACTGTAGACCTGGAAGGAGCGCTCAAAATGCGCATTTCCTGAACCACACAAGAAACCCTGCGTGCTTCCCCCTTCTCCGCTTCAGGTTCAAGTTACTTGGATGGGAGTCCGAGTCTGCAGTCAGAGAGATCATAAATGGTAAATCCGTATGTAAGTGTCCTTGATCGGTTGAGGATAAATAAAGTTTAATCCCAATTGATAGGAGCTGATCTTGTGTGTAAGTAATCCTCATTTTGTTGCATAAAGGAAGAGTTAATAGACACATAAGCAGTGACTAAACAACTGAGGCTGCCCTGATCAGCACCATCATGAAAAAAGCTTGTGCTAGTTTTGAAAGAATTTTGGAATAATTTTAATGGTGCAGTGGTCTTTTGAGTGTCCCTGACGGCTAAGGACACATCTGCCAACATACTGGATTGATTATATTGCGGCTAAAAATGTGACTTGAGGTTTAATGTACCAGTGCTAACCACTACACCATCATGCCTTTAATAGAATTAAATATCTGAAAAGTAAGATGTCTTGCAGACTGTGGCAGAAAGGAAGCATGAATTGACTAAGGTGTGCCTTCCATGATTTGATAGCATGTACTCACTTATGTCAAACCGAAAAGTAAAGTTTCTCTTTTTCCCCCCAGACACTTTTGCTTATTCACTGCTACTGCTACCAAATAAGAGCAACACTAAAGCATGTGGATTCTTCACTCTTTCCTGTTTGCATCAACTGCAACCTAATTTGGGTAATGCTATCAAATGAGTAGGCTCACATACACAGGTGTAGGGAGCCACATAGGTGTCAGGCAAAAAAAAAACCTGTTTGAAATATTATATAACTTGTTCAAATGAATTATGTAACTCATTAGAACAAATTATTTTTTATTTTTTTCTTATTTCAGTAGCTATTTGTTTTTTCTGGTATGCAGTTTAGTGGTCTGGAAATGGAAGAGTATAGCCAGCTAATAGTTTCAGTCTATTCTGCAGTATTCAGTGCCATTATTAACTAAATTTTAAAATTAACTTTTTTAAAGTAACTTTTCAAAACTTTTAACACACACCTTACAGTTCACTTACGGTTCATTGCACTGTATGCCAGGAAAACCATGTGGGGCTCCTTAAGAATAACTGGACATCAAGGGAGAAAAATAATAATAATCTGTTTAAACAAATTACTATAGTGCAGTGCTCCACACAACTGAAATATGAGTGAGGGAAAAAAATAAAAATAATCTGTTCAAATGAGTTACCTAATTCATTCAAACAGATTTTTTTTTTTTTTTTTTGACATCTGCGGAGCTCCGTACAGGTCACATGAAAGTCCATATAAAAAGTCATTACCTTTAAGACTTGAATACTCTGACACATTTCCAATCTCCTGCTGTGTGTATGTTTTGTGTTTAAATGTTTTTCAGTGATATATACACTGTGGGGCTCTCCCATTCAACATTGGCTGCTACAACTGTTATGTTGTACTGGCCTTGCAAAGCATCATGGGATGCTGGGAAAAAAAAGTTAATTTAAGCTGTCTGCATGGTGAATTTCCAGGAAAATATTTGGTGAATAAGGTCACTTGTGATCAAAGCATATTTGCTATGAAAAACCCTTCAACTGTGTGATGGGATACTCGTCTCAATAATTCTCTCTAACGTCCTGCTTGAACATAATAGCTACCTTATAATGAATAAGGGATATGTATTGCCCTCTAACAGGTTGAGAGACACTGTATAAAATAATTGTAGATATGCTACTTGTTTCAGGGTCCTCAGCAACCCAGTTATGTACTTGTTGTGCAAATGGCTAGTTGCAAAAGAGGCTGCTAAATGGTTTTTGTTTATAATTCACCTGAGTTTCAACCCAATAATTGAAGTGAAATGTGCCATGAAGCAGGAATAAACATCTCAGTGAATGCTGGGAGAAGCATTGTTCTCAGTTACCCTCGCAACCCAAATCCAGACTTGTTTTCAATTTCTGAAGATTTTTTTATTGTTGAAACAATCTAGTTTAGCAATCAGCCCTGACAGAAAATATAAAATATTTAACAAATGTATAATTCACCTCTCTTTTTCTTTTAAAATAATCTGAAAATTTAGTAAGTCTTTTTGATCCTTTACAGGCTTTACCCCGCTCAGTATATCTAGCTCTAGAGATTGTCTTCAGGATAGTCCAAGCCCTTTTCCTCAAACATTTTATCGGTGGTGTACTTGCCCAATTGGTGACACAAGTTGGATTAAAGAACTCAAACAGGCGTAATAATGTGTCTTACCTTTGTTATGAGTGAGACCATCAATATAGTATTTTGGATGTAAACTAGCGAAGACATTCTGTGACATTGAGCAGAGTTCCAATTAGTCTGGATGCCTTTTGTAAAATCAGATAACCCTTTTGCAGTGTTGCTTTGGGCTTCCATTCTTTTAA
The DNA here is from genome assembly GCF_900747795.2 of Erpetoichthys calabaricus. Lineage (NCBI taxonomy): Eukaryota > Metazoa > Chordata > Cladistia > Polypteriformes > Polypteridae > Erpetoichthys > Erpetoichthys calabaricus. The sequence continues at coordinate 43,234,199 of NC_041400.2, read as the reverse complement.
CCTAACCACTGTAAGGTTCTACTTTGTTGTAAAAATCAGAGCTAAGTGGATCCTTCCGTATATTCAAGGGTCGGTTTCACTCTCTTCCCATTCTGACCATGACTGCGAGCTTTACAGCAACAGTGCAGTCCATGCAATCAAACATCTGCCCTTCATCTTCAAAACTCAGAATGAAACTTCCTTGGTTTCTTTTGTTTAAATCCAGGAATTTTAACTCCACAATGCTTTTTGCTCCAGTATAAGATTCATTCATGTGTACAGCAGTGTCTATGTTTGGTTTCATTTTAATGACTATAGAATTTATGTAATGATAGTATCTAATAGAGTCATTATGGCCATCATGAGGTTTGTGTTGTAATTTTCATAAAACATATAACATAAATGCATCCCAACAGAGACTGATTCTTCTTTTCCAGTTTGCTTGAATTCAACTTATAACTAGTAACAGGCAAGGCCTATAGGTGAGATGTTGCAGCTTGATTCACAGTCTGAATTTACCTGAATTACACATTAGACATTTATTACTATTCATTTTGGAAAATTGTGAGCAGGCAACAGCATGAATTCTTTGTTTCTGCTGTTCCTTGTTTAGTGGTACTGCCAGCAACATCTGGCTAAAAGTATAGTGACATGTTGAATAATGAGAGATAAATGGCAGTAGTGTTTTCCACTATCATTAGCTTTTTTCGACCAGTATCCCAAGTGATTTTTTCCAGGATCCTCTCTTCCCTTTCAATAAGCTGATCACAGTCATGTGTACATAAGGTGTTTGATGTCATCCTTACTGTATGCTGCAAATTTTTATTGGCCTTGGATTTTTACTCAATTAATGAGTTTCTCCTGCCTCTATGTTTAACATTTCAGAGATTATTCAATATTAAATCATTGTAAGAAGAAAGTAGAATGAGATGTTTACATTCTTCATTTCCAGTTGTAATGATCGCCCACCTCAAGCAGGTACTTTACAAAGTTTCAATAAAACTATAACAGATTGTGCCAGAGTGTTTTAATAGGTTCAATTATTTAGATAGATAGATAGATAGATAGATAGATAGATAGATAGATAGATAGATAGATAGATAGATAGATAGATAGATAGATAGATAGATAGATAGATAGATAGATAGATAGATAGATACTTTATTAATCCATCCATCCATCCATTTTCCAACCCACTGAATCCGAACACAGGGTCACGGGGGTCTGCTGGAGCCAATCCCAGCCAACACAGGGCACAAGGCAGGGAACCAATCCTGGGCAGGGTGCCAACCCACCGCAGTACTTTATTAATCCCAAGGGGAAATTCACATACTCCAGCAGCAGCATACTGATAAAGAAACAATATTAAATTAAAGAGTGATAAAAAATGCAGGTAAAACAGATAATAAATTTGTATAATGTTAATGTTTACCCCCCCGGGTGGAATTGAAGAGTCGCATAGTGTGGGGGGAGGAAAAATCTCCTCAGTCTGTCAGTGGAGCAGGGCAGTGACAGCAGTCTGTCGCTGAAGCTGCTCTTCGGTCTGGAGATGATACTGTTTAGTGGATGCAGTGGATTCTCCATGATTGACAGGAGCCTGCTCAGTGCCCGTCGCTCTGCCACAGATGTCAAACTGTCCAGCTCCATGCCTATTTAATTGATTTTAGAAGTTTTAGAGCAATTCCTGGGGTGCAAGCTTTATAGTATGAGCAGTGGGATGGACCAGTGGCTGTGGGAAACAAAAAACATGTGGATTGATTTAATTTGGATCTTTAATAATATTTTTTTGCACTCTGCAAGATATTGTTTTATGACACAGTTTTATTGGAGATGTATTTATATGTATTATTGAATGCAATGTAACAATTTGATTCTTTGTTTTTAATAAGCCCTGCTGTTTTGTACTTGAAAGTTGTGTCTTCCACCTCGGTTAAGAACTACATGGTGTCCTAATTGGAGTATATGCCTGTGGCTCTTGGCACCAGGACATCCCAAAAATTTGTGTCTTTGTCTCTGCGTTCTTCCTTTGGTCTATTGTCACAAGTTATGAGGTCCTGGATTGCTGGTCTGGCTGTATGACATCATCAAGCTGGATTAATCCGGACCCAGACCAGGCTTCAGGCAGTAATTAAAATGATCACAAGTGTTAAAGAATAAAGAGGTACAAATGGCAGCCTCACCACATACAAGGTAACTTGGCAAGCTTTTACCCTTCATTTCCCCAGACAGTCTAGCACATACCTTTGTAATTTTGGCTTCATCTTTTAATAAATGCTGGTGTAACAAGATAAATTGTGACTGTCATTTGGCTATTCTCTGCTTAGTACATCAACAAGACCTATTTATTGGAAGCCAGCCCAAAGAAAGAAGGAATGCTAAACAAGGTTTGGATATTAATAGCAGAACTTAATTAGGATCCAGCTGCATGTTTTATTTTTCCCATTTATAGTAGATCCAAACCAGAAAAGTCATTCACTGCCCTGCTGACTATGCCACTTGCACCCTGCACTGGGAGTTTAAGAGCCATCCCTAAACTCAAATGACAGAGCACTTGGGTAATGAAGATTACTGCTGCTCTTTTGTTGAACTGTATGCTTGTAATTATGTTTTATTTGTATGAGCTTTACCAAATCAAATTCTAATCACTGACATTGTTGAGGCAAAACAATACATGTGCTTATAGACTTTGCAGGACATATGCTTTTTATGAGTCCTGTACATGAAATAAAGAGAAAGAGAAACAAATATTAAGAGAAAAAATGAAATTTGTTTTCTTGATTATGGCATGATCCATTCTATCTGCTGACATGGTTTAAACCTCAATAGCTTGTTCTACTTTATTAAATTAAAGCCCTCAAGCAAAGGTTTCCTTGGATTCATGAGTATAACAAGCCTGACAATAGCACACAAATTAATAAATACTGTAGGTCCTACTATTTCTCTCAAACAACAGCCAACCTCTCCGACTTTATATAGGTATATTATTTTTCTTTATAGGCACACCTGTGGTGGGTGAAAAGACTAGCCACTTGTACTGATTAATACAAAGATTTATTAATAGACCTTTTGAAGAAGTAAAACAACAACATCTAGAGAGAATGGCTCTCTCCTTGGAAACAGTATGGATCAAATCCAATTACCATCCCTCTAAGCTTTGTAACCACTATCAATATTTTAATTATATCCAGCAGGAATGTTTTCATGTTAGCATATAGGCATAGATGAATCACTACTTAGCAAAAGGCTTTCTCCAAAGAATAAATTATTTTCTTTTTAAAGTCCTGAATTTGGTAAGGACAGGATTAAAAGAGATAACCAAGTGTATGCAACACAAATTATGTGGCTATGGTAAAATGCGGATCCATTTCTTTTGCAAATTAAAGAATATTTTTTATTTAACCTCTTCAAATGTACATTGCCTCCAGTGCATCTAATTTTGTATTACAACCTTTTTGTTGAATAAAAGTGTAAAGAATAGGTTGTAATTTTTATGACGTTCTCTTTGGAAAGTTAAGCACATTCACTTGACTTTGTAATCTGGACGTTTTTTGAAATGAAGTACAGAATTCAGAATTAGGTAGAGATAGTATTAGAAGAGGGCAAAAAATGTAATTCTCACCATTTTTTCCCACAGTCGAAGAAAATGCAATTAGTATAACAGGAAACCAAACATGCATATATATGAAGAGTATATTTATATGCGTGTTTGGTTTCCTGTTATACTAACTGCATGTTCTTGGACAGTATATATATATATATATATATATACAGTGGAACCTCGAGATACGATCACCTCTGTATACGAGAAATTCAAAATACGAGGAAAGTATGAGCGAAAAATTCAGATCTAAATGCGAGCATTGGCTCGCGTAACGAGCCACGAGCCAGGCTGTGGGTATAACTCGCGGCTTAGCGAGGGGGCGTGGTAGCAGTTGCGAGCCGCGATCTGCAGTGTCTGCGTTTCTCACTTAAGTGCACAGGTGGGAAACTGCCCACATCCATGATTGTTCCTGTGGCTGATGGGCTGCAGCTGCCATGTCCTCCCCGCATATATAGAGAAGCGTGAGCCGGTTAAGGCGGAGAAGAAGTAAAAGAAAAGAGAGGAGAGAGAACGGAGGTTGCGGCAGGCAGGCAGGCAGGCGGGCGGGTGGGCGGGCGTAGGAAGTCGGTGCGGGAGAGCAAGCGAGTGCAGGCTCGCGTGTAGCTGAACAGTGAGCTGAACAGGCGAGCCAAACAGCAGAAGCAGGGCGGTGTAGAGAAGGTCAGCTGCATTAAGAGTGTCTCGCCTGTTGCAGAGCCCGCAGGTGAGACGCTAACAGAGAAGAAGCACCGGGGATTGTCATCTGTTTTTTAAAGACTGCATCCTTTTGACGTTTTAACCTCGTGTTAAAGGATTGTTATTCTTGTGTATTTTAAACCTCCACTTCACAACTGTTTTAAGGATTATTTATTTAAAGATTTATTGAATGCTCTACTGCACTTTGGACACCTGTTTTGATTCTTTTACTAATCAGTTATATTATTTACCAGTGTTATTTATTAAAGGTAGACTACAGTATATATAATTTATCAGTGTTATTTGTTAGGAAAATTGATTTTTATGTTAATATATTTGGGGTGCGGAACGGATTAACTGGATTTCCATTATTTTCAATGGGGAAGTTTGTTCTAGATATGAGAAATTCGCTATACAAGCTCAGTGCTGGAACAAATTAAACTCGTATCTAGAGGTTCCACTGTATATATATATATATATATATATATATATATATATATATATATATATATATACATACAGTATATATATTGTGCCCAGGAGGACCAGAGGAGGGCTTGTGCCTCCTCCAGAACACGAGGGGGTGCCCGCCCTGGTTGCTTTGGGGGCCACGGGTACAGAGCTTGGAAGCTCAACCCTGTAGGGGCCCATGGTCACCACCAGGGGGCGCCCCGATGCCTTGGGAGCCCTGGACCTCATTGCTTCCGCCACAACCGGAGGTGCTGAGGGGAAGAGGATTGGGGACACCCGGAGGACTTCTGGATACACCGCCAGAGCTTCCACCACACAGGGGTGTGGCTACAGAAGCTCCTCAGGAGGAACCTGGAATCCATCTGGGGTGTATAAAGGGGGCCGCCTCCATCCAGTCAAGGGCAAGAGTCGGGTGGAAGAAGGACGGAGCTCAAAGGAGAGGGGTGAAGGCGGACCAGAGACTAGAAGGCATTGTGTTGTGTGGCCAAGGACTTAAGGGGTGATTGGTGCTGCGGCACTGGGATTGTGCACTTGGACAGTGTATATAGTGTATAATAAACGTGTGTGTGGTGAAACCAACATGTCTACCTGTCTGTGTCCGGATTGGCCCCCACAATATATATATATATATATATATATATATATATATATATATATATATATATATATATATATATCACCTCCTCCTCGAGCCGCCACCTTATTGGTGGAGGGGTTTGTGTGTCCCAATGATCCTAGGAGCTCTGTTGTTGGAGGCTTTCTGCCCCCGGTAAGGTCACCCAAGCCAAACTGGTCCTAGGTGAGGGACAAGACAAAGAGCGGTTCAGAAAACCTCCTATGATGAAGAAAAACTTTGGATGGCATTTTCCCTTGCCCAGAAGCGGGTGACTGGGGACCCGCTCTGCAGCCAGGCCTGGAGGAGGGGCTTGATGGTGAGTGCCTGGTGGCCAGGCCTGCAAACATGGGGCTCGGCCGGGCACAGCCCGAAGATGCAACGTGGGTCCCTGTTCCCATGGGCTCCCCACCTGTAGGAGGGGCCAAGAAGGTTGGGTGCAGTGTTAGTCGGGTGGTGGCCGAAGGCAGGGACCTTGGCAGACCGATCCTCGGCTACAGAAGATGGCTCTTGGGACGTGGAATGTCACCTCTCTGAAGGGGAAGGAGCCTAAGCCAATTCATTGGGGTTCACCCCAATAGACGATAGGGTAGCCTTCGGGTGGGGGGATGGGTCCTAACTGTTGTTTGCACATATGCGCCGAACAGCAGTCTGGAGTACCCACCCTTTTTGGAGTCCCTGGAGGGGGTGCTAGACGGCACACCTGCTGGGGACTCCCTCGTTCTGCTGGGAGACTTCAAAGCTCACGTGGGCAATGACAGTGAGACCTGGATGGGCGTGATTGTAAGGAATGCCACCCCCCCATATGAACTCGAGTGGTGTTTTGTTATTGGACTTCTGTGCTCATCAGAGATTGACCATAACGAATACCATGTTCAGGCATAGGGTTGTCCATATGTGCTCCTGACACCAGGACACCCTATGCATCAGTTCAATGATCGACTTCGTGGTCGTGTCGTCGGACATGCGGCCACATGTCTTGGACACTCAGGCGAAGAGAGGGGTGGAACTGTCAACTGATCACCACCTGGTGGTGAGTTGGCTTCGATGATGGGGGAGGATGCCGGCCAGGCCTGGTAGGCCCAAACATATTGTGAAGGTCTGCTGGGAACATCTGGCAGAGGCCCCTGTCAGAACTAGCTTCAACACCCACCTCTGGCAGAACTTTAACCACATCCCGAGGGAGTTGGGAGACATTGAGTCTGAATGGGCTATGTTCCGTGCGTCTGTTGTTGAGGCGGCTGACCGAAGCTGTGGCCGTAAGGTGGTTCGTGCCTGTCGTGGTGGCAATCCCCAAATCCGTTGGTGGACACAGGTGGTGAGGGATGCTGTCAAGCTGAAGGAGGACACTTTTGTCCTGTGGGACTCCGGAGGCAGCTAATTGGTACTGGCAGGCCAAGCGGAATGCGGCTTCTGTGGTTGCTGAGGTAAAAACTCGGGCGTGGGAGGAGTTTGGGGAGGCCATGGAGAATGACTTCTGGATGGCTTCGAGGTGATTCTGGTCCACCATCTGGTGTCTCAGGAGGGGGAAGAGTTGCAATGTCAACACTGTGTATGGTGGGAATGGTGCGCTGCTGACCTCGACTCGGGATGTTGTGGGTCGGTGGGGGGAGTACTTCAAAGACCTTCTCAATCCCACTGTCATGCCTTCCAATGAGGAAGCAGAGCCTGGGGACTCTGAGGTGGGCTCTCCCATCTCTGGGACTGAGGTGGTCAAAAAATTCCTTGGTGGCAGGGCCCCGGGGGTGGAAAATAATAAATATAGCATTTACATTTAAGTGTATACTTTTTTAGAACAAGGATAGTATTTATTAAATAACCACATTTGAAAGCTGTTAGAATTTTGTAAATAATTCACATTATTTTAAGGATGATGTAATATATAGTACCATTGTTATGATGACTGCTTGGCTAATGCCATTATGAACTCTGTTGAAAAGTTAAAGACATTAAACAGGTGACACTAAATCTTTCCATGAAATGAAAACATCTAAAATATGCAATTTTATAAATAATATAAATTTGGTTGGTTAAAAAAATAAAACTCTTCAAAGATGGGATTTATTTTTTTGTAGGCTCTTAAAAAGCCCAGAGTTAGTCATCCTGCTAGTGAATGTGCGACCACTGATTATTGTCAGTAATGGATTTTGTAAAACATCATGTATTTGAAGTGTAAGTTAAGCATTTAATTTTTATCACTAAACTTTTCAATGTATTTTTATAATCTGGACTCACTGACTTTTTGAATGCATTTAGGTATAACTTTCAGGTCTTATAGACGTTTGGTAAGAGGTCACACCATAGTAACAAGAAATGCATGCCACACATTGTGGTCAAAGTTTTGGTAAACATGAAAATTGTGGAAGGGCTTTTCTGTAACATACTAGAACTTTCGATCACACTGTTGAAATTTCAATGTTTTAAAGACCTTTGTTATGGTGATGCAATGATTAATGCTGATGTCTTACAGATCCAAGAGAGTGGGATCAAATTCCAAGTCATTTATTCGGCATATTTGTTCTTAGCTGCCTGGGTATTTCTAAAGGATCCTCCATCTTTCTTTCACACTTCTTAAGTTATGCATGTTAGGATAAAAAGCAACTCCAAATTACCCTATTGTATATAGTATAAAAGTATGTTCTTGAAGGTAAATATTATGTATCATTTCATCAGTATACAAAATACCTTATAGTTATCATGACTGACTTGGACAGATAATGTTACATATACATTAAAAAATGATAATATATCATGCAGACTCAAAAACTATAGACTTCTTCCTTTTTATTTAACATGATACTTAAAATTTACATTTTGCTTGTAGTGCAGAATTTATATGAATACAATCAGTGGGATATCAGAAATTCAACAAGGTGTAGCTACTAACACTGCTACAGTAACTAATATGGCTTGAAATGAAAAATTATACAGTGATTCACAGAATACAATTCTATGTCACAATTCTTATGATTAAGCAAGATTATAGGTACCAGATGCCAGAACAAGATTTATCCACAAGGTTTTATGGCACATTCTACATGAAGAAGTGAAAAACCAGATCAAGTTGTGACTTAAAATTATCACAAGCCAGTTGAGGAATGCAAGTAAGAATGCCGCTGAAAATTTTCTGTAAGAGGTGTACTAGACACAGACCAAAGCTAGACAGTGTGGAGTAGGTTGTAGGTTCAAATCCCACTACTGACATTGTGTGACCATGAGCAATCAATATGTAATCAATCGCATCTCAGATGTTGTAAGTTTCCTTGCATAAAGGTGTCGGATAAATAATGATAAGGCTAGCAGATGAAGAATATAGCTACCATACAAACTACCAAACCAGGACAAGCAGCTGTAAAATGAGATAAGATTTTCCAAACCTTAATGAATTTGCTGGGGGAATACTTGCAACTGAAATATTATTAACTCTTATCTTCAGCAGTAATTTTAATTATTGTTTTTTCTTCTCAGTGAAGTTCAGATACATGCTGTTGCAGTCAAAGCATTTGATACACAGGTGTCCTTACATATTTTTTGCTATCTTGTTAAGATCATTTGGTTATGTTATTTTTCTAACCAGCTGGTAAAAGAATTAAAATAAGATATAAATAGCAAGGTACCCAAATGCGAAGGAGCTAAGTTGATAACATTTGCATCTTTGTGTGTTTATCATGACCTTCTTGTTAAAGCATGGTATTACAAGAAGGACAGAACTAATTTGAGGATTAAATATTAATCCATTCCACAAAACTTTGCTTGATTTTCCCAGAAAGTTAAAGATATAAAAAAAAAATCTAGAAATGTATTTCTGAAAGCAAAAATGCTTTACACTAATTTAAGTATACCATCATGCTCAGCAAGCACTAGTATCTGAACAATAAAGAGTGACATTTGGCCACTTTTCTGGCTGGGATCCACCATGATAGAAGTTGCTGCTGCAGTTAGAAGAGTACAAAGTCCAGCCTATGGCTTTATTTATTTGAAGATTATAGTTATAATTATTGTTATAAATAAAAGTAACAAATTCATGATCTCTAACATTAGCCATTTGCAAAACACTAGCCCAATATTTGCAAGCATCCATTGCCTACATGCCTGGTCAACAGTGAAATACCCCTGTAATGAATGGCAAATGCTTATTCTTTTTTTCTATTGCATTTTGGCAAAAATATGAATGCTTCCAATGGTGTTAATACCACAGAATATAGCAAATAATAAGGGGACCTTTACATATGCAATACAGATATATTATCATGATTTGTCTGACGCTTCTATACGAATTTTAACATATCATCCCCCTGAAAGTGAAATAAGGGAAAATGTATGCTATGTTTTCTAAAATTCAAAGATAAGTACTGTAATTTACTTATGTTGCTTACATGAGATGGAATTTAGTAGTAGGACTGCTAGAATTAACTGATATTACACTAAATAGCCGGATTGGCCAAAATAAAGAGGTGAAAGACAGGTAAGAGTCGAAAAACCAACTTGATCAAACCAGAAGAGAATAACAGGAATAAAATCATGGACACTTCCACTTCAGAAAATTTAACAACAATCATGATTTAATTTCTCTACTGGTTTGGTTCACACACTGACACAATAGCTAACTAGCCAATGAACTTCACGTGCTGTCTTCACAAAGGACTGACTTTTGTACCCTTTCTGACCAGACATTCTTTTCATTTTTTCAGGCACTGTTCTCCTTTTTTCCAATCTTTCATTGGCTACATACCAGAAATACATCTGATGATGGTTCCAGCAGATTACATTTTTATTTTTCAGCATTAAATTAAATTTAATTTTTTTAATTTTCATAGTGTATTGTTAAAGTTACTGTAATCTGTGTAGGAGGATAAACCCAAAAATTCCTGGAATTGTTAAAAAAATATATTATGAAACTTACAATTCCCCTTTAATCACCTTTAAAATATTCTCCTTGTCCCAGTGCTTCTCCTATTCCTGGAAGCATTTCTCATACTCATCTTTTATTACCAAGTCTAGAGCCTCCTTCGTCTTTTACTGGAAGTTTTCCACAGTAGCAAATCTTTATCAACTGAGTATCAAAATTAATTTCCAGAACAAAAAGAAATCATAGGGAGCAAGATCTGGTGAATACGGGTTGTGTGAAGCAGCGGCCAAATTATTTTATATCAAAAACGTTTTAACTGGCAATGTGGTGTGTACCAATGTGTTATTATTGTAGCTCTGGGTGTGCTATTTATTTAGGATGTTTCTCTCTGAATGTTAATGTTAAGGGCTGTTCAGTCCCTGTACGATCGGTGCCAGAGCTTGGTCCGCATTGCCGGCAGTAAGTCGAACCCGTTTCCAGTTAGAGTTGGACTCCGCCAGGGCTGCCCCTTTGTCACCGATTCTGTTCATAACTTTTATGGACAGAATTTCTAGGCGCAGCCAGGGTGTTGAGGGGGTCCAGTTTGGTGGGCTCAGGATTGGGTCACTGCTTTTTGCAGATGATGTTGTCCTGTTTGCTTCATCAGGCCGTGATCTTCAGCTCTCTCTGGATCGGTTCGCAGCCGAGTGTGAAGCGGCTGGGATGAGAATCAGCACCTCCAGATCCGAGACCATGGTCCTCAGCCGGAAAAGGGTGGAGTGCCCTCTCAGGGTTGGTAGCGAGATCCTGCCCCAAGTGGAGGAGTTCAAGTATCTCGGGGTCTTGTTCACGAGTGAGGGAAGAATGGAGCGTGAGATCGACAGGCGGATCGGTGCGGCATCAGCAGTAATGCGGGCATTGCATCGGTCTGTCGTGGTGAAAAAGGAGCTGAGCCGCAAGGCGAAGCTCTCAATTTACCAGTCGATCTATGTTCCTACCCTCACCTATGGTCATGAGCTATGGGTAGTGACCAAAGAACGAGATTGCGAATACAAGCGGCTGAAATGAGTTTCCTCCGCAGGGTGTCTGGGCTTTCCCTTAAAGATAGGGTGAGAAGCTCAGTCATCCGGGAGGGGCTCAGAGTAGAGCCGGCTGCTCCTCCGCATCGAGAGGAGTCAGATGAGGTGGCTCTGGCATCTGATCAGGATGCCTCCTGGACGCCTCCCTGGTGAGGTGTTCCGGGCACGTCCAACCGGGAGGAGGCCCCGGGGAAGACCCAGGACACGCTGGAGGGACTATGTCTCTCGACTGGCCTGGGAACGCCTTGGGATTCTCCCAGAAGAGCTAGAAGAAGTGGCCGGGGAGAGGGAAGTCTGGGCATCTCTGCTCAAGCTGCTGCCCCCGCGACCCGACCTCGGATAAGCGGGAGACAATGGATGGATGGATGGATGGATGTTTCTCTCTGAATGTTTCCCGTATACGCCTCAGCAGTTCAATGTAATGTCATTAATTACCAGTCTGTCCATGAGGAAGAAACTCTTTATGATCCATGAGTGTTAAAAAATGCAATCTTTATGGTCTCTTGAATATCTACCATGGTGGCTTGGAGAAAATAAAAAATCACCCCAGTCATTGTAGAATTAACACCAGAAATACGCACCCGATCAACTCAGCACAATGCCATTCAGCAGACTGATTAACGAAGGCATACAATTCAATAACTACATCTTTTTCCATGTTATAGACCGATTCTAGGAATTTTTGGCTGCCCTCTTATTTATTCTGTTATGTTTCTACTCCACAAAACACAATATGTCAGAACTAGACAAGTGTCAAGTGAAATGAAAAGAAAATATACAATTTCATTTTAATGTCTTACTTAGATATCATCACTCCATTTTGGAATATTGGAAAGAATACATTTTTTTTTACTTTTCTACTTTAACCTCTGCTTATTAGCTTTTTGTGTATCAATCTGAATAAACACAATACAATTCTAATATAAAAAAGGAATTTGAATATAAAAGAAAATCTCGATTTAAATAAGCACAATCATATTATATGTCTCCTATATGATGTTTAACAGATTGTTATTGAGGGCACTTCCATAAACTGGAAAATTAAATACAAATTATTGTTATTGAGGGCACTTCCATACACTGGAAAATGAAATGCAAATTATTTTAGCATTCTTGTATGATTTTGTGCTTCATTTTCTGAGAGGTCTATGTGATTTGTAAGCTTGAGCTCCTGACTTGAAGTAAGGGCTGACATAGTGGTGCAGCACCTTGAAGTTAAATAATATATTCACTGCTTTTTGGCATGGAATTGTTTTATTTACAATGTATTTGCATGAGTTGACTGGTGTACCTAAATTGGTCCCTTATGCTTAAATGAGCCCTGTGATTATAAGACTGGCTCCTGTTTTATGCCCAATGCTTTTGAGACCGGCCAGGGCACTGCCACCCTGAACTGGATTAAGCAAGTTTGAGAAAGGAGAGGTATGTGTCTTGTGAAAAAAGGTCAAGTCAGAGCTACAATTGTAATGTCAAGAAATGTCTTCTTTCCCACCTGTTGACCATTTAATAGTACATTGCAACAATAAATAGAACTTTGACAACTGTTAAAGGTAATAAATCTATAATTTAAAAACAGCACATTATAATTTTTTTATTATCTTTAGAATAGATTTGTGATCAAAACTTATTACTTTATTGTGGTAAATTGATAATAATTTTCAGAAAATATTACCTGTTACCACTTGTAACCAAAATTAAATGAAAATACCCTCTATATTAGTATCAAAAATAAGGTAAGTGAGTTGGAGTTGTATGTAGTAGAGCATAATTATGATATTATAGCAATAACAAAAACCTGGCTAAATAACAAAGATGGGGATGAGTGTAACATAGAGGGATACACATTTTTTAGGAAGGATAGACAGAACAGAAAAGGAGATGGGGTCGCCAAACAGAATTTAAATGTAAGTCCTCTTCAGTTGGATGATGAGCCCCATCTTAGTGAGGACATGTGGCTTCGCCTGGAAAATATTAGGGAAAGAGGTCTTATTAAGAAATGTGTTATAGACCACCCAATTCAGACAGTAATTTCAACTCACATCTTTTTAGTAATATCAAAAAGGCAAGTTTACAGGGAGATATTATAGTCATGGGGGACTTTAATTATCCAAATAGTAACTGGGATAACCTTGCAGATGGAGGAGCACAAGAGCAGGAGTTTTAGAAGTAATCAGTGACTGTTTTTTAACACAGCATGTTAAAGTACCAACACGGGATGAAGCCTGTCTGGATTTAGTATTTTGTAATAATCAGGATAGAATTGAGGGTGTAGAGGTGATTGAACCACTAGGGTCAAGTGTCCATAATGTAATACAATTCTCAGTATTTTGTAAGAGTGCAGATGTAAAGACTAAAATTGAACTTTGGTAGGGCTAATTTTGAGCAGATGCGACAATGTCTAAGTAGGATACACTGGGATAAGCTTTTAAGTGTAGATACAGTCGAGGAGCAGTGGAACAGGTTTCAAAATGTTTTACATGTAATGCAGGACAGATAAATACCTACATTTGGAATTAATAGGAAATTTTAAAAAAGTACACGGTGGATTAATAAAAATTTAAAAAGAAGTTGCAAAGGAAAAAACTGCTTTATAAGGCATATAAGACTAATGACTGCAAAGTGAATCGTAGAGTGTATGAGAACATGAGGGCAACCATTAAGAAGGATATCAGGGAGGCTAAAAGAGAGTTGGAGAGGAATATGGCACATAAGGCGAAAGAAGACCCTAAGAGATTCTTTCAGTATTTAGTAGTAAAAGAACAGTCAAAGAGGAGCTGAAATGCATCAGAAAGGGGAATTAAAAGATACAGACAATGAAATAGCGGATGCCCTAAACTTACATTTTTCTGAGGTGTTCACAAGTGAGCAAGTGGATAACCTCCCAGAGGTAACAGGGACTATTAAGGAGGTACTGAGGGATTTGGAAATTGTAGAGGGAGAAGTGCTGCTCAGATTAAATAAACTGAAATCAAACAAATCACCAGGACCAGATAATATTTATCCTCGAGTTCTTAAGGAGGATAGCGAGTACATATATAAACCCTTAACACATATTTTTAGGAAGTCACTGTGCACTGGAGAGATTCCAAAGGACTGGAAAATGGCAAATATCATCCCATTATATAAAAAGGGTGACAGGACAGATCCAAGCAACTATAGGCCAGTAAGCTTAACATGCATCACAGGAAAATTAAAGGAAGGAATTATTAAGGATAAGATTGAGCAACACCTGGGAAGGACAAAATTTATTCTGAACAGTCAGCATGGGTTCAGAAGAGGGAGGTCGTGTTTTACTAACATGCTGGAATTCTATGAGGAGGCAACAAAAGGATACGATCAAAGTGGAGCATATGATATTATTTATCTGGACTTTCAGAAAGCATTTGATAAGGTGCCACATGAGAGGTTGGGCATCAAATTAAAAGAAGTGGGAGTTCAGGGTGATGTTTTTAGATGGGTGCAGAATTGGCTCAGACACAGGAAGCAGAGGGTGATGGTGCGAGGAACCTCATCAGAACAAGCTGATGTTAAGAGTGGTGTTCCACAGGCGTCAATGCTAGAGCTGCTGCTATTTTTAATAAATATGAATGATTTAGATAGGAATATACAGTAAGTAACAAACTGATTAAGTTTGCAGATGATAACAAGATAGGTGGATTGGTAGATAATTTGGAATCCATTATATCATTACAGAAGGACTTGGATAGCGTACAGGCTTGGGCAGATTTGTGGCAAATGAATTTTAATGTCAGTAAATGTAAAGTATTACACAGAGGAAGTAAAAATGTTAGGTTTGAATACACAATGGGCAGTCGGAAAATCAAGAGTAAACCTGAGTAGGATTTAGAAGTCATAGTGGACTCTAAGCTATTGACTTCCCGACAGTGTTCAGAAGCCATTAAGAAGGCTAACAGAATGTTAGGTTGATATAACATGATGTCTGGAGTTCAAGTCCAAGGAGGTTATGCTCAACCTTTATAATGCACTGGTGAGGCCTCATCTTGAGTACTGTGTGCAGTTTTGGTCTCCAGGCTACAAAAAGGACATAGCAGCACTAGAAAAGGTCCAGAGAAGAGTGACTAGGCTGATTCCAGGGCTAGAGGGGTTGAATTATGAGGAAAGATTAAAATAGCTGAGCCTTTACAGTTTAAGCAAAAGAAGATTAAGAGGTGACATGATTGAAGTTTTTAAAATTATGAAGGGAATTAGTACAGTGGATCGAGACTGTTATTTTAAAATGAGTTCATCAAGAACACATGGAAACAGTTGGAAACTTGTTAAGGGTAAATTTTGCACAAACATTAGGAAGTTTTTCTTTACACAAAGAACGATAGACACTTGGAATAAGCTACCAAGCAGTGTGGTAGACAGTAAGACATTAGGGACTTTCAAAACTCGACTTGATGTTTTTGTGGAAGAAATAAGTGGATAGGACTGGCGAGCTTTGTTGGGCTGAATGGCCTGTTCTCGTCTAGTGTGTTCTAATGTTCTAATGTTCTATAATATCATATAATTACTAGACATAGAGGAAGATCTGACAAGTGATTCTAATAAGTTAAACACAATGAAGAATTGTCCTTCTTGCGTGACTATTCATTAATTTGATCATTCAAATATGGTTCCAATAAAATTGAAAATCTTTTTTTTTAACTCACTTGCAATAAATATTATATATTGGTACTACTGTAGGAGTGGGCATGAGAATCTCATCAGACAAATTGGGATTAACAGCTATTATGGAAGGCACAGAGGCACAAAACAGTTTCTTGTTTTGTTTTTTGTTTTATTTTTTTGATACTTTGTCTCTTCTTGTGTGGTCCTGTACTGTGTGACTTCTAAACACACTGAACACATAAATGTTGATGTTTGTGGCTCAGCTCCCTTGACATTTTTCTAGATAAAATAAAATAACTAAGATTTTCAGAAACATATTGTCTACAATGAAGAGGCTCACCTCATCGAGTGCAAGCTTTTTTTTTTATTAGCAAACCATTATATTTAGGACATAGCTGAAGGCATATTGGCCTGTCACTTCCCTGTGACCTTATCAGAGTAAAATGCATTCTGACAGGATGAAAGCAATCGGTTGTCTGAAGTGGCACCAACAGTGACAGGACTTTCCACTTTAAACCCTGTGAGGATTTTAGGCACTTGTATCATAGACGCCCACAGGAGAGAAGAAAAAATTCTGTAGTTTACAATTGCCAAAATTATGACAACAGTGTATACTGTGAAGTGTATAGAATGGAATGTCAAGACAGGTAATACATTACGCTCTTTGCACATAACCATGCATGTTGGGTTTCAAGTACAATGATCTACCTTTTTAAAAGCATGGAAATAATGCTTTGTCAGTTGTTTTAATAGTAACAATATCAAGATTGTATTATTTTTATATTCCTCTATGGGGATACCAAATCTGTGCACTGCCATGGAAAGTAAAACAGTCCTTCTGCGCATGATGTTTATTTTTCCCATCATCTGGAAGAATGTTATATACACATACATTGCTGAATAGTCCTATCTTAGACTGTAAGTTTTTTCAAACTTATATATATATATATATATATATATATATATATATATATATATATATATATATATATATATATATATATACTGTATATATATTGCAGTAAATGAATAAATTAATGTGTTACTTTATAATTGATGAAATAGAATTATGGATATCATTTTTATATAATTAGAATTTAAAAACATTTTCTAGTACCTAATATATTGCCTTTTAAATGGTGCTATCTATTATAGCATGTGAAAATATTTTTTTCTACAATAGTCGCAGAACTTGAGTGTCTTCATGATCTTAGCTGCAGTCCTACAGCATACTGGTTAGGTTAGACAGAAAATGTGTATTTTCACAATTTCTGTATTCTGTGTTTTCCATCATAGCTGTGATTTTATATGTACAGTATGCTAATTCTAATCAAGGCTTGCAGCATTTACTTTTTCTTGTGAAATGGATAACATATAGCTATTACAATAATACTTTTCATATAGGAATCAAAAAATGTATAGAATAGATTAGAACTAGAGGGATTTTAAATTACTAGCTAAATTATTGTGGAGAAGCAAGTCAGCCATAAAGAACAACGCAACTTAGATAAAGGCAATGCCAATTCTGATTCCTTAAGGAACAATGGCAGTGGAAAATTCAGAGGCAATCAAAAGATGTTATTATGCTTCCAGACAATAAATTAAAATGGATGCACAACTTAATATGCATGAAACACAAATCTGATTATTGGCATATGAAACTTAAATAAGATCAAGATAGAAAGGATAAAAATGCGACTCTAACAACAATGCTTTGCAGGCTACCATCTGTATTATTCTGTAACCTCTGTAAATTCAGCAATGATTGTCCTTTCCAACTATTGGAAAAGACTATTGCAGTATTCTCTTATTTCTTCATGATCAAATTAACTTTTCAGTGATGTTGGGTTTTTCTGGGCTTCAGGGGCACAAGATCAATCCATTAGTCAAAACGTTTTGTCATTAGACTATGCAAAATGCCAAGAATTTCTTGCCAGTCAGTCAATCGTTGAGTAAAAAGGGATATGTACATATACAGTATTTGTAGACACAAAAAAAATGTTATGATACAGTATACTCAAGGTTGATCAAGGCTGAACATCAGCAGGGAGAATGACATCAAATCTTATGTAAAGTGTTGCTGACATTAAGGAAAAAATGTATTGTCCTATGGTGATTAATTAATGGTAACAATATGAAGTAGGATTACTTGTTTAGAGCAAAAACGTCCTAATTACAGATGCAATTAAGAACTAGCTTGGAAATACACATTTTGTGGCTTTTAGTCAACTACAATACACTCCTTGAATTTTCTTTATTTCTTAATAAATTATTGTCATAAAATATAAATGCATAACAAACTTTGATTACCAGATGTTTTCCTTATTCTTATATTTTACAAAAAAAAAGTGGTTTTAAGTATAAAGCATAATTCATTGTGCTACACCTAATGAAAAAGAAAAAAGTGCAGAAAATAATATTAACTATATAAAATATTTATAAGGCAAAATGACTGTTTTAATGAGCAGCAATTACTCTTCTTTTACCCATTAATTTTGCACGTCAATAGT
Organism: Erpetoichthys calabaricus; assembly: GCF_900747795.2. Classification (NCBI taxonomy): domain Eukaryota; kingdom Metazoa; phylum Chordata; class Cladistia; order Polypteriformes; family Polypteridae; genus Erpetoichthys; species Erpetoichthys calabaricus. The sequence continues at coordinate 43,215,829 of NC_041400.2, read as the reverse complement.
TTGATGTATTTTCGTAAACACCTGGAAAATGTGAAACTTTAAAGAAAATGTATTTGGCCCCTTTACAAACATGTCAAAGATGGCAGAAAACATAGTAACTATGTAAAATTAGAAGACTCAGTTCTGAGCTTATTAAAATTATTATAGAAAAATGGTGTGGCATGCTCTGCAAATGATGGACTCGTTTTGGTGTTATATTTTTTCTATTTACTGTATATATGCACTGCTAAAAAAAATTAAGAGAACACATTGGATCATGAATGAAATATTCAAGTGGAAAACTTTACTAGTAATACTGCGTTATTCACTGAGAACAAATTGATGTAACACTGGTCAACTGAAACCAAAATCAATAACCCATTGAAGGCTGAATTCAACATCACACCGAAAATCAAAGTCAAAAATTTAAATCCCAGGCTGATCCAACTTGCGTGAATTTCATCACGGCAACTCATAACGTGACTCAGCAGTGTGTATCACCCTCATGTGCCTGTATGCACTCCCAAAAATGTCTGAGCATGCTCCTGAAAGGATGGCAGATGGTCTCCTGGGGAATTTCCTCCCAGACCTGAATCAGGGCATCAGTGAGCTCCTGGACAGTCTGTGGTGCTACTTGGCAGAGTCAGATGCACCGATACATAATATCCCAGATATTCTTAGTTGCATTCAGGTCTGGGAAATGTGCAAGGAAATCAATGGCAACAATGCCTTCATCATCCAGGAACTGCCTACACACCCTGGCGACATGAAGCCAGGCATTGTCCTGCCCCAGGAGGAACCTAATGCCAACTACACTAGTGTAAGGTCTGTCAGTAGCTCTGAAGATTTCATCCCAGTACCTAATAACAGTCATGGTACCGAAGCCTTGCACGTTGAGGTCTGTGCAACCCTCCAAGATATGACTCCCCAGACCATCACTGACCCACCGCCAAATGGTCATGCTGAATGATGATGCATACTACATAACTTTCATCATAATGTCTCCAGACTCTTTCAATTCTGTCACATGTGCTCAGTGTGAACCTGCTCTTAGCTGTTAAGAACTGAATTGGCTGTAGGTACCACCTCATGCTAAAATGCTACAAGAACACTAGCAAAATGCAAAACTAGAGAAGAATCACTTAGGAGAGCAATTGTCTGTGGCCACCACCTGAAAAACCGTTCCCTTTTTGGGGGTTGTTTTGCTTTTGCCTCTCCAGTGCCCTTGCTGTCACTTTCATTTGCACCAAAGCAGTTGGTGCTGATTCACTATTGCTTATGCTTCCTAACTGGACAAATTGATATCCCTGAAGCTTAATTGAATTGTGGTGTTAGACTGTGATGATTAAGCGGTCCCGTTAATTTTTTTAATAGTATGACAACAGAAGGTGCAAACTTTCCTTCTCAAGATACATGAATAATAAGTCACTTATTTATTCAGATTAACTTTGAAGTGGACTATAGTTACCTAATACAATCACCCTGCCTATATATTCAAATAAATACTGTCTGTTTTTGAACATTAAACTAAAAAGGATCAAAATCTGGGAAAATCAAATGATGCTTTCTTCTGCACTGTTGAATTTTACCACACATCATACAGATCTTGATAATAACCTTAGTTCAACAGGATTAGGTAATCAAGTGAGTATTACTAAGAAGCAGAAAATACATGAGAACCCCATTTATTTTCTAATAAACTGTGGGTTTCTTATGTTTATTTTTTCTAGGCCAATTACTTAAAACTACTTTCATGTTTTAAATTTAATAAGTATATTATATCCATATGGTGCCTCTACTATATGATAAACTATTTGTATCAAGCCAACAGGGTCCTCATTCAGAGTTATTTTCACCACAGAACCATTCAGGTTCTTCTGACAGAGGAATCATGAAATGCCTGCTTTTGTTGATGCTGTTTTATATGTGTAAAGAACATTGTTATTCAGTGTTCCCACCTACTGACTATTTTGTATTACAAAAAAAAAGGAATACCATCAAAAGATGAAGTTTCTTTTTCATCATTTTTTTCTGGACATATAAACAACCTCAAATGCTCATAGACTGTTTTTATAAGAATTTTTCCCATTCAGCATTTACATTTTTTTCTTATTTATTTGTGACTGATAAACCAAGTTCTTGTTGCGATTCTGACAAAAATTACTCTTTTTAATCTGTATATACTTTGTTTGAAGGTCATTTTTGACATTTTGAAAGGTTTAAGACATCAAATGCTCTCCTTATATGATGTAAGACACTAGGTGGCATACTGGCACCCTAACCCCTGGACACAGACAGGCAGGGTACAGGTTCACTCAACACCCGTGTTTATTTACAGTTTTTGCACATTACCAACTTCACAATATACAGAACAGTCCATTCCCTTCCTTGCCGTCAGTCCATCTACCTCCACTCCTCCTCAGGCTTTGTCTCCTTCCTCCCGACTCTGGCCCCTCAATGGAGTGAGGTGGCTCCTCTTATTCAGATCCTGGGAGTGTTCCAGGTGGCTCATCACTATTACCTGGAATCACTCCCAGGTGCACTGGAGGTCCTCAACAGGGCTCTGCAGCTTCCCCTGGCGGTACCCACAGAACCCAACAGGGCTTCACCAAATTCCAGTTCCTGACATGCCCTGCAGGAATCCGTGGTGCCACATCCACCCAGGAGGGCTGCCCTCTACTATCCCAGGGGAGGTATTGCCTCATCAATGCCCTTTCCCCTGGTCCTTCCGCCCTGCTTGCATCCCGGTCAGGAAGTGGCCATGGCTGTCCATCACAATGATTATTTATATACAGTATGATATTGTCTCTAGGCATATGTCAATAATTACCATCAATTTGTATTGGTTTTGCCATGACGTCATTTTGTTTATGCATGGGCGCTGTCACTTTGAGTAGCTGTTGCTAGTGTGCAGGTCCCTGGAACTTCCCCAGAATTTATGTCAAATGAAATTATCAGTGCAAATTTTTTAAAAGCAAGCACTGCATGCTCATTGACATCTGAGATTGGCATTGGTTAATGGTCTTTGCAATTTACTCTTCTTTGTGATTTACAATTTTAAAGTTATAGCAAGCATTTTGACTAGTTTGTGCCTAGCGCTGTCGTTTTGGTGCCTGATTTCTTGATCTCCTGGTTTTGACTGTGTTATGTTTAATTGTTTGGTCCATCTCCTGATTTGTTTTTGCCTAGCTTATTTTTGTAATAGTAAAGTTTGGATTTAAAAAAGCAGGTGGACTTTGCCTATACTGTGACCCAGCTGAACGACTAGCGTTTCGATCTGGGAATTAAAAGAATTTTGACCTTTGTCTATGTCACCACAACAGCATAGATCTAACCTTTTCATTCCTTTTTCACCATGTTTTTGTCTTAGCCCTTACATTTCCTCTGTGCCCCAGGGGCCCGCCTTATTTTCACATTTTAGTAAAACACAGTAAAAATGCATGTGCTATGGTCCGGGTTGGCTCCATAGTCCCTGGTGCTTGAACCCAGAACCGTTGATAACATGATAAATATTATCATATGCATCACTCTAATCATATTCTTTTGTTGCTTCCTCATAGAATTTCAGCATGTTCGTAAAACACAACATCCCTCTTATGAATCCATGCTGACTGTTCAGTTAAACTCCTGTTCTTGCCATGTGATGGTCAAAGTTTAAAGTTTATTGTCATGTGCACAGTAAGGAAACGCGTTTCCCTGTACTGTACAATGAAATTCCTTCTTTGCTGTCCACACCAAATGACAAAACCAACGTATAATGATAAACATAAATAATAAGTAGCAGATAGATAATAAGTAACAGAGGCAGCGTAAAGTATAAAAACAGAATAGAAGTATAAAGTGTAATGTGCAGGTAGGTGTGTGATGGACAAGTCAAATACAGTTGTGTGAGGTAGACAGAATGAGGTAAACCATGGTTATAAACTCCAGTCAGTTATATAGGAGTCTAATGGCTTTGGAGAAGAAAGAGTTCTTTAGCCTGGAAGTCCTGCATTTCATACTTCTAAACCTCCTGCCTAAGTGTGAACAGTTTGTGTTGGGGGTGGGTGGGGTCCCTGAGGATCGAGGAAGTTCTCCTGCAGAGTTGTAGATGTTCTGCAGAGAGGGCAGTGGCGTCCTGGTGATCTTCTCAGCAGTCTTTACCACTCTCTGCGGGCGTTTGCAGTCCATAGCAATAGTGTTGCTGTACCACACGGTGATGCAGCTGGTCAAGATGCTCTCAACAATGCAGCTGTAGAAGTTGCAGAGGATCTTAGTCGACATACCAAACTTCCTCAGCCTCCTCAGAAAGTACAACCGCTGTTAAGCCCTCGTGACCAGCTGTGTGGTGTTAAGTGTCCAAGTGAGGTCCTCACTGATGTAGACACCCAGGTATTTAATGCTGCTCACCCTCTCCACTTCAAGCCCTCAGATGAACATTGGCTGGTGAGGTCTCCTCTCCTTCCTCATGTCCTCTATCATCTCCTTCGTCTTGTCTGTGTTGAGGGTGAGGTTGTTGTCCTCACACCATGGCGCCAGACTGTCCACCTCCCTCTTGTAGGCCACCTCATCCCCACCAGTAATGCGTCCTATCACTTTGGTGTTGTCTGCGAACTTTAGGATGATGTTATCTTTGTGGGAGGCGACATAGTCGTGGGTAAACAGGGTGTAGAGGATGGGACTTAGGACGCATCCCTGTGGGGTGCCTGTCTTTGTGATAATGGTGGCTGAAATCCTATTACTAATCCTGACAGACTGGGGCCTGCCAGTCAGAAAGTCTAGGAGTCAGTCACAGAGGGTGGGGCGCAGGCCAAGTGCAGACAGTTTATGGGTGAGTTTATGGGGGATAACCGTGTTAAAGGCGGAGCTGTAGTCAACAAATAGCATCCTGATGTAGGAGTCTTTGTTCTCCAGATGGGACAGGGAATAATGTAGTGCGGCCGCGATGGCATCTGAGGTGGACCTGTTGGGCCGGTAGGCATACTGCAGGGGGTCCAGAGTGTCCGGTATGATGCTCTGAATGTGGGACAGCACCACTCTCTCAACACACTTCATGATGATTGGAGTGAGTGCTACTGGCCTGTAGTCATTCAGGCAGGTGGGTGGGCTTTTTTTAGCAAGGAGGATGATGATTGTAGTCTTAAAGCAGGACGGAATGATGCTCTGACTCAGGGAAAGGTTGAAGATGGAGCAGAGAACATCAGCCAGCTCATTGGCACATGGAGGCTGCGGTGCGATCTCCTCGGTGCACAGAGTGAGTCTGTAGCTTAACGGCGCATTCTGTGAAAATTAGAGCACAGCACTCTCTTATTTCCCGCTGCGCTGTAATCCTGGCTCTTAGCTCATCCAGTTTGTTTTTCAGAGACCGCAAGTTGGCTAGGAAGAGGCTGAGCAGCAGGTGTCAGCTAGCGTGGGCTTTCAGCCTAGCGTGGAGCCTTCCCCTCTTGCCTCGCTTGCGGCACCGTCTCCGGAGCACTCTCCTGGGGTCAGCTTGGTCACTCAAGCTCGGTGCTATGGGGTCTTCCTGAGTGTGGTTGTGGTGTTGGCTGCAGGAGCGAACAATGAACTGTAGCTCAGATGGTATAAAACTGGTAAATTCCAGGGGACTGTGTGAGTTAGCAATGTCCAGCAATGCCTGTCTGTTTTCCTTAATAATTCCTTCCATTAATTTGCCTGATGCATGTTAAGCTTACTGGCCTACAGTTACTTGGATCTGCCCGATCACCCTCTTTTTATAAAATGATAATATTTGACATTTTTCAGTCCTTCAGAATTTCTCCAGTGTATATTTCTAAAAATATGCATTAATTGTTTATATTTGTACTTCCTACCCTCTTTAAACACTCAAGAATAAATATAATCTGGTCCTGGTGCTTTGTTTGATTTCAGCCTATTTAAACTAAGCAATACTTGCCCTCTGCAATTTCTAAATCCCTCAGTACCACCTTAGTAGTCCCTGTTACTGCTGGGAAGTTATCCTCTCTGTGTCACCTTTCGCCTTATCTGCAATGTGTCTCTCTGATTGCATTTTAGCTTTCCTAATATCTTTCTTAATGGTTGCCATAATGCTCTCATACATTCTATAATTCACATGGGTGTCATTAGTCTTATAGACCTTATACAGCTGTTTTTTTCCCTTGCAGATTCTTGTTCGACTCCTTCTTCACCCACTGTAGAGTTTTATTTCAATTTTCTTCTAATTCCACATTTTGGGATGTGCTTGTCCTATGACATGTGTAAAACATTATTAAACCTGTTCCAATGCTTTTCAACTGTTTCTACACTTAAATGCTTATCCCAGTTTATCCCTTTTTATGCTTTGCCACACCTGTTTAAAATTTTCCCTAACAAAGAGAAACTTAACAGGTTTAGTATTTACATCTCTGTCAAAACAGTGAGAAATGCATTGTATTATGGTCACTTGACCCTAGTTATTCAATCACCTGCACATTCTGAAATCTACCCTGGTTATTACAAAAGTATCAAGTCTAGACAGGCTTCACCTAATGCTGGTGCTTTAACATACTCTGTTAAAAACAGTCACTAGTTACGTCTAAAAACTCCTGATGTTGTGCTACTCTACTTGCAAGGTGAGCCCAGGTAATATTTGTATAGTTAAAATCCTCTATGACTATAATGCCCCCCTGTAAACTTGCCTTTATAATCTTTTTACAAAGATGCACATTGAAATTACTCTCCGCATTGGGGGATCTAGAGCACACTACAGTAAGGCCTCTTTTCTTAATGCTTTCCAAACAATTTCAGACCTCCTCACTTAGATGTGGCTCATCGTACAACTGAAGAAGACATGCATTTAAATTCAGATTTACATAAACAGCAACACCCTCTTCCTTTTCTATTCTGTCTAAGGAAAAGGTGCTATATAAATAAAATGTATTATTATTATAATCCTTCCTAATAAATAAGTACCCCTCTGTGCTATAAACATCCCAATGTTTGTTATTTAACTCCATCCCATTGTTTTATGTTTGATACTTATAGAATTTAGACAAACTACTGTTGATGTGTTATTTATTTTGCTTTTTCAGTTAAACGTTGGACTAGAATTTACATTCGTATGTATATATGTTTTTACACAATTGTTCATCCATTCACGTACAATTCTAAACCTGGCCTGTTCCTAAACTCCCTGTTCCCAGATAAGAGCAGGGAAATAATTTATCAACAGAGAAAGTGAGAAAGTAATTTTACTGGCAAAGAATTGCACAGCCTGGAGGCAGAAGAGACCACTAAGCCTAAAGATCAAAGTATAAGCAATGATAACAGAATAATGTGGAAGTACACACTTGCTAGGTATACTTCTGACACAAGGGCTTTTATGGTTAAAGAAAAATAACACACTTTGAACAAATTAAACAGACAGTTTACTTCCTTTATTCCTTATTCACATCCCAGGTGTTTACTGCGTGTAGTTTGCATGTCTTGCCTATGTCCAGGAGGGTTTCCTCCAGGTGCACTGACTTTCTCCTACAGTCCAAAGACATGCAGGATAGTTGAATTGTCATTGCTAAATTCACCCGTGTGTGTGTGTATGTGTATGTGTGTGTGTGTGCTCACATTGTGATGGACTGGCTAGGTCTTGGTCTTGTTCCTACATTGCACTCTACAAATGTTGGGGTTTTCTCCAGCTGCCTCATGATCCTGACTTCGATAAGCAGGTTAGGACACTGGATGGATGGATAGTACTGTGAAAATGAACACCTTGGATGTAATGAAATTGTACAGAAAAAATAAATACACCGCAAACTGGTTTCTCTGGAGTACAAAAGCCACAAAAGACACAGTCTGTTATGAAGCTCAGGAGTTTTCAAGCAAGTGGGCCCTGTTTTTGACATTCAAAAATGTCCACTAGAGGGGGAAACCCTGTCAAAAACCCTGGCTAAGGTCCACATAGAACCTTTATAAATAAACTATGTACTTCACAAAAACATTTTGTCACACTGCCCAAAGAGCATAAAAGGCATGGAGGCATTGCCTGCAAAGGCAAGGCAATCCAAGGCAAACAAGTCCAAAACGCAAATCTGGCAAACAAAGTGAAAAAACAGAGCCTAGTCAAGAAATCCAGAAATTACAATAAACATAAACAAGAGACACAATAAACATCCACCGACTCCCTAGCACATTTGAAATGAACCACCAGGAACTGTGGGAAACCCTCATCTTTGCTCTTTACAAAGCTGAGATCAGTCCCTGGTGGTGATGGGCAGGTGGTCCTGCCTCTTGGGGAATCACCCGTAAAACACAAGACACTTATCAAAGGCTTAGAGACCAAAAAAAAAGAAGAAGAAAAATGCAAATAATTAACATAAATAAAGTAATCAAAAATGAATAAAAATGACAAACAAGAATTTGAACTCTAGCCAAGTTAGTACAAAAATCATTAAAGAGCTGTTGTCTAACTTTTGTAGGAGACTTTATGTCATTTAAGTTACAGTATGCCCAGTTACACTCTAATTTTATTGTTACTGAAAGCTATTTGCAAATAAAACTGTTTCTGACAGTAATAATAAAAAGGAGCACATTTTTATTGATATTTATATTACGAACACTGAAAGTTCAAATGCTGGCAGACTGTAGTGTATCTTATTATAATAGTTATTTGCACAATCAGTATCCAATATGGTACTCACATGCAACAGAGTGCTGTTTCAAATCTATGACTACACTAAATTCAAAGAAAATTAATATTAGAGAAACCAAGCTCTCTGGCCATTATGTAAAACAAGGATGTTAAGATAAGGAGCTCTACTTGCGCTCTGGTTACATTCCAAATGAAATACAAAATAATAGCAATATTGTGGTTTACAGCTGCATTTAGGAGAACGGTCAAAGGCTTTCTATTCTGATTAACATAAACTGGAGATGTCATAGCATCTCACAGTATCTTCCAAAATATATTAGTTTTGGGTAATGAGATTTGCTGAAATACACCAGAAATGTCTAACCCAGCTCTTCTTTAGCAGTGGAAAATTAAAAGCAACTCTAAGACTTTCAGGAGTCATTTTATTTTTTTTGTGCTGTGGATTACAAACCATTAATGACAGTCAATTTAGAGGTAGAGTGCATTTCTTTTATTATCTGTGAAATCTTGACACTGCAACCTGACCACTACATTTTGGTAATTTACTTTTATGGGTTTCTGTTTCAATTGAATTTCAGAAGCTTAATGACCTGAGAAATTATTATGGGAAACAATAACTCTTGGCTGACCTTTTTGAAGCTATTGGCTAATGTATTGACTTAACGAGAATAAAAAGAAATCCTTCAATTTGCATTTTATAGTGGCAGAGAAGTGTGAAATTAGCATATGACTATCTCCTGGCTGGACGTTTGCCTTTGTACTGTTCATAGCAGAACACAAACAATACAATATACAGGCATTTTTAATTGAAATACATAAAATACTTTTACTTTAAGTATGTGTATGTTTACAATAAATAAATAATTAAATAGTGCTTACAATATTTTACTCTAATTCAGTCTACTTTGCATGATTGTTCTACACAGGATTGACAAACCCCTGGATCACATAACTGGATTAAGTTGTTTATAAAAATTAGCAAAAGGATGGAAGCAAAGTGTTTATTGCACGGCTGCCTCTCACGTTCATTGCTCTGGGCTCTGTCAGTACTTAATTACTATGTGATGTCTGTATGTCTGTTCTTGTGAGTTTTCAACAGGGCACTCCAAATTTACTCCCACATCTCAAAGACATAAAAGGTTGATTAATTGGTGGCTTTAAATTAGCCCATTAGTGTGTGTGTGTGTGTGTTTGTGTGTGTGTATGCATTCCCTGAGATGTTTTTGTACCCTGTCAAGTTTGGTTCCCACCTTGTGCCAAATGCTCCTGGGATGGGCACTGGCTTCCCACAACCCCGAAATGAATAATGAAATTACAAAATGAGTGGGCAGTTAACACATATGTTAAAGGAGAATGTGCTATTACTTAAAAGACATTTCACATAAATAAAAAAAAAACTCGACATAAAATACAAAAGTAAACTCAAAATAAACTGGTGTACATTTCAAACTAAATATCCACAAAGTACAGCTATAATAATAATGTTACAGTGATAAAAACATTTAATTTTTATTAGTAAACTGGTATATCATTCATAAGGAGACTTCGTGCCAGCAAAGCAGCAGGTCCAGATGGAGTATCGCCACGACTGCTGAAGGCCTGTGCATCAGAGCTGGGGGGTCCTCTACAGCGCATCTTCAACCTGAGCCTGGAACAGGGGAGAGTCCCGAGGCTTTGGAAAACATCTTGCATCACCCCAGTCCCAAAGGTATCACGTCCTGGTGAGCTGAATGACTTTCGTCCTGTTGCTCTGACGTCACATGTGATAAAGACCATGGAGCGGCTGCTGCTTCACCACCTAAGGTCCACCACGCCCTCGACCCTCTGCAGTTCGCATACCAGGAGAAGGTGAGAGCGGAGGATGCCATCATCAATATGCTGCACTGATCACTCTCCCACTTGGACAGAGGCAGTGGTGCTGTAAGAATTATGTTTCTAGACTTCTCTAGCGCCTTCAACACCATCCAACCTATGCTCCTTAGGGACAAGCTGACAGAGATGGGAGCAGATTCATATCTAGTGGCATGGATCGTGGACTATCTTACAAACAGACCTCAGTATGTGCGTCTCGGGAACAGAAGGTCTGACATTGTGGTCAGCAACACAGGAGCGCCACAGGGGACTGTACTTTCTCCGGTCCTGTTCAGCGTTTATACATCGGACTTCCAATAAAACTTGGGAGTCCTGCCACGTGCAAAAGTTCACTGACGAAACTGCAATCGTGGGCTGCATCAGGAGTGGGCAGGAGGAGGAGTATAGGAACCTCATCAAGTACTTTGTTAAATGGTGCGACTCAAACCACCTACACCTGAACACCAGCAAAACCAAGGAACTGGTGGTGGATTTTAGGAGGCCCAGGCCCCTCCTGGACCCCGTGATCATCAGAGGTGACTGTGTGCAGAGGGTGCAGACCTATAAATACCTGGGAGTGCAGCTGGATAATAAATTGGACTGGACTGCCAATAATGATTCTCTGTGCAAGAGAGGACAGAGCCGGCTATACTTCCTTAGAAGACTGGCATCCTTCAACATCTGCAATAAGATGCTGCAGATGTTCTATCAGACGGTTGTGGCGAGTGCCCTCTTCTACGCAGTGGTGTGCTGGGGAGGCAGCATAAAGAAGAAGGACGCCTCACGCCTGGACAAACTGGTGTGGAAGGCAGGCTCTATTGTAGGCACGGAGGTGGACAGTTTGACATCCGTGGCAGAGCGACGGGTGCTCAGCAGGCTCCTATCAATTATGGATATACTGCTGTCACTGTCCTGCTCCACTGACAGACTGAGGAGATCGTTCCTCCCCCAAACTACGTGACTCTTCAATTCCACCCGGGGGGGTAAACATTAACATTATTCAAAGTTATTGTCTGTTTTTACCTGCATTTTTATTACTCTTTAATTTAATTTTTTTTTTGTATCAGTATGCTGCTGCTGGAGTATGTGAATTTCCCCTTGGGATTAATAAAGTATCTATCTATCTATCTATCTATCTATCTATCTATCTATCTATCTATCTATCTATCTATCTATCTATCTATCTATCTATCTATCTATCTATCTATCTATCTATCTATCTATCTATCTATCTATCTATCTATCTATCTTTTGTAACCAGGCTGTGCCAAGGTGTTTCTTTTAATGTTTTTGTGTTAATGGCCATCTTCCTTATTTCCATCAATTTCCTTAATCTTTTCATATTTACTTGATAGAATCATCCCCGTTAAAGACAATTTAGATTCAATTGGATTTATAGCTAGGCATAAACTTGCCTCAGCTGAAAACTAATTAAACAGCCTACTTCAAACTTATTCTGTTTGTTACTGAACTAAATATTATGGGCTAATAAAGAACTTCAAATTCAATTATGTAACAAATGTACACTTATGTTCTTTTGTGTTCTTCTCCTAATTTTTTATTTTTGTTTGATGAGTACAAAGTACTGTAGCCACATACTTCAATTTACATCAAGACATTTAAGCAGTCTAAAGACTCAGATGGACACTTTTATCAAGTATAATGTACAATATAGCCATTGCTTTTACTCCAGTAAACTTTTAAATGTAATGGTTAATGAGAGAAATTTGACTTCTATAAAGACTGATGTCTGTTGTTCATCCTAGTAGAAAATAACTGAACCAGGAATTAGAAAAAAGAGGAATGAGCCAATCATGTACTATCATATTCTATACTGAATCTATGATGTATGAAGTAAATGAGAGAATATAAGAAGAAACAAGGACAGAGTGGAGCTACTGAAGGTCATTTAGAATGCAGACGATCACATAATGTATTAGAGCTCTGCTGACAGATTACAAAGGATAATAGTTACTTGGTAAATGAGTTATGGCAAGACACTGCAAGTGTTGAGGATCTATTGGAATGACAGAGAGGTAAACGATATAAATTTAAAAGAAACAAAGTGCAGAGTTTGTGATTCCATTTAAATTCAGTCCTTGGACTCCAGTTAACATTGCAGCTGAAAACAAGCCATCAGGAAATGGAATCATTTGCTAATATTCCATTATTAATAAATAGGCAAAGCAATAAAAGTTTAGGTTGTGAGACATTTTGTAAGTTTTATCCCACACACAAAAAATAAACTTACAATAAAATAAGTGATATTTTTTTAAAATAAAGTACTCATGTGTAATGAAAATGATCATAATTGAACAATGCAATACAATCAATTACCGTATTGTTTCCTGTCAACCACTGCAGTTTGAATCTATGTTTTAAATGTCACTCAGATGTCAAAAATGGGTGCCAGCTGACACAATTTAGATACTTAGGACCACACTTTAAGAAACTTGTAGTCAAATTAATGCTTTACTTGAATAAAATATAAATAATAATTTAAAAAATAATGTGCTGTGCAAAACAAAATCTACTGTAAATGTTTAAGAATTTGTTGCTCTGTAACCTTTTTGTTAATTTCAATCAATATATTAAAAGAAATGATAGGTCGGATAGTACATTGGCTATTTGGAAAATGGTAATAACATTCAAAAAAGACAAGTTAAGAGAGGTTCAAGTTATTCTGATTTCCATTATAATGAATGGCAAAAGGAGATTGCCAGATAATATTATTTAAAACTAATTTGTTTAAAGAAACTAAGAGATATTGTTTAAATATTTAGTGTCAGATATTCCTAGTGACATACAGAGCAGTGAATCAAGGTTTCTCTCACAAGTATAAGTTTGAAATTGTTCCAGCTAAAGACCTCCGCAGCTCTGCGATTCAGTAGCTCCACAGGACAGTCAATTAGATTTCAGGTTTCCATCACCTGATTTACTCAGCTTGAGTCAGACGACCCTCTTCCAGCCCTAATCTTAACCATAGTCTAACCAGGCGTATCACTGACGTATAACGTAAGGCGACAACCTCCTCATAAGAGTGCAGCTCTGGAGGTCTGCAGCTGGGGTCTGTCGGTCAGTTCAGTTTAGTTGAAACGTATTCACATGTTCCTGGGTTTTCTTTTCTTTTCCTGTATGCTATTCAAAATTGGTAATATGATTTGAAATGACCAGTTTATCTTTTGAAATGATTTTAGTCAAATAAATGTTACAAACACAGCAGTGAGTAATTTAACTTCCTTAACAACAAAATTACTGGACTGTGTTGTATTATCATCGACTATGTTATGGCCTGTTCTTTTTAACAACATGTTGAATAAGAAGGAGAATCAGAAATTAAAATTGAAATGGCCTCTGATACCAACTTTGAAAGCCTATTAATATAACTTTAAGTAAATGCTAACTAAACTATGTGGCACATCCTCTTGGGAACTCACTACCTAGGTCTGATGGTAAAGTTCTACATTTCTCAGAAAAGGGTCCAGATTAAAATAAATCTGGGAAAAGTATCTTTTGTAAGTGCAAGATGTCTAAACACAATCTAAGATGAAACAAAAAAAAGGTACTGTAAGGTAAAAGCTGTAATCCAGCGAGACAATGTAACTGTTATCCTAAAGTAGTTGAGAAAATAAATGCAGGAGTTGTTACCTTTGATGATATGGTGATTTTGTTGAGGATTGTATTTAAACTTATTAAATCTTCTGACTGGCTGATGGGAATTGTAGTCCCCTTGTTGGCATTGACGCAAAATTAACAAAAGGATACAGATAACATAAAAAGGGGGTTATATATATTTGTATGTCGTTTACACCAAAACACAAGGAGTATAGAATAGAGAGTATAGACAGTACCTGAGGTTATTTAGGTCAACTTCAAGCAATGGTTGTACCCAAGAATGTTACTACATCTTCTAATACTCTCTCCTTCCTTACCATTTACAATGTCAGCCATAGTGGCTTGAACACACTTGAGTTTTATAGCTGTTACTAACCCCATCTTCTTTGAGCTTTGCAAAACTTTTCTTTTTTCACTTCACTTCTGCAGGTACCTTTCATTTGTATAAAACTGTTACACCCTATTTCTTTGAGCGATCGCTTGTCATTACTAAGGCAATTGGAGAAGCGTTTCATTAGAATGTCACAGGTCAGCTAATTTCAATTTTGAGATTTTGGTGTCTTTGTTTGTTTTTTTTTTTATTGTGGGGGGAGGGGTGTAAATGCCCTTTATTAGCAGATCTCTACTATCCTAGACCTAAAATACTGCCAAATTTCAGCTTTTTAAAGTGAGAGTGAGTATGTAAGTGATTAAGTGAGTCAGACAGTCAACTTTGCATTTGGGGGACAATTTAAGGACTCATTAAAGGGTAATTCCACCCCTGAGTCAAGGGCTGGCACTGCTGCCTAATGCTTCTACTCCTTTTAATGTCGTCCCTTCTGAGTTCTGGCCCCCTGAGCACCCCTGTTTCCCCTTGGATTCCTCTTAAGGGATTCGACCGCCATCTTGGAGCAGTCTAACTATTGACTTGTGTCTGGAAAGACACCCTTCTTTTGTTGTTTTCAATTTTCTACCAAATATACAGGATTTAACTTACGGTACCCCAACAATTTATGTTCTCCTTTTTATTTTGTTATATTTCTCCTTTTTATTTCCGCAATATATAGTGTAAGCATGCAACAAAATTTTCCAAAGTTTATAGACATCAAATTTTAAATGCTAATTTTTTCACACTCATCCTATTACAAATATAAATCAAGACATACTTAAGTGGATGAAGACAACAACAATGCTTTTAGAACAGCCATAAAATAAAATGGATATAACAAAAGGGCATGCACATGTTGTAGCAGTTTGGATTCATCTACACTAAATGTGTAGTAGATATCCAGATATTTAAGATTCCCATGCAAAAACAATTAATTTCTAAGTTACATTTTGCAAGAGAGGTGATGAATTTCTTTCCACTCAGTTTACTGAAAAGTTTTTTTGCACAAATCAGAAAAAATACCAAGTTCTTCACACTACAATGATAGATGCTTGCCAGGCAAAAGCTCTCATAACTTGTCACTTATTACAAACTTGACTTACAACACGGCTGAAGAGTTGTCATTTAAGCCTGCATTGCGTGAGCTGTTATAAGTGTCACATATTTAGAACTGGACATATTTTAATCTGTATCAGTAAAAAAAAATGTAGATGTGGTGTGAGGGGAGATTAAGAAAGTAAACACCAACATCCTCCAAAAAAAGTGTGATAATTCTCTCAATGCACCAGAAATCTTACTATTGTAATACAGTACACATCTTGTTGCATTAGTAAACATAACTATCAAGAAGAAATCATTTAATAGTGTTTTTGCAATAGCTTCATTTTCAGCATCACTATTTTTGTTAAACCACTATTAAAGCTGCGTTATCATGTGGCAGCTTTTATTTCCAAACCATAGTAGAATCAAAAACAGCTGGAAAAAAAATTGCACTTACCAATATTAGACAACTGCCAGAGGGATGATCTCAGACTGGAAGATTATAAGCTCAAGACTCCTCAAGATTTCCCTAGAGGAAAAACAAAAGATTTATTGAACTTCAAATTAAATTTTGGATTGCTATATTGCTAACAGGCCTATTCCCCAGATTCTGATAAATATTTACACTACAGGGAAGATAAAGTAAAATAATACAATACCCACTATATATGTTAACTATTTTTGTATAGTTATCTTTTATACGTTGGGTGGTGCAGTGCATCACCTTACTATTTTTGGGGACTAGTTTCAATTCCCAGGACAGTCACAGTCTAGTGACATTTGTATATTCTTTCTGTGTTTACATGTATTTTCCTTGGATACCCTGTTTTTGTTCCACAGTCCAAAGGTGTAAATGTTGGATCAACTTAAGCAGGAGTGGTCTGAGAGGATGTGCCCAGTGACAAGCTGGCATCCTGATGTTGTGGTGGATTAAGGATGTTTTTGAAGTAAAAGTAAAATAAAATGTGTTTAGACACATTTAATTTCTAGGTAAATTTAGAATCATATTTCTGTGTTTAAATGCAACTTATTTTATGTTTTAGCAAACATGTATGAATTGCTGCCGCCTTGTTCAAAATACTCTTTGCCCTTTTCCTGATGCAGTCATTGTACACTATGGCTTGAACATTCCAACACTGAAGTACGCAGGGTCATAAACTGAACTCTTGGAATGCAATGAGAATGAAATTTGTTTCACTTTATTAAATAAGACTCATAAAATGTAGTCATTTTCTAACCCTAATCCTGAACAGGGTTATTGGGAGGTGCTTCGGTCTATCCCAGGTAGAACAGGGCACAAGGCAGGAGCAAACCCAGGACTTGGGGCTAGTCCATCACAGGGCGAACACAAACATACACACACACCCACACATGCCACAACACACAGTAGGGCCAATTTATTATTATCAGTCCACCTAACCTGCATGTCTTTAGACTGTGGGAGGAAACCATGGGGAGAACATTCAAATTCCACACAGGGAAGACGGAGAATGTGAAACCCAATTTCCTTACTGAAAGGCAGCAGTGCTATCACTGCACCACCATGCTGCCCAAACTCATAATACTTAGCTTGTGCAATTTATTTTTGGATAATTTAGATAAGATGCTAGTTTTAAGTGAATAATCTGGGGAACCAAGGTTTATGACTATATTATAGAGCTCATATTTATCTTAGTCTGTTAGTTATTTGCTTAAAAATACAGGCATTACAATCATTATGAAATTTAACTTACTCCTCATTTTGCCACTTAAACATTTCCAAACTGCTACTCCTACCCACCGGGAAGTGACCCTGAGAACTTTGAGAACCTTAACCTTCATATTAGACTGCCCACAGCATGTAGATATATTGTATAATGTTCAGGAAGGGTGTAGCCAACTGCAGGTCAACAGAACTGTGACTTTGGCAAATCAAGTCAAATCAAGTCAAGTCAGACTCTGAGATGTTAATTTTCTGTTCACTGGAGTTTTTGTTTTCCTCCTCTATCATCAATTGGCAATTTAATGATAATGAACTTTTATTGTTATAATTTTAAACTAACTAGATTGAAATTCATTCTGCGTCACTGTGCGTTTAACTTTATTTGTGTGTTCATGTATGGATTAAATATTTTTTCCTTATTGCTTTTTAACCCTTCGTTACTTGAAGTGGAGCTTTGAGTAGCTTTGCCTTGAGTAGCTGCAAGTTGACTAACGTATTGCGCATGCAAGAGCGCGTGTCAGTTGGAGGTGTACCCTTGAGCTGATAACATTGTATTACATCGTTCTGGGTGTTTAGCACCCCACCAGAGTAATCCTGCAGAGTATCGTTGGTATTTCACACCCCACCCGAGCATTGGCGAATTACATTTTTACGGTAAGCTTTTATTGCTGGGTTCCGTTTATAGCTTATTTGCTTATGATGAAATTCCACCGTTTACAGATGAGTTACGAGGAAGCCCAGGATAGGCTTGTCAGACTTTTGGAGGAGGTTAAAAGTGAATCTGAACCGAGTGAACAGAGTGATTCCGAATTAGAACCAGAGTGAAATTCAGACTTAGAACCAGAACACATCAGCCACAGTGAACATGATACAGACTCATCTGAAGGTGCTGATGAAGATGACGATGATGAAACACAACAGGAAAGCTACTATGTAGGAAAAGACAAATCCTCCAAATGGTATAAGACACCACCTCGAAAGCAAGTTCGCACATTATAAAGGAATCGCCCGGAGTCAAAGGGAATGCAAGAAATGCAAAGTCTCTCTCCTCAGTGCTTTGGATTGTTCATATCGCCAGACATAATGGAGATGCTTCTTGACTGCACTAACAAACGCATCAACAAGGTTGCCGCAGGGATATAAGAACAAATCTAGGGTCGGAAAAACTGATGAATTGGTGCGAAAGGCTCTTTTTGGGCTTTTATATCTTCTGGGAGTTCTTAGGTCTGGAAAGCAAAATTTAGCAGATTTCTGGCTCAGTGATGGCATCGGTGTGGAAATATTTCCCATTACAATGTCACTTTTTTGGTTCCGGTTTCTGCTACTTTGCCGAAGACAGGCCAGAAGTTCTCATCTCAGCAAAGAGATGTAACTGAAGCTCAAACGAACAACCAGAGAAAGTTCTGCTGTGAACCCACCACCAGCAAAGAAACCAAAACAGGCAAGGTGTGAGGAATGTCCAAGGACTAAAGACAGAAAACAAGATTTCAGTGCCATTAATGCAGTAAATACATATGCATGGAACATTTGGTTCCAACCTTCAATTAGTGCACCACAAGTTCCCAACAAACACAGGAATAGTGGAACTTTCCATGAAGTTGTGAACTGTGACCACTTTTGAAACGGGCAGAATGAATGTATACGGTATAGAGACATGAAACTTTTTTTTATTCCCACCTGTAATTATTGAAAAGGAAATTTTAGACAATGATTTTGTAAACATGAAAAGCCAAAGAATGCCACATGTCCTAGTAAAGATTAATTAAATTGCATTTAAAATATTTCTTACTATCATTTCTCCATAAATAACAGTGGGGTGCAATACACCCCAGCCGAGCACTTATGAGAGTTCACGAAACCCAAGTAACAAAGGGTTAAATGGAAATGTGTGTAAGAGTTCTGTGAGGTTTATCAAAGAGTGTTTTACAAAAACAAACTGAACTGAAAGCCAGTCTCCTTGAAGCTGTGAGGCAGCAATACAGCACCATGCTGTCCATTACGCAGCGTATGCACAAAGCAAATAGAATACATAACAAATTGTTTATCTTTTACATGCAGACCAGTAATTTCACAGTGTTACAACAATATAACAAATGTTAATGACTAATTCTTCAGAGAAATTGCCCATTTTATATGTTTTAGGTAACACTTCCCATGTTCTTGCAACTCCTTAATATTAACAGCTTAAGGCTATAATTACAGAATTAGTATCTTTTGCTACTTAAACATAAAATGTATCAAAATTGAATTTTAATTGCACAGAAAATGAATTACAACACTGCTGAGCCTATGATGCATACATATGGAAGACTGTATTCATAATTAAGCAGCGTTAAGGGCTTTGTTAATGGGAAATTATTTGGTATTATTTCAAATGAACAATTAAAAATTTCATTTTGTATGTAAATACATGTACTATTGTTAAACAATCAGGTTTCTCCTTGTCAGAAAGGTACAGATTTAATGTGCTAAAAATACTCTAGTTAGTCTTGCACAGACAAAGAAATGAACTGAACACTTAATGATGTTTCTTTGAAACCTGCGCCAAAGTTAAAATGTCTTCACCAAGCAGTTGTACTATATCCTCCAGTGAAAGAAAGTGATCAGAAGAAGCACCCTTTTAAAAGATCAGCTAGAAATATGGAAGAGACTCGGAACAGCACAAAAGCAAACAAATGTACACTCTGAAATAGTGGCACATTGTATTCAGAATCTGACAAGTACAACAGCTGCCTGCATTGAGGCTGTCTCTCCTCTTTGATATTTGCAGCCAGTGCTTTTAGTATTCATTTTTCATTTGACTGCCACAACAGTCCAAAGGGAAATGGCATTCAGGGAATTTGGAAAATGGCGGAAAAGCTGGGTATCTCTAGGGAACAGCAGTTGTGTTGTTTTAACAAAGCAGTCCCACAGGCTGTCAGAGAACTTTATTGCATATTGTAAAAAATGGCAAGGCAGCGGCTTGTACTTGTGAATGCACCTGTGTGACATAACGTTGTGCGTTCCGATTCACGCTGGAGTTTTTTTTTTTTTTTTTCTGAGATACAAGGTAACTAACTCCCTTAATTACATTTACTGATTATCAATGAATCTAGGTATTGTCCAGTAAAACAATACCTAATTAAAATACTCCATCCTTTAAAAAAATAATAACTTGTATATAAGCTGACTAAAAGTAAGAATTACTCATACTTAGACTTTCATGAACACCATCAACTATCATCTAAACTGACACATTCCTATTCTAATGATATATTCACTAGACATTTGAAAAATGAAACAATAAAGAAGGTGATAAAGTCACAGCATGGTCATATATTTTGGAGAAGATTAACTTTGAGGTGTCTTGAATACTTTATAGCCATTACAATTACTTTCTTCAGAATTTTACTCAGTATTCAAAGCTTAAATGCATATGTTTTAAACATGATGATTAATTACCTTGTTCAATTTGTTTAATGAGTTGAGAGTAACAATTCTAGCCACCCAAGAAGCAATGTTAATGGCCTTCTGTCTATCTCATTTAAAACAAACATAAATCATCATTAATTATTAGAAAGGAGGCATTTGTAAAGGTTGGATAAAACTGGGCTGTTTTTAGAAAAGTACATTAT
Organism: Erpetoichthys calabaricus; assembly: GCF_900747795.2. Lineage (NCBI taxonomy): Eukaryota > Metazoa > Chordata > Cladistia > Polypteriformes > Polypteridae > Erpetoichthys > Erpetoichthys calabaricus. Next base: position 43,195,079 of record NC_041400.2, on the reverse strand, counting down.
GGTTTGCTGCTTTATATATAAATCCATCTTTGAGGCAGGCTGCTGCTTGGCTCTTAGTAGTGCAGAAGTGGCTTTCAACCTTGCCTGCATTATTACAGTGATTTAGAGTACAGTACTAAATAAATAGTGTCTCTAGGGATCTCAGCAGAGCTATTTTGTTAATGGTAGGTAGAATTTTACTTGATACACATTATTTAATGTAGTTTTTAATTTACAAAGACTTTATATTGTTTGTTGGTTTCTTTATTTGAATGTTTTGAATTGCACTTGAACAATGATTGTGGTTAGAATTTTGCATGAACTACTGTGCCTCCATTCCATCAGCGAGACAGACACATCTTAGCTGAAACATAAACAAGTGTACATGCAGCTTCTGAACACACTTATCCATTACAGGAGGTGAAAGGCAAGAACTAAATTCACGTCGGGTTGCCTCTCCATCATAGGGCACATTTCTGCACAAACTCACACTTGCTAACCCAAGGCCATATAATCTAAATAGCTTATTTACATGCAGTACATTTGTTACAACAGTTACTACTGTTTTTATTATTAGTTGTTGTTATTTATTTATTGTTATTTCAAACTGTTACTACATGTTCAATTACCTACAAGTATTATATTTTGTTATTAATAAATATAGAGTATAGTATAATTCTTTACCTGTCCTGCATTTGTCCTGCGTTTATGTTTGTATTACACTGCGATCCTGGGGAATGTTATCGCATATACTGCAATATCGTGTATGGATGTATGACAATAAAGCCACTTGACTTGACTAACATGTGTGTCATGTGTATGACTGAAGGAAATTGAAGAAAATCTAAGCAAGTACAGGCAAATATTCAAAATACAGTGGACTGAGACTAAGCTGAAAAAGGAATCCAAGTCCTAGGTGCAGCTTTATAGAAGTGCTAAACGCTGCATCACAAAAAAATAACAGCATTTAGTATAAGATATGCTACTAACTTTTGAAACTTTTTCACTTTACAGACTATGAACAGGACTGCAGACCATGAATATATTCAAAAAATAATTTAACAATTAATCCATATGCTCTTCTCCACACTCAGCTTCACTTTGCTGCAACCCTGAAGTGGATAAGTAAATAGATGGGCGGCCAACTGGACATTCTCTGCTGAGGTCAGATTGTAAGGCTCTGTCTGTCATGACTTTCAGATTCAGACCAAAGGCCCACGTCTTGTATTTAGCTGCTGTCCTTTCATTTACAAGTCTTCAGCAGTCCCTGCTGTTCACTGTGATAATAATGTCACTGCTCTACTATACATTAACATGGACTGCAAGCTGATGGAACTCTATTTTATACTATAATTTTGTTTTACTTTTGCATATAGCCTTCTTCATAGCTGGTGTTTGAATTTTATAGCTGAAGCTAATGGTACTAAATGTGTCAGTTGTACTTTCCCTGATCCTCCTGCTATCAGAGTTGCATGCTTAGTTTTATTGTTTTTGCCACTTTTAATCTTTTTATATTTGTAGATTTGATACTTTATTTAGTTGTGTAATGTTACATGCTGCACGGCAACTTTATTAAAATAAAGATTCATTGATTTTCCACATAACGTCATATACTGATTTTTCACAAAGGACTTCAGAGAGTGTGTCTTTGTTTTTTATTAGTTTTAGTAAATTTCCACAATCAGATCTCGTCAGCATTGTTCTAACATTCTAATAGTCTTTTTGACACACATTCAGCAACTAGACTCTGCCTAAGTTGCCCTATTTGAAGCAGGCAGGAACCACTTACTGACATATGGAGCCCAGTGGAAATGTGAATGACACTGAGAGCATGCCAGCTCCCTGCTAAAAAGGGCACAAGTGCTATAAAGTGGATACAGCAAAGGCAAGCATCCCTGAAAGTAGAGGAACTTGAGATGACTGACAGAGATGATTTTTGGCAAGGACACCCTACAATGGCCTAAATGACTTTGAGTTTTGTTTTGTTATTCTTCCCTGAAAGTGCCTCTGCTAGTTAATCTTTTAGTTTGACAGACTGTACAGTATTGTTTGCAGATCTATACTATGTAGATACGTTCATAGGACCCGTCAAATGTGCAGTCTCTGTTTTATATGGAACTATTCATACCACTTCAAAACTGTTTATGTGCAATACAGTTTCTTTTACAATGAAGTCATATGTTGATTAAATTATTTAAGTATTTGAATATGTTATATACGTAATAACCAGCAATAACCATTGCTGTTTTGAAAATGGCTAAATGGTGTAACATTTTTGCCATAACATTTCACCATAGATATTCACATGAGCTTGAGTCAATTTATAAGGACAATGGAAGCATTGCCCTATAACACAAATTTAAATTTGAACTTGGGATTTTGGCAGTGCCTGGGTTCTTCTTCCAGATAAGTACTGTAGCAGGCCAAAGGAAAGTTACATTCTTAGAGCTTAACAAGAATTCATTATTATCGTTTGCTCAGCAGGTTACTCATTAAATTTACTGGACTATTTTACAGTATGTTTGTATACACACACACATACAATCAGAATTATACTCACTGCTCCACCCATCCATCCTTTTTCTCAGTTTTTGTACCACTAAAGGTTCACCAAGAGCTGGAACCTATACCAGTAATATCAGGCACAGGAAACAGAAGCACCCGAGAATGGAATGCAAGTCCATTGCAGTGCACACACATGCACACTCAGCACACACTGGGTCGATTCTTAGTTGTAATCTAACACAATATACATGTCTTTGGATTGGGGGAAAAAAACTAAAGGAGTGCTAAGTAGACTTATGGATAATGCAAAATCTCTGCACAAATCCATGTTCCAGGAAATCTAGAAGTTAGCACTGCTGCTACTCATCACCAAGACAGCCACTAGCAATTTTTCCAACCCAATAAAAATTATTATTACTTGCTTATCACTGGGCCCCCTCATATACACACCCACACTGACTCATACTCAACCAATTTCAAATTAACAATTATCTATCATGTATGGCTTTTATATATGGAAGAAAATTAAAGGATGTTTGGTATTTTTCTAGTTAAAAATTATTTATTCACAATAATGGTATATAATAAATTGCCACATGAAATTGTGTTCTAAAGTGAATTTTTTTATAAATTTCAAAAACATATCTAGCCTATTTTTCCATTTCAGAAATGGAAGTCGTGGGGCAGGGGTCCAAACGTAAAAATCAAAGCCTTGAAGCAGCAAAGATTTAAGAATACGTGTCTCCACATTTCTGTGTGTCATATGCTTGTGACAACAACAGTAAACAGAAAGTAATACATTTTATTGCAAATATTTCAAGAGTGGTTTTCACATTTGCCCTGGGTGCACCTCCAGTTTTCCAGATGTCCACAGCTCCAGGCAGCATAACCTACTTTTGAATTTGTAATTTGGTTTCTTTAATGGTTATATTTTGCCATGGTTTGTAACAAATGATGCTCTTTACATAAAAGTGTGATGAGAGTCTGATATAGTGGCAGAGTTGTCGAAGATCGAAGTATTAAATTCATAGTTCTGAATCGCAATCTGATTATCTGGATGGATACACATCTGAGATTCGATCCCTATAAGGCGAAGCACAGGTGTGTACACCTGATGAACCCCAATCAGGGCAAAACAAGCATTGTGCACTCTTTGTATTATTTGGCAGGTACTGTATCACATATCTATGATCTGCTTCTCCGAACTCAGATAATCAGATTGCTATTCAGAACAAAGTTTCATTGTTTCTTCTTGGTGGACATTCACTCACATTAATTTGATGAGGTATTTCAGACGTGTGACTCTTAGCAATTCTAAATCAACTTTGAATTACTATTGTCATATGTAGTGAAAGAATGTCAGTGATTGTAAATGTGATATTTATTCGGTGATTATTATCTAGTTGTTTATAGAACAGAGATAGTGATTCACATCTGGACATCAACATTCAAATATGTCCATAACATTGTTTGGAGACAACTTTCAAAGTGAAAGCCACCCCAGGGCCTAAAAGGTTTCTGTGGGAGAAGAAAGGCAGCAAGGTGAAGGGTACAGATGCTCTCCTTTTAAAAACGCCTGAATCTCACAAAAAACGGTCTACTTTTTTTTTTCTTTATAAAACAACATGGATATTCTGTTTTGCAATATGTGTGCAATCTCAAGACAAAGATCAATCCTAGCAACACTCTTGTCTTAAAAAATTGACTTTGCATAGCTTTTAATGCCTTAAAAACATAAGAAAAAATATCACTTTAGAAGACAATTTTATGTGGCAAATCGATACTATAGTTGTGAACAAATAATTTCTACTTAAAAAATAAAAAATGTATCTTTTTAGAGTACTCTAAGACAATACTAGCACAAATGTAGGCAAACTCATACTGGCAGTGGGCTGGGATTCAAATCTAGTACTAATGCAAAAGCATACCCTCAAACATATTCTTCTTAATGCCTGACAGTTTCAGTTTTCTTCCAAAATGAATCTGTGTACTTCAAGAAAAATCTTTTAAGCCTATGACCCTGTAATTTTCATTTATGGTGTTTTAGAAATTAGTTTAACATTTATTTATTTATTTATTTTAAAAAGTTATGTAATTATTATTCTTGGTGTATGGTCTTTAAACATTAAAAAGCAAATGTTTAAGTACTTCATTAAAATACATCGTCAGTTTTCAGTAATTAAAAAATAAATAAATGCATCCCAGCATTCTGATTTAACTATCTAACCAATGTCTAATCTTTGCCGAAATTATTCCTTGCATACTATACTTTAAATAGAATTCCAATCTACCAGATTAAGCAAAAAGAATAATTTACTGATGTTTCATATTGTAACCTTTAGTATCATCATAACGTTAAAAAGAAGAAAAACTGGAGATGTTAATGTGACTAAGAGGATTGAGGTAAATCGAAAGCTGGTACTTAATGCAGGTGGGCTTCCAAGGATAATGAAACGAGTAACACTGCAGCCAGATGAGATACAAAGTGCTCATTTTGAGTACTTTCAGGGTAAGAAAACCCCTACCTGTTGAGTACCAATGCTTACCTAACATTTTGGTCTTTAGATCAGGATAACCAAAATATCCCTATTTAGTGGAATTCTAAATCTAAAATCAGATGGAAGACTCAATCGAGAGGTGATTCTTGAACAGAGCCCAAGAAAGTGTATTCCACCTTCTTCAATAAAACATGAGATAATTGACTTACAAATGGAATTGGGTTGCCACATCCTGCCAATAAAATTCAAGACAACAGTTAATTCTAATGATAACTGCAAATAATGTTTTATACTGAGCAACTATACTGTCTATTGGTGAGTTTACCTAGAGAACCATTATATAAACAGTATACTTAAAATAATAATTACCAGAGAAACAGCTTTTATGAATCTAAAACAATTCCAGGCCCCTGTTTCTTTACTATTGCTAAATTCTATACTTTGACAGAAGATGAAGCAACATTGCAAATATGTCCAAATGTAACAATGATTTCTTTCTTCTGCTGACATTCAAAGGTCATGTTGTTCTTTTCAAGACAGGTATTACTGTCATGGAAAGTGTAGCTGGCTGCATTTCTTTCCTTCTTTTCACAGGAAATGAATAATGAAGACATCAGCTATCTCCTTTCTTATCTAAATATAAATCATAAATATCAAGTGTGCTTTGGGACCATGCCTATGCTGTAAGTAATAGTGGCTTTGCCTGGGTAGTAAAAACATCTGGGAGAGAAACAAGTCACGCTGCAGTGAGCATGTCAGAATGCAAGGTTAAGGTTTCTTGTTTTCGCTGGTCTCTGCTGCAATGTAGAGGGTTCCCTGCCATAAATTGTAAAAATTCACAGAGAGAAGATGGCTGCCACGACTCACTGCACTTGCAAATCATGTAGCTGTCAAGCATCACATTTTGCATGAAATAGGATTTGAGGTTAGTTAATCTTGATGGAAAACAGCACCAAGTAGAGTAATAATGAACCTGCAAAGCCAGGCCACAAGTTCAACTTTCTTTCTTTTTTTTCTTAATTTAGACATTAAGGAAAAAAGAAAAAATTAGCTTTTTGCCTTCAGGAGACTAATTTTGCAGAAAACTTGGCTGTTCCTGAATCTCTAACTGGCTCCTATTCATTAGTATTGTATCTGAGTACACCACAATGGCCAATTTCACAAATATCATACATGCCGACAACTGCATTTATTGAAAACCAGGATCCAGCTGTTTAATTATCGTGCTCTACCAGGACACCTTTTAAGGGTCAGGAAGCAAAACAGTTTCAGTTCAGAGAGCTGTTTGGTATCAATGCCAACAAAAAGGCTTCTTCATGGTGACTTATTTTATTTATAACAAAAAATAGAGCATGAGCCTGAGGGAGGGAGAGAGAGAGAGAAAAGCTGTTTTGTCTGACATAATAGAAGCCAACTGTGGGTAGTCCTGCCTGAATACGTCTCTTTTGTACTTTTGATGAGGTAAAAACTATACACATGAAAAATGTTTTTTTTGTAATAAAAAAATACAAAATTAGCAATTGCAATAAATATTATATCATCCAATAAGTGTTTACGTTTGAAGTTAATATTCACCTTTACTTTGGTCTGATACAATTTTTATTCTTTACCTTTGGGGTATCCTAAGGACTTACAAACCATAAGTTCCCATCTATAAGTTTTAAACATTGTTTGTATGCTGTTAATGTGGATTTTTAAATTTAGTTTTAGTTGTGCATATTTATTTATTGAGTTGTCTTGCTGCTCTTATGCTTTGGTCAACTACTGAACGTGGCTGCATGTGCAGGAGAATGGGTGAAAGCATGAGGAGCACAGCACATTTTTATACAGAGAAGGTAGCTTTACAAGATGTCAAACAAGAAAAGAAAATCAAATTAATGAATAAGTAACAAAATATAAATAAATACAAGCTTACATATTTTATTGAAAAATAAAATGACACTTTGAGAATTTTTTTTCGGGTTGCTTTCTTGTTTGGCTAGACATTTGTTATGACCAATTTTGGTTTTGTTGCTAACCTCTTTTATCTTGTCTGCATCCTGTTGACAAATTTTGCTTTGTCCTTGAAAGAATCCCTGCCTGTCTTTCCAAAAAATTAGCCTTGATAACTTTTCTGTCCAAAAAATAAGTGTATTTCTGTCACAGCAGGTGACCCTGCTATCCCTGGGAACATCATGGTGTTAAGATTTTCTTCATTTGTAGACATTTTCTTAAAAGGAGACTGTTGAATTTTTAACCTCTTTATACTAATGAGCTCCTACAACACTATTTCCAAGGATGTCTGAGTTCTCTTTATACTGTGATGTGGTATTTTATTACCCAAAATGCACAGGTAAGGCCAGGTTGTTTAGGTTTTATACATTTATATGCTAAAGAGGCCCTTACACACTTTGATTGCTTTAACAAGTTACACTGCTATTTTGGTGTCTACATGACTGACCAACCAAATCTTGTTTGCTCCTTTCTTCCAGGTGCTGTTGCTTCTTAAATTTTTTAGTATTTCCAGTACTACACAAAGTTACCCTTTTTGATTTCCATGTCTCTTTCTGTGTGTCATGAAGAAGTCCTTCTGAAACAATTTACCAGTAAGGGGGTGACGGAAGTAAGAGCGTGGCTGAGACTAGTGTAGCAAGGCGTGATGCCTTTATAAAAACACATGGGAACATAAAGTACACACCTAGTCAATGAACTTACGGGAACTTAATTTGCCCACATAAGCCTATAAAGACTTGAATTTGGCATGTGGCTAATATAAATGTCGAGTACACCCAGATTATGCAAGAAAAAAGAGAAAGCACACTGCTAGCAAAATCAACACTCCTCAAAGAACAAAAAAAATTACCTCAAAATAAACGGTCAAGAGTTCTAACAACACTATTTATTCGATCAGTGCCAGAAATTAGATGCCCATTTGAAAATGATGATTCAGGTAATAACAGTTAGCAGTTAGCCAAAATGTCCAAAATGAGGGCAAAAGAGAAACGAAATATACCAGCATATTAACTGAGCTATCCACTGAGCTAAGCCGGATGTTTTTTTCCTTTTCGTCTTTGCTGCCTCTTGCCAATTACCCTTTCCTAAACTCGGTTTCAGACTCCAGACTCAAAGGAAGAGAACTGCCCTTAAACCACACTTGTGTTTCACATCCAGCAATCTTTTCCAGTGTCCAAGAAAGAGATGTATAATGCATCTTGTGGCTAAAGAAACAATAATTACACCTTTTGACTCTGAGCACATGGATAGGCTTTTAAAGTAGCTACCTGACATTCTTCTCTCCTAAATGAGAAGCAACACCACACCATTTCCCAGTCAGGACACGTGTGTTATCATCAGCCAGAGGAGCAAATTTGCTCTAAGTTCATGTCAGTCGTCATCGTCGTCGTTTGTTTTATTGGTGCTCACAAATAATTCACTTATGAAGCATTAACAATACACTACAAATCAGTTGGAAAAAAAAGCAGAACTACAGCTAAGAAGGAGTGGAGATGAAAAAGATGAAACAAAGGCACAGGAAGGTGTAATGCACACTTACAGTGACACACACAGTGATTTTTAAGGAGATTGCTTAAATACAAAAACGAAGTGGAAATAAGCCCCAGGAAATTGCAAATGGCTGCCCTGTCTAGGTCTGTGGATGGATGCAGGTTACAAAACTGGCTATGCAATGGGTCTGTATGGCTTTGTTGTCACTGACAGATTTTCTATATTACATTTAATTATACAATTGTATCCGAGTTGCTCTTGATAGCTATACATTTACATAAAGGAATGCAAAGAATTACCGTGTGTAATGTTAAAAAATTATTTGCCTATTCTATATTATATATTCTTAACTGTACACCATAAACACAAGTGAAAGTATTGGATTATTAAAGACTTTGTAAATAAAATGTCATATTCTTGAATTATTCATGTGTTGAGTCTAAGAATTTTGTGTCAAACTGACCAATTTATTCTATAATCATGAGGCAAAATCGATGTATCTGTGCCTCAAGGAAACTGATAACGTAAACAGATTTTGTGACATAGATATGACACAAACTGCTTAGCAAAGTTAATATTTTGAGAAAAAGACATTCAACAAAACACCTTCAAGGACTCTCCCTTACACAGTGCTTTAGCTTTCATATTCTTATTGAAAGTATCTTCCATTTTATTTTCCTGATGTGAAGCCTTTGTATGGTCATACATGCTTTACATCCACATTTTGCTATTCATTTACTATTATTTATTCTTATTTTTATATAAAAAATACATTTTGCTATTTTTCATATATCTTAATACATTTTGCTTGGTTTTAAGATTATTATACTTTGTCCATACATTTTGGGTGATTGAACAAATGTAGTAAATAGAGGGCATCTATTGAGGGTATTGCCACTTTTTTCCTACCTTTGTTTTGCTCAAGCCAAAGCTAAATATGTCTATTTGCAGTACTGAGGAGTGACAGACTGTGAAGAAATCAGTAATAATCAGTTCTTAAGTGGATTGTGTGTGCAGGTATTCATGCACGTGAGTGTTAAACTTAAGGTGCACAACAGTAGATCAATCCATAACAAACCTGGTAAGTCCCATTTATTCCACAATGCAACATCAGGGTACAATGTATGTACATTAACACAATAATGGAATGTTATTTGACTGATTTCAGAGTTATTGTGTTATTAATTGTATGGGATAAAATCCAGATTCAGAAAGGTATTTTGGAAAGATTACTGTAAATAAGTAAAGACTGGGGGCACAGATTTATATTCTGTCTTTTTCCAAAACCGATCTGTAAATTCCACTTTAGAATCAGAAAAGCATTTTAAGTTATCTACTGTAAGCTTTGAAGACTGGTCATTCTAATTATGTAGGTCATCTTTGTCAGATGAGTAAAGGGTGTTTATAGCTTTGGTTCCTCAGCACAGACACTGAATCGATCACTAACAAATTCATTGAATCCTATATGTTATTCATATTTTGAAGCATATTCCTTACCGACATATATTTGAGATATACAGTTGAATTTCAAATTGTTCTTCCATATGCAAAACAATTTTATTTGTAATAATAAATGGGCTACTTTACCATACAGCAAATAATTAAGAAAGCATTAGACATTAGCAATTAAGAAGCATTATTAGAAATAATTATTAATACTCTAAGTCACAGAATTTATGAAGTAAATTAAAAGATTACCCAGTTCAAACTTTTCATGAAATGACAACATTCAATAAGCAATACATTATCTACTTAAAAGCAAATAAATCATTCTGACCTTTGAAAAACTTTGTTTGCAGAAATGTCTTTTAAGAAATGTGTATTTTTGTCAAGTTACTATCTGTGTGAAGTCTGCGTGTTTCCCTTTGTTAGTGTGGGTTTTCCCAAGGTGCATTCCTTACCTCTCAAATATCAGATTCACAGAGACTGTAGGAGCAGGGAATGGAATTGTATTTGTTACCAGGGAAAAATCTGTTGGTATGAGCCTAAGCATTTGATATTCTGTAGCATTGTAGGCCAGTAAAAATATCTTTTGATTAATTCCTGAACTCTGGCTCTACATAGGTATCTTGAGAAAAGACTCACAATTCAGGAGCAAAAGTTAAAATTTCAAGAATCTCAGAGGGCACAATTTTACAATGTCTCTTTTTCCCAATACCACTACTATTTATTCATAATATATATAAACCCCACCTACAACCTCATTTTCTTCTACCTCCATCTGGGCCTCCATCTTTGTGAACCTCTCTTTTTCATCTTGTCTTTCACTCAAAACCACAAACCACCTTAGTCTGTTTCTCCTCAGCATTGCACAAATCACCTTCACACCAACTTTTTCTCTTAACTTTCATCTTCCTCTCATTCCATGATATTCCACATATCCACCTGATTAATTCTCTGTTCATTCTCTCAAAATAAGCTCTCATAAACTGTTCCATTCAATGCCAGAGAGGCTCCTTCAGTAGCACTAATTCCCATTTACCTTGTCTTGAATTAATGCATTAAGTAATTTTAAAACTTTAAAGATTTATGAATGATATTTTTCAGTAATTAACGATGACCATGTAAAAACACGCATATAAGCAAATCCCTTTCTCAATGTCACAGTCCACATTCAGATTTTTTTTCCTAAGAAATGGATGGCTGGTCAACACAAGCCTACTATACAAACACACTTACATTTCCACTAACATTAAGGCCATATTATCAGGTGAATTACAATCAGACTGGAAGATCCATGCACCCTTGTTTTCCTTATGGTACTTTATTTAATGACTAAAGAAATCTGGTAAAATGTACGTTAGAGCCCACACACATGATTGAATCACATATGCTGCTGTAGTTTCTTTAACATGTATAGAAGGTATGAAAGCAAGATTTCTATTACAAAGCCAATTTAGTCTGAGACAAGAATGAATAGTAGAAAATGCAAAACCTCAAAATAAGCTATTCACTACTTATATATATAAAGCTATTACAATTATTGACTCAAATTAACTTGAATCGGGTGTCAACAAGCAAAGAAAAGTTAGGTTTCTTGTAATGTTAGGTTGCTGGAGTGACAAAGATAAAGAACTACATAGACAAAGAAAGCCTGGTACAAGTTTACTTAAGAAATGAAAAACAAAGCCTGAAACATTGTCCTCATTTTAGACAATACCACCGTTTACATCCCTCTAAATACACAAGATTGGAATATTCTGGAACAAAGTGCCAGGCAACCACAAGGTGTGCACAAACACAAAACACTTTGCTTAAAAATTAATCATTTAATTGTAGATGAAATAGAGTTTAAAAAGAAAAAAAAATGTGAACACAAGGAGAACGCGCAAACTCCAAAGCAAATATCACAAACAAGGTTTAAACATACCATAGGATGCAGATACTAAGAGGTGACCTAATGTAACCTAGCATTGCACCTCACTTTGAAAAATAAATGTTCAAAATTCTAAACAATTATAGAAATGGGTTATTAATACAGTGTACCAAATACCAAAAAAATTCATGGTTGATGGAGTTCAATTTTCCCTGTGAACTTTTATTATAGTGAAAATCAGCCTGTTGTACAAGATCCTGTATGATGCTTTATGTAGCTTTTCTCTGTAAGACAGGCACTTACAAACACTCAATTGACTGTTATAACTTATTTTTGCAGCTACGCTATATGCTAAGTTAATTTTTTGCTCACCACTGAGGTGAAAAAACATCTTAAGTTAAATAAAATATAATATAATGCAACATGGTATATTTTTGGCCCTGAACGTGGGTAAAAGCAGGTGTACAGAAGATACTTTAAACTGTTTGGGTAATTGGCCTTTGCTTTTAGATTGCAATCTTGCTAAGCTGAACTGGAGTTTTTTTTTTGTTTTACTTTTTTGCTTAGTAAGCTTTAAATCCCAGAGAACTAGCCTTGAACTTAAGTGAAAATGATGCCTGTAACATTTTCTGTGCTGTGAGAAACTGCAAAAAAGGTCAACGTGCCCTGTTAACAGAGACAGAAACAAGTACACCAAGTGTTCCCCTGTATATGATCATTTTGGGCAGAGAAAGGACAGAGCTGATGTCATTTTTTTATTTTTAAAAAGACACTTTTCAGAGGAGCCCTCTCCTACACTTTCATCTCTCTTTATGTTGCTTTTAAAAACTGACACTTATTTTCCAAAGAGGTTCCTCTCTTGCTCTATCTGTTACGTTTCAGCAAGGGATCCTCCTCTGGGTGGGGTTCGGATTCTTGTTTTGTTCAAATTTGATTCTTTTGTTTATATTACTTACTGAGTTTCTGTGTATCTATGTATCTTTTGTTATGTTTCATGTATTTTGTAGGGGGTTCCCCAAGAGGTGGGTCCACCTGGACATCACTGCCAAGGACTGCCCTCAGCCCAGTAAAGGTGAGGCTTTCCCACAGCTCTTGGGGGTTCATTCGATTACACAAGGGAGTCGATGAGTGTTTTTGGGTCTCTGCTTATGCTTATTGTGTTTTCCAGATTTTGGACCTTGCCTTAGATACTGTATTGAGATTTTGTTCCTCTGGGATTGCTTTTGCTGGCAACTCCTTTTTGCCTTTTTGGGTGCCACGGACCATCATGAAATTTCAGAGCATGTTTTTCGACCAGATTTACCCCTTTAGTGAGCATTCGTGGAACTGTTCAGGGCATAACTGCATGGGAATCGTGAGTGGCACAACAATATCTTAATTTTGCTTGACAACATGTAATCTACATGTAAAGAAAAGAAGCACCTGGTAATGGATTGGTCATCAGCATCTTATTACTGCTACTTGGAGTGAATGAAAAATTAACTCACCCAGGTTGTATGATTGTTTATATCACGGTATATTTGCTGTTAATGGTTTTGGTGTAAATAAAAAAGCCTTGCCTCTGTCTGACTGTTATTAGTGCGGCCTTGAAGTTTAGAATACTCATTCATTGTCTAACTGCGGTCCTCCAAGGGTACAAGAAGATGCTGTTGTAAAACCCTCTATTGGTGGTAACTGGATGAAAGTAATGGAGTGAAAGTAAAGACAGCCCCATTCAGCAAAGCAGTCTGCCATAAGAGGTCCCAAGGGTTAAATACATGAGTTACAGCATACACAGATCAGTAAGAGTTTGCAGGTAACAGGTACATGGCTGGTTTTGACATTTCTTTCTGTCTCCCAGTGTGAAAAGAAACTAAGACATTAGTTGTTAGCTTTCATGTTAGGTGATCTGATAACACAATAAAACAGCAGGTTTGACAGATGAATGGACAATATTGTACAACATACGGCAAAGCAATCTGAAAAGCAATCTATGATTTTCTTCCTGTAGTTGTGTGCACACAAACCTCAAAAATTAAAAACTCCAAAATTGTACAAGAATGTGTAATGCAGAGAATACCAACCAGGGACAGAATAGCTTGTAATAAAGTGGACAATTTACAAGCAATTGAACTTTTTTTTTACAAATCTAACAAAACCCATACCACTATAATATGTGCTTATCACAGATACATCTGTTTTATCTTGTGACAATACTTTGGCATGTTCAGCAAAAACTGCTTTCTTACCATGTAGAACTAATAGCACCATAAAGTGAAAAGTTATGACAACATAAACACTGAAAGATGAAAGCCTAACAATTGAGTAATTTTTGACTTTGTTTTTTGCAACCATCTCAATATATGACTCTGCTCCATCATCTCCAAACCAGACAAATACTACTTTAGTGCATCTGACAGTAAGCATTCAGTCATGAAAGTCATGAATCCTTGCCTCACAATTGACAGCTTGAATCATTTCCTCTCTCACTTGTGAGTATTCCAAATGGCAGCAGCTTGCAAAAGGAATGTGCAACAGCCGGCTGTGAGCAGACCCTTCTGCTTCACTCACTGATGCTTCGTTTTGATAACAGCAGAGAAACTCAAGTTATCCTTTCTCCAATCAAGCTTCACAGCTCTCCATCAGCCCTAACCCTTTCCCCAAGAGATATCATAATCTACTCAGCAATGTGATCTTAATCATTTAAATGTCACAATGCAGTACCGGATAAACCTGACTTAAGAACTGATAGTGGAAGTGGAGAAGACATTACTAGATAATTGGTGTTGAATTAAATAGTCTCAAGACTTCTGCCTAACCTGTGCTCCTTTGGGAAAATTTAAGGACAGATTAAGTAAAATTAAATATTAAAATATTATGCCTCATTTTTGCTACCAAAAAATTTTTTTTTTTTTTTTTGATTAATTATTTGCAGAAATACAAATCTTTTACAATCAAGACAATTATGATATATCAATACCTGCATTTACAAACATAATAGTAAAATACCAATTGGGATAACAGTACAGTGCCACCCAAATTAGAGGCTTTACAAGGTTTAGGTGTATATACTGTATGTATCTGTAAATACACAATTATAAGTACATGTATATATTTAATATTAAAAACACACACAAATAAATATAATGTTTATATATATATATATATATATATATATATATATATATATATATAAATAAAGACAGAGAGAGAGAGAGTATGCATTTAGTTCTTCTTGTCTTGCATTCTGAAATGCAGTTTTCATTTTATGAAAACATAAGGATTACCAACACATACAAGTAGGCTGATCATAATGTCAAAAATAATAACTCTGTTTAATCTTATTTTCTTTACATTCATGAATGAAAAGGATGCTACTCTGTAATTCAGTTTATTCAGCAAGGCCTTAAATCTCCAGCTTTGAAATCTCCAGCTCTTCCACTAGTCTGTGCTGTTGCACAAAAAATGTCTTCAACTGTGGCTGACCCATTTTAAGACTTAAGATAAAATATGCCTGCAAACTAGAAATTGTGCTGCTTAATCTTTCTAGCAGTATTAGGTTCATTCAGATGAATACACATTTATATCTCTTGTATTCCTCGATAAATAGCTTTAAACCGTAAGTTTGAAAGCTTCCCACTTTTAAAAGGCCTGAAATATTAATCTACGAGTCCACAATTAAATTTTAATCAATCTTGTCTGAGTGTGCAATTTGAAATTTCACCTCGGTAGCACTGCATTTTAAATTTTATCAGGCTCTTGTCAGATGGATCAGGTCGTATGTGGCATCTGAGAAATTGTGCAGCAGATCATTTGTTACTGTGCACCTTTAGCCCCTTCTTTATTCTTGCCTTTAAAGCAGCTGCACTACTGCATCTATCCACTTGAAGCACTGCTGCGATTCATTTAGATGAGACATGGAGGACTTCAAACGCCTGAATGGAAGTTAATTGGACTCCTGAGAATTGAGCACCATTTGTGATGTGCTAAACTAAACGCCAATCATTGGCAAAATTATTGCTCCATCAATTTTACAAATATGCACCATGAATTGTTGGGCAAAGACCCCACCAAGTCACATTTACTTTCTACATATTTAAAAGAATGTGTGTATATTTTGATTTTGCCTTTTAGTTATTTTATGTGCCAAGTTGCTTTACGTTAGTTGTAAAGCAACTACAGACAAGCAATCACAAAGCAGCTACTTGGTCACCTTATAAAAATCTTGAAGACTGATGTGAAGAAATGGTCATTTTTTAAAATGTCTTGCTTTTACAGGCTAATTAAAAAGAAAAGTATGATCAACTGTTAAATGATACCGTGTAACAGATAATAACTATATATTTGAATATGTTTGCATTTATTATATGGAAGAACTAAAAAACAGAATTGAAAGTGTGTTATAATTTTCAATTTATTCTTTAGGAAACAGATTGAATGAACTGCAGTTGCCCATGGTTGTCCATTTTAATTTTAAATTTTCATGGGATATGCCTGCTAGCTACTTACGCTTGGTGACCAGTAACAGCGTAACAAGTGGTCCTTTGCACTTTTATGTATGGTTTGTAAACAAAAGTCTGTATTTTTCTTCAATAACTAACTGAAATATAAATAAAACAAATATTTTACACATTAATTTAATGCAAACATACATTGACATTTGTAAACAGACTTCACTTAGTATTCTGTTTCAAGGAAGGAAACAAAACAATGGAGTTTAGAATCGACCTATTACCTGGTACCTAATAGCTGTGAAGAAGGTGTTTTCATCACCAGAGACCTCTGATCAATTAAGAGGGCATTTCACTGCCTAGTCACCTTTTGGAGCAGTGCTGAGCAATGTTGGCTTTGGGGGCTGCAGGTTTTTGTTTCAACCGAGTTGCTTAATTAGAAACTAGTCCTTATTAATAACAGATCTTATTTAATTTCCTGGCTTGCTATGTGTTTTAACTCTACCATGTCAGGTCATTATTATATCATAGATTTATTTCATTTAAAAGGATATTATACAATTGATTTGAAGCCTTAAACAGATGAGTAATTTCTAGTTCTTTACTTCTTTCTCTTCAGTTTCCTTCCAAATATTTTGTTAACTCAGGTAGTTCATTAAGACTACACAGTTGTAAACAGAGACAAGTTAGATGGAGAACATCTGGTTCCTTTGTCAATTATTGCTAAAAAGGAGCAATTAAAAACAGTGAATGCTGCTTTTTAAGACTAAAATAAATGTGGGAAATGTTCAAAGTGACACAACTAAAATGAAGCACTAGAATGTTACTTGAAAAATTAGTGCTACATCAGCAATAATGAACTTTTCATTAAGAAACTGGTTAGGAACGAAAACCTGCAGCCACTGTGGCCCTCCAAGACATCCAAGAGGAACATTAGCTGATAAGAAATTTGGTTACCTAACAGTGAGGTAGGAGAGGATCCCTCAGGGAAGGAAAGTGTTGAAAGTGAAGAAAGGAGAGACAGAGATGCAAATGAGAGAGAATAATCGAAAGAGAGCTATATAGTACGAGTAAACTCATGACAAGTGAGATCAGGGACTATGAATACCATGGAAACCACATTATTCCAGTCACATTTCTCTAAAATAAATAAAAGGTAGTATATCTACATTAGGACCCAGTCTGGGAGGTTTCAAAACACTTTTTTTGGTATACTGTCAAGTAACATTATAATACAAAACATGATTTGGGGAAAAGAATTTATGACATACAAAGTGATTTGGACTTAAACATGTGTAAGCACATATTCCTGAAAGCCTATGTAAATGTTTTTGTCAAATTTTATTCAGGTTAAATTTGTAATTTTTTCCTAGAAAAGTTTTTAATACCAAATTATCCAGGATTAGGGAATTGTATAGAGCACCTGACACTTCATTCTGCCCTGGGTGTTAAGTGCTCCATATTTCTCTTAAATAATTTAATTCTAATGAGGTTGTTCATAGGGATCATTTTGTGCATTATTTTGAACGTTTTTGTGTCTAAACAGAGTGATATATTGTTAGATGGGATGGTAAAAACATGAGTTGCCTTTTGACCAATAAAATTGTATTCAAAGTAATGAATAGACACATATTAAATTATATCCAGTGGTTCAAAACTGAAGTAAGTCATCAGTATTAGCTAAAATAAAATGTTCTTTGAGGATATCAAAATATCTGAATCACCCACTTTTTATTAAATTAAATATATATATATATATATATATAAATTACAAAGTTTTATGAACTCCATTGTTCAGTTTTTTTACTAGAATTTTTCAAGCATTCCACATATAGTGTACTGCTGTATGTTGGCCCCATTGAGATTCTTTATTCCTATCCAAAAATAAAATAAATAAATAATAATACTAATGATGTCACAGGTCATTAGGATGGCTTCAGAGGTTTAAGCTTTTGTACATGATGACTACTTAGTTTAAGGTGCCTTGGTTTTGAAAAAGACCTGGCAAGTACAAGAAAATATTTTAACAAGTTCCTGCTGAATTAATAGGATTTTTTTCTAATTTATGGTGAATCTTACACCCATTTTAAAATTATTGGTTAGTTAGGATTCTTGCAGGTAGAAATCTTGCAGGTAATCATAGTGAGATGTTAATCTAGTAGTGTAATTAAATTTATCATCATAATTTGTTGATCTTTGAAAAATTGGTAAAAATAGTACTTTAACAGAGTATATCCTGAGGATATAAAGAAAATAAACAGTCAAGAAATGACGGTGCTTGAAGGCATTCCTTCCTTGTGTTAGATTTTTGATGGTACTGTATATGTCACAAGATAGATAGATAGATAGATAGATAGATAGATAGATAGACAGACAGACAGACAGACAGACAGACAGACAGACAGACAGACAGACAGACAGACAGACAGACAGACAGATAGATAGATAGATAGATAGATAGATAGATAGATAGATAGATAGATAGATAGATAGATAGATAGATAGATAGATAGAGTAAGCTCCTTACTTTTCCCAAAGGGAACATTTACTTCCTTCAGCAAAAATTCAGGAGTTAAAAACAGTGCAAAATAGTAAAATAAAGTGCAAAGTGCAAAGACAGACTCTCTGCGCTGAGTTTACAGTTAATGTAAAATGCTTGAAGAATACATTTTGAAATAATATAATATCTGGTACAGACTGAGAAACAATGCATTCCATCTAAGTTTGATTTTTTATTTTATTCATTATCTGAAAATCTGATTGCGAGATCTTGTTCACATCATTTTTTTTTCAATTTTCCAAAGGTGTGCTGCAATGGAAGCATGGGTATAGGTTTGATGTAATTCTTTTATCAGAGAAATAATATCCCTGTAGTATATATAACAGGAAGAATAGGAAATTGAGTTATGTTGCTTCTGGTAAAGTTTCTGACTTGCATGTAATGAAAGAAGAGCCTTTGTGAGAGATTATATTTAGAACAATGCTTTTTTAGACAGTGGCCAAACATGAAAACAATAGGACACATTTAAAATGAATTTCAAAGTTTAATTTGAAAGACCAAGCATTGCTCATTTGAATAATTTTTGCTCTTAATCTCTAAGCATGCTATTTTATGCACCTACATTTTGTATTACTCTGAGCCTTTACTTTCATAACAAGTACATTTTAAACCGCAAGTATTAAACTGAGCAGGTTTACAAATGGAGCTTTTAAAGATAATACTTTTCCATAGCAGTTTCTATTACTTTCAAGATTTAGTATGGCAAAATATTAATTGGAGGCAGCAAAGATGAGTTAATAAACAAGCTGCATATGATTAGTTGGTAGTTGCTATTTTTAGCA
This sequence comes from Erpetoichthys calabaricus, assembly GCF_900747795.2. Taxonomy (NCBI): domain Eukaryota; kingdom Metazoa; phylum Chordata; class Cladistia; order Polypteriformes; family Polypteridae; genus Erpetoichthys; species Erpetoichthys calabaricus. The sequence continues at coordinate 43,175,526 of NC_041400.2, read as the reverse complement.
TACCACATACTGTGCTTTTCAGATTTAATTGATGTGTCTTTGAGTAGGTGACAAAAAGGATTTTGTGATTTACGGGCTGGGTGTGCCAGATGTGCCCTTTTATAAACTTTATCCACCTGCTCTCTTGTAAAGGTTTCTGCTTAGCTCTAAAGGAAAGTGTGGGATCGTCATTATCACTGGACAGTAATTACATAGCTTTGTGCATTAATTCTACTTTGACATATAAAGAACATGGTGTATGTACAGTATTTTCTTTGGGTTTCATTGTGTTATTTTTCATATTTTCGATGGAAGAATGGGAATATCTGTAATAAGCGGATCAAATTGCACCCTTGAATTATTTGTACTCAAAAACAAAGCTAAAGTAATTTAGACACATCTATAAATATATCCACTAAAGAATATGCTTGGAAAAGCAGAGAGTTAAAAGTGGATATAAATGGATCAAGAACTGAAAACCTTGGTCACTGATAGAAAAAATCTGGAAGTGGTTTTCATTTTAGTCTCTAACAGCTGATCAGAGCTACTCTACAACAATTCAAGGTTAACCAAATATTTATACACACCTATTCACATTCACACTGGGCCAAGTTAGACAAATCAACTAATGTTCCCAAGTTTCAGTTTAACATCAGAATGCATGCTATTGAAACATTGTGAATAATTTATAACTCAATAGCAGAATTTGTTTTGTGGTGCATCACACATTGTGCTGTGTTAGGTCAAATCTGACAGTTACGTTAACTGCTACACCTTGCTTCGGAATGAACAAACACCAATGAAATCCAAATTTGCGGTGTTTCTTTTGAACTACATGACATCCTTTATGGTACACATTCATATGAACCTTTTAAACACTGTTTTAAAACATTTTCTGTGTGAATAAATAATGAAATTTATCATCATAATTTGATGATCTTTGAAAAATTGGACTGTGGAAATCACGGTGCTCTAGTCTCTCTTGCCTGACATATCGATGACAAGCTGACTACTTACCAAGCTTGGAATTAAAAATTTGAATCATAATTGAAAATGTAAGCAATTATTTTAGGTAAACACGCTTGACCATCCTTTGCTTGGTTCATAATATTGTGTGGGACATTAGAAGTTTTTATTATTTTCTGTAGTGCTTTGGTTTACCTCACACAAGATGCACAACATTAAATATTCATTTGACGTACGAGAGATTACACCTTCCTGCCTTTGCTACTTCAGTCTAACACTACCTATCTTTAAACATTAAAATTGTCTTTGAAGATGAAGATTTTATCGGAACTTTTAGCTAAGGTAGATCATGTGCCTTATTGAGACTAACTCGGATTTAAGAATATTTTCAGTCTACAGTGACTCTTGGTTGTCTGCAAATCTCATTACTTTCAACATTCAAAAACGTATCATCAACCAGCAAGGCGAGATAGAAAAGATGTCCGATACAATAGATTAACAGTAATTAGATGTATCACTGAAGCAATCTATTTGGCTGTGACCAGCCAAACATATAAAGCTTGCACATACCATGAATGAAATAAGATCCAATTCAACACACCATCCAAACTTAGAAAGGAAACTGCAGCCTCCATCAACTGTTAGGACAGAATCAATAGAAATAAGGAGAACGCACCCATACAGAGAAACAACAGCATTCTAGCAAAAATAATAAAACATAATTTCTTATACCAAATTAACCATAATGGTGATAAGTATAAGTATGAAATAGTTATATTTCCATAATTTCCCCAGTGTATTGCTTGCCTGCGATGTACTAGAAGATCCCACTTGTGGAATATCTGATAGTCATGAATCGAGAAGAACCGGGGAGTGAGGAGACAGAAAAGACTTCAGTTTGAAAGTGTAGCAGAAGTTTTGATGAACAAAGTGCAACAGTGCTCCATTAAAAATACATAAAATTTAATTTAAAAACCTTCAAGATGTATTCTATTTTCCCTCTTCAAGACGTTATAATAAATCCCTGTTGCGCAGACTGCCCTATCCTGATCTGCCCTCTTGGTTAGTACCTGGCAGACCCAAAATATCTCCTCATTCAGTGCCTTGCTACACCTGAACTGCCACCTCAGTCAGTACCCAGAAGTCACCAGGCTTTCTACCTGCTACAATGATATCCCCATGCCCCATGCCTAAGTTGAATCTTTGGTCCAGTGTGAGGTCTTGAGTGTTCTAGAGCAGGCTTTCATTAATGATATCTTTGTACTTTGCTCTGGTCAGCTTTCCCCCAACCCAGTCTATTCTCCCAAACCAACATCATAGTACAATGACGCTACCATCATGCTTCACCATAAGAAAGTATTGAAAAGTCCTCTCCAGAAATTACACTAATCTTGGTTACATCAGACTACAGAATCTTGTTTCTCACAGTTTGAAAGTCATTTAGGTGCATTTTGTAAGCTTCCAGTAGGTTTTCATGTGTGCTTTACAGGGGAGAGGCTTCTATCTGGCTACTGTACTGTATATTAAAGCCAAGGTCGGTATACTGTTTCAATGATGGTTATTCTTCTGAACAGTTTTTTTCCCTATCTTAACACAGTTTCTCTAGAGCTCAAGCAGAGTGACCATTGGGTTCTTAGTCACGTTTTTACCTTGGCTCTTTTTCCATGATTGCTCAGCTGAACATGGGAAAGGAGGAGGAGGAGGTTAGGAGTATGTGCTGATACAACACATTGCGGCACCCACCACATGACAAACCAACTCATGACCCCAGGTTAGGTCCCAAGTGCAGCCATGCAACGGGTGACACCTCAGCACCACACTAGTTCAGAGGGAATGGAACAAGTGTGAGGTTTTTTTATTGGAAATTTGCTATATAAATAAAATGTATTATTATTATTATTATTTTGGCTGGGTGGTCAGCTCTAGGAAGAGTTGTGGAAGTTCCAAACTTATTTCGCTTAAGAATGACATTGAGAACTGTGCTCTTGGAAACCTTCAATGCTTCAGGATTTTTTTGTAGCCTTCCCTAGATCTGTCCCACGACACAATACAGTCTCTAAGCTCTGCAGGCAATTCTTCAGTTGTCATGGCTTTGTTTTTGCTCTAAAACACATTGTCAACTGTGGGACCTTCTATAGACAGGTGTGTACCTTTCATAATCATGTCCAGTCATTTGGGTTGACCACAGGTGAACTCCAAACAAGAAACATCTCAATGATGATCAATAGAATGGGATGCTCCTGAGCCAAATGTCAAGTGTTATACCAAAGGGTTTGAATACTTGTGTCAATATATTTCAGTTTTTTGAGTCAATATATTTGCAAAAATGTCTAAAATTCTGTTTATCCTTTGACATTCTGAGTACTGAGTGTTGGTTGATGTTGGGAAAAATGAAGTTAAATGTTTTTAGCACAAGGCTTCAACATAACAAAATGTGAAAAAGTGAAGGGGTCTAATTACTTTGAGTCCACTGTAATTTGGCAAACATAAATAGCCCTGGCATGGATATGATTGTGTGAGCTTGAGTGTAGCCTGCAATGAACTGGAATACTGTCCAAGGTTGTCTCCTGCCCGTTAATCAATGCTTTCAGGACTGGCTCTGTGCCTTCAAGATATAATGCTAGAATATTTACTTTAAAAAATGAAAGGGTGGGCATTTTTTTTTCATCTTTGGCATAGCAGTAATTTGCTTATTATTCCATTATCCATTATTTAAAAGTAGTTTTTTTCTTTGCTATTTAAATTGTCATAAAATTGTACATCTTTATGAAAAATATTAAGTATCAGTAATAATCATAAAGCTCAGATAGTGGGCCAGAACTCTTAAAGTAATTCATCATTATCTGACAAATTATGTTAACATATGCCTAACTGAAATGTGACATGTTAGTCACAGACAGTATGTCAATGCAAAATCAGTGCGATTCTGTGTTTATTAATATAAATTATATTTTCCAAAAAAAACTTTTAGCTAATTTTTTTCTGAATAGAACATCACTGCAGTTCTCTAATAATTACAACTGCACTCCATTAGGCCTTATGTTTCCTCACATTTTGATATATACAGAATATGAGAATGCATTTGTTTATTTTTCAACTAACTCAAAAACAATTTGTTACAAACTATAATTGCATTCTGGAAATTTCTTTTAAACAAATCATATTTTGTGTTGGTTATACTGAATTATTAAATTACATTTGAGGAAAATATAATTTTTTTTCTACTGCTAATAAATAAGATCTGCAGAAGCATCATGTATTTATTTTAGATCTGGTGCTCTGATTTTTGTTAATAATTTGAAATTAACATATACATCTTGATATATGTAAGCATTGGTTGCCCTAAATAATAGCTTGATTATTGTAGGCTTTGAAAGCAATTGACAGACATGCATAAAATGCACATTAAATGACGCAACTTTTTTATATGAAACCCATGCTTAATAATAAAAAAGACACCTGTGCTTTTTCTGGTCTGTAATTAGGTTGTACTAAAATGCCAGAAATGGCTGTGAAAACACTTTAAAAATAAATCTTTAGTCAAGCTGTGCTTCCTGTTAACCAGAGCTTTTGACAGACGAGGGCACTCTGATGTTTCTTTAAGGGAGCAAGTCTGTGCTGTGTATGTCAGAAAAATGAAAAATGTCTGTGGGCTTCTCGGTTAACAGATGCTTTTTCACTCATATTGAGAAAACGACACCTACTGTAGATAATTATAACTTTTTTCTTTTTTTACTTTAAGATTGTTACAATTTTGATAATTAAACTTCTCGTTTTAGCTGTACAACACATTCTGTCGCATAGGGCATTACTTTCTAAAAATGAAGATATTAAGTCTTAGAAATGCATTGAGTGTTAGGAAAGTGTGAATGTTTATTGTGATAATATGCAAATACCATATTAATTTAAATAAGCTCCCTCTTTATCTTCATTTAATTAAGCTTATTATAAAATGCAAAGGTGGGTGTAGCTGCTCAACATTCACCTACAGCAAGACAATAGAGCTGTGCAGAATACTTATATTTTATCTGCCTTGGGTTATACGAGGGGTGCAAATCTCACTAATGTTCTTGCATTACAAGTAGGGGTTCTGATATTTACAGCTCCTCAGCGGCTGCCAGGAAGTCATTCTACTTTCCTAATTTAATAAAACTGCCACTAACACTTAAAGCTGTTTGGAAGCGTATACATTTTCTCCTCACTGCATGCTTGTATTTTTTTTAACAAAAGCAGTTATTTCCAACAAAGTCAAAGGACAGGTTCAGTTCCAGTTAAACTCTGAATGTGAACTGAACTCATATAGTTAAAATATAAACACACAATAGTTTGTGGGAGCATCAGAAATGTAAAAATTCTAATTTGTGCTGAGGGATTTCTACTGTGCTGTGGACTTTAAACACTTAGTGGACTTAATTTGCTTTGCAATTTTTATGCTGAGTATAAATAAATATACAGTTCTTAGAGAAAAAAAATGATATAACAAAAAATAAAACATCTCTGCAATCTCTACTCAAAGATAGTGTTTCTTTTTGCAGTACTAATCAGGCCAAACTGCTGCCTCTTGAATTCAGTTTTTGCAATAAGCTTTCAGTTTCCAGGTCAGACCGTATTGCTTTCTGCATACTAGATTGATTCCCATTTAGCAACTTAAATAGTGACTGACTGAGGGTATGATAAGGAAGCACTGACAGATACAGTAGATAGATAGATAGATAGATAGATAGATAGATAGATAGATAGATAGATAGATAGATAGATAGATAGATAGATAGATAGATAGATAGATAGATAGATCCCAAAGCAGAAATCCACTTGCTTCAGATAGATAGGTAAATGAACAGAGAAATTTAATTGTTATTCACTGTAAGCAAAGAAGAAAGGACTTTCTTTCATATAGCATGTTTGCTTTCTTTTCTACTCTAATAATGTTCCTTCCCCAGAAAAAAAAAATGTATTATTTTTTAATATATAATAATAAATTATTATAATATATACAGTATATATGTATCTGTATAAGAATAATCATTGAACAGATATAATCTCACACAGCTTCTTGACACAAATTAACAGATATTTTAACTGTATGTGGACATAATGAAAGCACAACAGTCAGTCAGTCATTTTCCAACCCACTATATCCTAACACAGGGTCACAGGGGTCTGCCGGAGCCAGTCCCAGCCAGCACAGGGCACGAACAAACCCTGAGCAGGGCACACATACACACACACATACAAAGCACACATTAGGGACAATTTAGGATCGCCAGTGCACCTAACCTGCAAGTCTTTGGACTGTGGGAGGAAACCAGAGCAGCCAGACGAAACCAACACAGACAAGGGGAGAACATGCAAACTCCACGCAGGGAGGACCCGGGAAGTGAACCCAGGTCTCCTTACTGCAAGGCAGCAGCGCTACCACTGCACCACCAGAAAGCACATTTTACCACAAAAGAAAACTGTAATATTTGGTCAAACATCCATCCATCCATTTTCCAACCCGCTGAATCCGAACACAGGGTCACGGGGGTCTGCTGGAGCCAATCCCAGCCATCACGGGGCACAAGGCAGGAACCAATCCCGGGCAGGGTGCCAACCCACCACAGGACACACACAAACACACCCACACACCAAGCACACACTAGGGCCAATTTAGAATCGCCAATCCACCTAACCTGCATGTCTTTGGACTGTGGGAGGAAACCGGAGCACCCAGAGGAAACCCACGCAGACACGGGGAGAACATGCAAACTCCACGCAGGGAGGACCCGGAAAGTGAACCCAGGTCTCCTTACTGCAAGGCAGCAGTGCTACCACTGCGCCACCGGAAAGCACATTTTACCACAAAAGAAAACTGTAATATTTGGTCAAACATTTAAGTGCAACATCAAAACAGCACTGTGCTTTGTTACAGTCCTATATTTTAACCTTTGTTTTTCTTCTTCTTCTGTTATCTCCTGTGTTAGACCACACCCCCATATTGCTAGTGAACCTTTGTCCAGTTCCTTCTTAAGCATAATGTGCACTAGCACAAAACAGAATCCTGTACTTTGTGTTGAAAAGTCCAGAATCACTTCAGGTGTCAAGGCTTGCCTATCAAATTCTTGCCTTTGGTGTCTCCTGGATTGCTGCAGCCAGATTTCCATTTAAGGGTCACACACTCAAGACTGTCCTTCAGTTGTTTGCCCTTCTCTGAATAAATTAAGACCACAGTACTTCTGAAGTCGACTTTCTAGCTGCTGTTCATCAAACTGAGGGAATTCACCTACAATTATGCAAAAGATGTAGTGCCTTTACCTTTGTGCTGTGCAATTGATATTAAAATGTCTGATGCACTGGCACTGCACTATGAAACCTCTTTCCTCTAGTGGCAGCTCACACAGACTTCTCACCTACAGTACTAGATTCCTGTGACACCTCTAGGATAGATCCCTATTAAAACAGACATACAATAAATGGGATTTATATGCTTCTTAATTTCCACTCATATTGTTTTGAAAAATACAATATGCCACTTGATATTTATTTACAGGACTAGGAATATCTTGAAATGGGTTGCTCTAAATAACATATATAAAATAAAAATGATTTAGTTAATTATTTATCCATCCATCCATCCATTTTCCAACCCGCAGAATCCGAACACAGGGTCACGGGGGTCTGCTGGAGCCAATCCCAGCCAACACAGGGCACAAGGCAGGGTTAATTATTTAATTTTTTTTTATAAACATTTTGACAAAATGATGTCATACCTGTGCTTAGGATGGAGCTTTCCTAAAATGGAGAACATAAACTACGCCATTTGGAACACTGTTGGCATATGTTTTTTTAATCCATCCATCCATCCATTTTCCAACCCGCTGAATCCGAACACAGGGTCACGGGGGTCTGCTGGAGCCAATCCCAGCCAACACAGGGCACAAGGCAGGAACCAATCCCGGGCAGGGTGCCAACCCACCGCAGATGTTTTTTTAATGCAACTTGTAATTATGCCTACTTAAAATGCCCCGTGGCTCTGCTTGGCGTTTATGACTAGTGTCAGGTATCCTCTTCATTAGGAATGCAGTGAGTTTATCTTGGTAGAAAAAAAAATCCTTGCTAATTTCAGTCTATCTTTAAAAATTGTAGTATGTTAAGATTTTCAGCCTCACTTGAGAGCTGAACACACTATTTTATATTTTGAGTGCATTATGCTATTAACGCTGTCAATACTGTTTTTGAAATTAAAATTGCCACCAGACTCACCTGAAAAAAAATATAAAATTTTAACAGTCAATAAAAAAAGATGATCACTTCCATTTCGCATAACACATACAGCATAGGGTGTGTTGTCATTTTGATGAGGTGAACATATATTTTTATCTGTTAGTTTAATGATCTATTTATAATATCATAACTACTGTAAACTTGCTTGAATTATACCTGCTGAAATCTATTTTGTTCAGTGCTTTGATTGTATAAATATAGCCTAGCTACTTTTCTTCCCTTTATTCTTGACATAATGCATATATTCTGTATTACAGGTGGTATGCTATTTGAAGTAATGCTGACAAGGAAACTTTGAATTTCTTCCCTGCTCAGTCAGAGAATGACAGGTTCCTTTTCCAGGGAGAACTGATGAATTCACATTGCCTGCTTCATTGCCCAATTAGACAGAACCATTGCCAGGTAAGGTCAAGGGCATCCCTGTAGCCTCATGTAGTGTGGCTTTACGATCTAAAAAATGTGATAGAGTGGAAGACATTACCTCCTGCAGCTAACAACTGACAGAATATTAAAAAGTTGAATGTTTACTAGGCCAAGAAAAATATGGTCAGTGAAAATATGTTCATTAAAGCAGAAATTCCCATTAGCCTCCCTACTATCATTAAAACAGATTTCCCATTCATTTACCAATAGAAAAATTAGCATTATAATTGCAGCAGAAAGGTTACGAATGAGATGAGATTTAGCTATAGGCATATTTAACACTTTCATAAGGCAGATTATAGTAAGACCATTTGTCATAAAATAAAATGACAAACAAGCAATCTGCATATAGTATGAGTAAAACATACTGCAAGCATAGCGCACTATGTTTAAGTGCATGCAAACTAATGAAGGAATAAATATAGACATTAAATATTCATCCATTCATAGATTTTGAAAACATATTTTTTTCCATTTCTGAATCACAGGGATCAAGAACCTATCCTAGTAGATTCATGCCCAAGATAGGAGTAAATTCTGAAATATGTGCCAGTCCATCATACAATATACACTTATATACACTCAGCAAAACATTTACTGTGCGCCAGTTTGGAGTTCCTACATCATCTAATATGCACATCTCCGGATGATGGAATGAGTATTATTATAAAACCCATAGGAACACTAGCAGTTCAACCTTCACATAGATGGGCTAAAGGAAGGAATCAAACAATGGTGTCTCAGGCTTTGAGAAAGCATCACTACCCATTGAACCACTATATTTACCATAACTATATGACATCAATTTTGAAACAAACATGATTGCCTATTACTGTAGTAAAATTTATATTGTTTTTCTATGCAACTTCATGAGCTTTCTAAATCTGATTATGTATAGATTGAGCTAACACTCCTTCAAAGAGGTATTATTTATGTTTTAGATAATTATATTAGCTTATTTCATTTCTAATATTTCAATTACAATTTATTTCAGTTTCATTTTTATGAAGTTGTTTCACTATTATGTATATTCATTGATAATATTATACACTTTTAATTGAGTGTAAGTAAATGTACTACCGGTACCTTAATCTGCATGTTGTCATTACCCATTTCTGAGTCACCAGAAGTCATTCTCTATCACAGTACCAAGGAGGACCACTGTCTGGATGGCATTTTCATCATATTAACTATTTATTCATCCATGTATTGCCTGAAGATGCATACCAGCACAGGGGTCACAAGAACGTGGAATGACTTTTTGTGCAAGGCAGGAACTATCCTTGGTTGAGAACCAGAACACACTTACTGAACACAGAAGTCCATACTTTTGTCAGACCTGCTCAATTAACACTTGCAAAAAATTCTAGCATGTCTTTAGTCTGATGAAGAAACCTCTAAGGAAAAGGGCAAGAACATGTAAACTCCACCGTGAAGATATACCAACTGGGAACATTCTGAGCACCTTTCATATTGTACATACTATTAATTTGAAGTTTTTTATTTATTGATCTGTTTTCTTTTTATAAACACTAAATTGTTTCACATTCACTTTAGCACATTAACTGTGCATAGTTTTATGTTATTAGGATATATACTGCATATAGTTTTAAAATGCTTATATTTACCATGTTTCTTCAACAAACAGTAGGTGGATAAATTCAGCACATTATCTGCTTTTTTTAAATGGAAATTTCTGCTGGCCTCCAAACGCAGTTCTATTTCATGCATATAAATTACAAGCCAGTCCAGCAATTGGAAAAATATTGGTGTGTGGCAGCTTTCAGAACAATATTTAACCACATCTCTGACTGACCTTTAATGTCTAGAATGCTTTCAGCTATTGTGCAGCCTCTCCTTTTTGCAGGACTTATTGTGCCTTCATTGATAAACAGAGTGGGTATGCTTTATTTGTGATGGTTATTCATTCTGCTCTCAATGCAAACTCATATCACCACCTCACCTTAACACAATGGCCTCACATGATCTCTAAAAAAACAACAAAGATTAAATTAAACATTTTCCTCTATTGAAGAGCTTCCTGGTGCTAAAACTAAAGAGCCCCTGCCATTCAAGGAGCTGTACATTCACACTAAATGCTGGCAGTTTATTTTATCATAAGGGCTATCAGGAGCTAATCGCAGGCACCCAGGAGTCTTCAGGCTGCAGGATATTGCTCCACTGTACACTGCCTTTTTTTCACCCTGCTTAATGATACTGCCTGAATTGCACATTCTTACTGTGCTCTGTTGATCCCTTACCTATTGTCACTAGGATAGGATAAAGCTTTTTGAAGCTGATACTGTATGAAGTAATTGCTATTTGAGTGAGCCACTACAAAGACTATAGGGAATGTATTATTTTTATGCACAGTGTGTGTATATTTTTTCATTCTGTGCATTATGGTTAAAATGTATGAAGCATCTGAAGAAGAACCATCTGTACACAGGCTGATGAACAACGAAAATGGCCTTACTAAAAATATAATAACTATTGATCTTCTCTTCTATATGATTTAAGCAGAAAAGAAAAGCTGAGCATGTGGCCGTTTACTCAGAAAATACACACGCGTTATGGAACAATTTAATAAGCCAAATGATCAATCCTTTCTGATAAAACAGCAATAAGAACACATTATGTCTGAAATTTGGAAAGATGATCCTAGCTTTTAATGGTGCTGTAAATTCCTAAAGACTTTTTTTTCTTTCGCTATTGACTTCAGGAGCACTTCTAGCAATCAATATGGCTTTCTGGTATTATAGAAACTTCTGCTTGCAACATAAGCAAAGATTTCCACGTGGAAACTAAATTTCTAAAGACACATTTTGTTTGTAAACAAAGTCGACACTTTCATTACCTTGTGCTAAGAACAAATGTGAACTCAGCAAAGTAAACCCTAAGGGCTCATTCCAGCATGAAGACACAACCCTATAAACGGTGCTGGCAGTCAAAAGCTTCCCTTTAAGTACATTGAAACTGAGACGGCACTCAGTGATTTCAATACAATGATTGTTTGTGTGCTCTCATCAAGCATTGCTTCTTTGTTCCCTCTGATAGTGGGATAGACTCCCACTAATGGAAAAAGGTGATTCAAGTAATGGATAGATGAATAATTAAAAGTCTTTCAATCACTACCATTTGTAAAAATAAATATAAAACTATGAAAACTAGTTGTCATTCTTTCAAATGTGTTGCGATTTGCAACTAGGTTACAATTAATCTAAGCATTTTCAATTTTAGTCTGAGCCTATCCCATAAACACCTGGCACAAGGCAGAAGTCAGGAAACCAGCATGTCACAGGTCACACTGAAACATCTACACCTTCCCTCACTCATACCAGGCCCAATCTGAGTCAATATAAGTAACCTAAAAGTGAACAAAACAAATATCGGTGCCAACCTCCATGGACAGGAGAAGAAGGCATAAACTATAGAAAGTAGTGGCTGGATCGGATTCGAACCCATGTTTCAGGAACTGAATCAGCAATGCTAATCATGGTTTCATTTGCCTCATGACACAACGATTTTCAATTAAGAGGAAAATATCAGCTGAAAAAGACGGAAAAGGCAACAATTTTACCAATTTATAATGAAACTTAACAAACAGATAACACTCAGATTGACTTGAAGGCATTTTTAACTAAAAATTAGCTGAAACATTGACAAGAAAAAGCAGCACTGCTATGTGACCAAGGGAAAAAGGGTAGACACTAAAGTATCAGCTACATTACTGGCTTTGATGAAAACTACAATATTGATATGTACTCTTGCTAGATCCATTCATTCATTTCCTAAACATATTAATCATTAGAGCTGGAGGAAGCTGAGCTTATCCCAGGTACAATGGCACAAGGCAGAAACCAGACCTAAATATGGTGCAGGTTACTCCTTGTAATCATATTTTTTACATATCAATGTAAGGATGTGACTGAAGATGAAAATATTCCAATGGAATGGAAAATAAAGATTGCTATTTAGCTAGGTTAGAACAGTACAGTGATGCAATGCCACCTAACAGATCCAGTGTCCTGCGTTTTGATCCCAAGCCCAGTCACTGCCTGTGCAAAGTTTGCATATTCTTGTCACGACTGTGCAGATGTTTCTTTCAGACACTATGTTTTAAACTAGTGATTTCACATTCTTATTGTGAGTCTCTGTAAACAAACAAAATAAACAGCAATCAGAATGTTCCATTCCTGGACACTACAAGTTAGACTTGCTCTATTTTTTATGTTAATGCCTTTTAAATATAATCCTGTGGTACAATTTGAGCAGGTCGGACCTCATCTTACTCCCACCTACAGCACTGTTACTGACAGCAGCAGGTCTCTATCATCCAAGCCAGAGGTTCTCATGTAAATCTCATATTTGGCAAAATACACAATTCAGAATCAGACATTAACTGTATAGCTGTCTAAGTAACAGCAGCATTCTTGAGGGGAACACCGATTTAGACAAGATCATTTCTGCCAGATAACCTACTGACTCTTCTAAATTGGCTAAACTGAATGATCAGATGTAAGAAAAATGAATGATGCTGTTTCCTTGAATTACCACTGTGTCTTAATTCACAGAAGCATTTCAAGCATTGCACTTGATAAATCACTTCACCCCCGCTTTTCAGTTACTTTATTATTTAACACTTCTTTTCAATGCAATTAATAATTATCTTGATTCAAAGGATTCATGAAAATAACTGAAAAAAGAGTCATCAGCACTTTATATCAGAGATAGCGGCTATGATCACCATCATCATCACTGTACATACATTATGTAACAAACCCTACCCTATATCGCAATAATAGTTTTTAGCAAAGAACAATACCCTTGGTGTTACAAAATATCTTTTCAAAACGTAACAAGAAAGGAATGCAGTAACTTTTTGGATGGGGTACTGAGGCCAAATTGTTTTAAATGAAAAAATATTTCAATGAATTCCATCATGAAAACTACTCTACAGCAGTACACCCTTCTCCCAATGCATAATAATATTAAATTTATATAGCGCTTTTCTCAGTACTCAAAGCGCTATCCACACAGGGAGGAACCCACAATCTTCCATAGTCTCCTTACTGCAAAGCAGCAGCACTACCACTGCGCCACCTGTGAGGACATGTCCATCAGTCAGCTAACAACTGTGATTATATACAATACCTCAAATAATTACAAACAATAAAAACAACTTAAAAAATTAAAATCACACCAATTCAATATAAGGAAGTTATTTTTAGTTAAAAATTAAGCTGAAATGAAAAATATGAGATACAGTTTAATATTTCATTAAGACTAGCACACTGAATGCTCTTTTGGTGGGGCACTCCTTTTGGCAAGCGGTATGGACTGTATAGAGCTTTAAATAAACAAGCCCTGAAAGCAAACAAAAGAGTTTCAAATTGTTAAAGCATGCCTAAAGTCTACACGACTTATAGTCATTGGGTATGTCAAATTTGCCAACTGCAGCATTCTTGAGGGGAATCATGCTGAAAGACCAGGTCAATTTAAATGATTGAAAATTGCTGAGTATATCTGATTTCAGAACTTCCAAAGCAGTTGTGGTTGCCCCTTTTTGTGACATCCAATTATGTACTGCCTGTCATGTACAATGGGTGCTGTACAAAGGGTTAACAGGTATGGCAAGGTCAGCCAAAAATCTCGACCCTTTTTTCATTTTTCCATTCTGCCATGGTACGTAAAACATGAGAAATCAAACAGACGAGCTTGTCTTCTGTTTGTGAGGTCCAAAGCCCCCATGTTCCTTATTCCTCATCAAAGTATTATAATTCCAAATGAACATTCATTGGTTGTCAGCTCTCATGTGCACACAGTCCACACATATGACTGAAGACAAAATCAAATATCACTACTGGTTGGAATGTGTCAGTGCGCATGTCACATTACGTGATCAGCTTCATGGAAGTGCACCACTGACTGGCTCTCTGACTCAGTAAGATTATGTAAATGAAGGTTGTGATTGAAAATCGCCGGAAAACTTGTATTACATAGCCTTTAGAGGAATTTAATATGGGTTAGACACTTTTAAAAACAACAGAAAATAATTAAGACAGAAATTCTATATAACAGGGTGGGAAGATCTCATTTGAAGTACGTATGGCCTCTTTACTTCAAGAAAGACAATGATGCTAGGCTAAAAAAATGTCTAAACAAAAACAGAACTAAATAGGCCACATTGTAGAGAAAGGCCGAAGAATGCATACTTGCATCATCTAGAAATAAATGCATGTCTTTAAATTTCTCTATAGTATAAATAAGATAAATTGCACTGTTATGTTTTTCTTCAAGAAACAAGAACCCACATACGTGAGTAATGAGCTAAAGCTGGAGAAGGGTACATTGAGGTATAGTAAAGGAAACCTTCACCCACTTTTGTTAATCTCTGTTACTGATTACGGAGGTACATTGAGGCATTTTTAAATGTAGTTTGCCCTTGTAAATCAAGTCAGTTAGTCTGGTAAATAAGGTAAACTAAAACAGTAATAAAATGTAGACTCCCTAAAGTTATTCCATTACACATGAAAGCTTCATTTATTTTACAGTACATTGCATTAAGTTACTGACAGTGAAAATGGACTGGGACTGAAGCATAACAATGCTGTGTCATCTTGCTTGAAATCTGACTGGAAATAATGAATTGTTTTTTTGGTTGTACTGCATGTGTTTGTATGTACTGTATGTGTCTGTAATCTTTTGTCTCTTACTTCTAGATGCAACCAGGACTAATTTTCAGCTATTCTCTTGTCAATGAACAAATAACATAGGTATCTCAGTATCAGTGTCTGACTGATAATCAATGTCGTGACTTTCAATGATCATTTTTTCATGTTTATTTAATTTTGCATCTCGTTTTCTCCTTTTCGTAAGGTCATTGTGGAGTGATGCATGGTTTTGACAGTGCCAGGCATGAATTTCCATATGTGAAATCTACAGCAGAAGTGATGTCACATGCATGTGTATAGCTCAGAAATGAAGTTGTAGCAGACATTTTGTGAAATGTGAGTGTGTAGTAATCATAAAAGTAACAAAGCTAAAATGATGTCTGACTATCTAGCATATTTAGTAGGTCCAATGCTATTAGACTCTCCTTAAGAAAAGCAGTAAAATTCAAAAGAAGTTTTCCAATGGCAGACAACAAATGATTTTTACATCAGGCATTGAATGCCATTGCAAAATCTAACCCTTTAGATCAGGGGTGCCCACACTTTTCGGCTTGCAAGCTACTTTTAAAATGACCAGGTCGAAATGATCTACCTACATTAAAAATTATATATATGTACTGAGTAGGGAATCCATTCCCGGACGGGTTTATCCATTCCTGGGAATTCGGGAATCCCGCATTTCATTCTGACACAGTGCACGGGCATCTCACATGTGAACGGTTTTAGAACGAGCGACACAATAACAATTCAATATATTTATGGTCACTACAGTATTTGGATTTAATAATCTTCATATGGGAAAAGGCTGACTCGCATAAACAAGTAGAGCTGAATAATGCAGTCAAGGAGGTAGCACATTTCCTCATGTTTGGGTACTTTTCCTCTGTGAGTAAGTTCCAAAACTGTCCAAGAGCCCCAGACTTCAGATGAATGTCATCCTGTAGTGTCACAATCTCATCCTCCATTGTAGAGGAGTTTTAGGTGAAACAGTGTTGCAGTTTTTGATGCGGGTGAATCACCCTCAACATCTTCCCTAAATGGATAGCACTTAAATGTAGTGATTGGCTCAAGTAAAGCTGAGTCTTGAAACCGTCTGTCAAAGTCTGACAGACAATTTTCAATCTGCTCTGTGTAGCGTATGCTGTCAAGTTGCGCACATGCCTTCCATTGCGTCTCCAGCTCTGACGCGAGGTTTTGGATGTTCCCCAAATCAAGGCGCTGCAGCTTTTAGGACAGATGTTGCATTTTTCATTTGAAAGCATTAACTGAGCTAATCATATTGACCATGGTTTTGTCTTTTCCTTGCAGCTGTAAATTAAGCTCATTCAACATGTTGGTCAGATCGGAAAAAAAATACCAAATCTAGCAGCCATTGATCGTTATTAAGTTGCTGTATTCTGCATGTTTAATGACAAGGAGAAACTCCTTTTTCTCCGGCCAGCGGTCTCGAAATCTCAGCAGGAATTTCTCCCTAGCCATCTGCCTCAACGAAGGCCTCTTTTATCATCTCTCCATCTTGGAAGGACTTCTTATGCTTAATGATCGAGTGACTCACCCGGAACGATGCTTCGGTGTGCCTGCCTTTGCTTTTGAAAAATGACGGCTATCCGATTAACTGTGATGTTAGTTCCCTCTCCTTTCTCTTTCTCAGATCGCTTTTCAGAAGGAAGTCAGTTTCGTAGTTTTTATGAACAGTTCGAAAGTGCCTTTCCATATTTTCCTTCTTTGGAATAGCAATGATAGATTGACAGATCAGACAAACGCACTTTGATTGTGACATTGTGAGAAAAAAAAATCCTCTTCCAATTCCACATCCAAAAACAACAAAATTTTTTTTAAATCCCTTCTTTAGTCGATATAAATTGGAAGGCTAACTAGATCACTTAGATAGCCGGAGTTTTGCAGTAGCTTGCGCATTTGATCGTGCATGCGGGATGACCAGTGTGTTAGAAGAAAAGAAATCCCAGACTGGTCGCCCTGTATGTCAATCAAGTGGCAAATGCCATAGGGAGGAGATATGATAGAGTAAAATTTTAAAAAAAAGTTTTTTGAATGCAATGTGATCTACCTGATCTACTGGTCAATCGCGATCGACGTATTGGGCACCCCTGCTTTAGATGATCACCACCTTGAGGGGTCAACATTCAACATCTTTAAAGTTTAAACTTCTTTCATACATCATCATTTAAACCAACAGTTTAGTGTTTGCTGCCCTGCACTCCTCCTTCTAGAGTCACTTTTCCAACATATAAAATTCAGACAGTTCCTGGTTACTTTGATATGGTGCATAAGGTTCATTGTGTAGCAAATCTGAGCCCACATGACATGAAAGTTCAATCCTGGCTGACTGTTTACTTTCATGATTACATTTTAGGGAGCCTAATGACCATGCCAGGAATCCATTTCCTATGAGGAGTTAGGATTTCATGCAATCTCAAGTGACAAGCAAAATGGCTAGTTATAATTTGGAATTGTTAGTTTGTTTACTTATTTCTATGTTTCTTTACATTTTGCATTGTTTTATTGCATTTTGAAGACATAATTATAATAGATTTCATGAAACCATTGGCCCTCTATGGGCATACATCTGCACTGTAAGGAAACAGACATCATGAAGGCCATTTTGGAAAGTAATGAGCTTTGCATCAGTTTCTGGCTGCTATCAGAGTGTCACCTACCTATTGGTTTTAGCAAGAAGCTACGTTCACACAAGAAAGAATACAAGTTCACTCTTAGAAGAAAGATAGTAAAAATGTATTACAATATTGTCTAATTTAAAAACTGCAGGATACAAGCTAACCTCACTTGCTCAGACACCTCATACCTTAATCTCCTATCCATTTTCCAAAACTAGCTGTCGGAAGATGTTAGAGTCTATTTCAGCAGAATCAAATGTAAGGCAGAACCATCCTTATATGTTCTGTCAGTCCATTATTGCAGGGCAAACTCAAGCAAACATCCACTCATACTAGGTCAGTTTAATATTGCAAATCAATCTAGCTGTATGTCTTTAGACTGTAGG